>NW_005871055.1:33852-55389 GCF_000147115.1 Myotis lucifugus
TTAAAAAGGGTATGAAAGAGTTTCTCTCCTTTTATGAAATTTGTTGTTTTATATGAGACAAATGAGAACAGCTAGTCATATACTAAAACATTTTGAAATTCATTTAAGTGTTTAATTAAATGGTTATTGTGGATATTATAGGTCACAAAAAATGTTTATATAGTGAGAAAATAGCTGTCTGTCAAAAACAAATGGAAGAAACAGCTAAAAAAATGTTCCAATGCAAGTAAAACAATATAAAAATAATAGCAACAAACAGAAAATCTTGAGACATTTCTTTCTTGAAACATTGGGGACACACTGAAAATAAACATTGGAGGATTTTTTCTGGCATTTGATTTTGTAAAGGCTATTTGTTTCAATATTTTCACATTATTTTCTTTGATTAAGTTTATTCTCAAAAAGATACTAAAGAATAAAGACAAGAAAATAAATGCTTATTTGTGCCAGAGACAGGTGGACATTTTGTAAATACCTAGGAGATCTATTAATATCCAAAGGACACTGGATGTAGCATCATATTCCTTCTGAAAGTGCTGCAAGCCAAGACTGTCCAAAATTTGTAGTAAAAATATAGCAATAACACACAAACAACACACATAAAATTTTATAATTAACTAGACTATGCACACAGACTCCCACCCACCTACACTAATAGTACAGATCACACACAAACACATACACACTAAAAACTTCATTAGCCACCACACATCATACATATGACCCTTAATCCAAAAGAATTAATATAACTATGTTCAAAATATATATTTCCTCCTAATTATAAAACGTCAACAGTTAAGATAGTCAAGTAGATAATTTTAACCAAAGTACATTGTTTTTCATAGAAAATTCATCTTATTTTCTCTATGTATTAAAGAGATCTAAAGTGTTAACTACTTTTTTTATTGTTGTGACATTTAAAATAAATATATTCTATGATTTGGTTCAATAGAAAGATGATGCTTTTTAATAAATTATATAAGCAAGTCAATTAGAAAAAAGAGTATTATTAAACAGATAATTATTATATACCATGTTTTCATGGTTGAGGGATTTAAAAAACTATTAGGTCAGAAGGGAATTTACAAACTATAACTCTAACATAGCAAGTTATTATCTTTTTTTTTCTGTATCTTAAAGGCCAGAAGAGTTAATGGTTTCTAAGAGAGTTGTTTAGGCACTAAAAAAAGTTCAGGCCAAGCACTCCAAGTGCCACCCCAAAGGCAGCTCTTAGTCTCTTTCACAGCAGTTTCATTATTACAGCCATACAATTAAACTAAGCACGTGCCCAAGCAGTTTAGATGAACTGACTGCAACCCAGAACCTAAGGTCCACAAGTAAGAACTATATTCCCAGAATTTCCCAAACTAATCTGAGCACAAGAATCTTAACACCTTGAATATCTTAAACAAGTCAAGGCCTATGAGTCTCTGATTCATTTGATCTGGATTGATCCTAAAAAATCTTTATTTGTAACACGTTCCCAATGTAATTCATAAAACCAGGCAAATCTGATCATACAAGAAACAGTTGTTAGCAAGTGTTTAGCAGCAGAATTATGAAATTAGTAACCTTTATCAGAAATTCCAGCCCTGGTTCCTTTCTCATTTCTGTCCCACTCCACACTGCATTCATTTTTTTTACTTACATAAATCTTGATCTATTGATATGATAGATTGTCAACAGCCTACTAATATGATAGATTATCAACAGCCTCTCAGATTCCCAAAGTTATCATCTGCTCATCTTAAAGACAATCAACTGAAATTTGATAATGCTGCCTTAAGGATCCAATGTATTCCCACTAGATTGTGATAAAGATGAAAGGGAAAAGTTACACATTCAAAACCATTGGGGTGCCCTAACTGGTTTGGCTCAGTGGATAGAGTGTCGGCCTGTGGACTCAAGGGTCCCAGGTTCGATTCCAGTCAAGGGCATGTACCTTGGTGCAGGCACATCCCCAGTAAGGAGTGTGTAGGTGGCAGCTGATCGATGTTTCTCTCTCATCGATGTTTCTAACTCTATCTCTCTCCCTTCCTCTCTGTTAAAAAAAATCAATACAATATATATTATTAAAAAAAAAACATTGGGGAATTGGGGATCGGAAAATGTAAGGACATTCATCATTATTTCTGTCTGCTCAACATCCATCTAGTGTGTATGGCAGCACCATTTTCCAGCCTCTGGGGTAGATTTAACTATTTGAGAATGGAAGGAAATTTACTGCCCAAGTTACAGGAGCAAACATGAAGATTAGTACCTTCTTAATTTCTCTCCTTCTCTTAGAACCTCAGACATTTCTGAAACATAACATTTTTATATTTTGCCCTCTGATAGGTCTAAAAATTGGTTGCCCAAATGAAAATTGGGCCCTGATTCATTTTGTGCAGCAAACCATAAGAATAAGCAAGCACTTAGTTTTTAAAAATTATCAAACTTTATAATTTGAAATGACAAATTGATGAACCAATAGGTAATGAAAGAGGTCTAACTATTGGTGTTACTAATTTTAATAACACTAAAAAAAATTCCAAGTATTATATATGTTCATCATATTGATTGTCTATAGTATTCAAATTCCTTAAATAATTGTCAAGATCATCATTTATGTGTTTTTCTTTAAAAGAATTATCCACTAGCCATAGCCAGGTACTTTAGTTGGTTAGAGTGTTGTTCTGATATACCAAGGTTGTGGGTATGATTAGTGGTCAGGTCACATACAAGAATAAACCAATGAATGCATGAATAATTGGGACAACAAATCTATGTTTCTCTCTCTCTCTCTTACCTCCCACCTCTCTCTCCCTATCCCTCACTCTCTATCTCAAAAAAAAATCAATAAATTACAAAAATAAAAATTAAAAAATAGATCACTAGAATTTTCTGGTTCCCTTAATGAATATATATATATATATATATATATATATATATATATATATATACACACACTAGAGGCCCAGTGCATGAAAATTCATAAATTCATACACTGGAGGGGGGTCCCACAGCCCAGCCTGCCCCCTCTCACAGTCAGGGAGCCCTCAGGGGTGGTAGGTGACCCAGTGATCAGGGGAAGGCGACGCCCCATCACACCTCTGCTGTTGCCACTGCCGGCAGCCCAAGCCTAGGCTGGCCCTAGTTACCTGAGCCTCGGGAGGCCCTGGGTGGCTGGGCAGCCACCATCCAAGGCTTGCCTGCACCTCGGGCCAGCCCTGGGGGGATGAGGGGACTGGGGGTCTCTGGAGGCAGGCACGCGGGGCAGCTAGGCCCACCTGGGGGCGGGTCCGGCCTTGCCACAAGCCTGCCATGCCAGCGGGGCTGAGGGAACTGGGTGTCGCCATCTTATGGCTGTGGGCACTGCCATCTTTGAAAGCATGGCAGTCAATTAGCATATTCCCTCCTTATTGGCTGTGGATGCCGACACCTTTGAGGTTGGGGCAGTCAATTAGCATATTCCCTCATAACATATAACATATAATATATGATGCATGATATATGATACCTGATATGTAATATATAATATGTAATGTGCAATATATGATGTGTAATATGTTATGTGTGCTGTGTAATATGAAATGTGTAATGTGTAATAATATGGGATAGTTATCTATTTTTGTATATATAATTTTTCTAGTAAATATGCCAATACTTTC
Source organism: Myotis lucifugus (assembly GCF_000147115.1). Classification (NCBI taxonomy): domain Eukaryota; kingdom Metazoa; phylum Chordata; class Mammalia; order Chiroptera; family Vespertilionidae; genus Myotis; species Myotis lucifugus. Next base: position 37,503 of record NW_005871055.1, read on the forward strand.
CTTCAGATTCTCAAATGGTTTCAGAAACTAAAATGCTATTTAACATAATTACTATTGAAATTATGATAAATCAATATCTTACCCATCCCATTTATACAAATAAAAGGGTAATATACTAATTAGACCAGGTTGACCGGCCATCTTCCTGACATCCGACTTGCTTCTCGACAAAGCCATGGTGATGGGGGCTGAGGCAGAGAAAGTTAGGGGTGATCAGGCCGGCAGGGGAGGAATGTTGGGGATGAGTTCAGGCTGGCAGGGGAGGGCAGTTGGGGGCAAGATCAGGCCAGCAAGGGAAGGCAGTTAGGGGAAATCAGGCAGGCAGAGGCTGTTAGGGGTGATCAGGCCAGCAGGGGAGAGCAGTTAGGGGTGAGATCAGGCTGGCAGGAGAGGGCTGTTGGGAGCAAGATCAGGCCAGCATGGAGGGCCATTGGGGGCAATCAGGCTGGCAGGGGAGGTCAGTTGGGGGTGAGATCAGGCCGGCAAGAGAGGGCAGTTAGGGGTGATCAAGCCAGCAGGGAAGGGCAGGTGGGGGTGAGATCAGGCCAGCAGGGGAGAACAGTTGGGGGCAAGAGCAGTCAGGCAGGCAGAGGCAGTTAGGGGCAATTAGGCACTCAGGAAGAGACAGTTAGGGGCGATAAGGCAAGCAGGTAATTGGTTAGAAGCCAGAGGTCCCAGATTGTGAGAGGGATGCCCTGTGGTCGGACATCCCCCAAGGGGTCTCTGATTGGAGAGGGTGCAGACTGGGCTGAGGGAACCCTCCCCACTCCTGCACGAATTTTGTGCACCAGGCCACTAGTAACTTATAAATGAAAGAAATTATACCTAAAATTAAAATTTAAGCTTGAAGAGCAGCAAGAAATATACACTTTGAGATATGTAATGTGAAAAAAAAATTTTTTTCCCCAGGCCAGAATATAACAATAAAACCTTAACAGATGTGCAAAAATGATGTCTTTTGATAGGAACTTGGAAAAGTAGGCAAATTATTGAGTACTAGATGCCCAGTGTATAAAATTTATTCATGGGAGGGGATCCCTCAGCCCGGCCTGCACCCTCTAGCAATCCAGGACCACTGGGTCCTAACCACTCACCTGCTGCCTGCCTGATCACCGTTAACCCCTCTGCCTGCCAGCATGATGCCCCTAACCGCTCCCCTGCCAGCCTGGTCACCCATAACCACCTCTGCCTCTCCCCTGCCATCCCAGCTTTGTCCAGAAGGACATCCGAAATGGAGTCCAGAAGGTCATTTGGCTGTCTGGTCTAATTAGCATATTATGCTTTTATTAGTATAGATATTAATTCATTCACTGACCAAGAAAGTGTCCAAGACCCTGAAGTTAAGAACTCCATCTCCTAGATGTGATGTAGAAAGGATGTTAGCAGAAGCCATAGACTAGACTTTATAAACTAGAGGCCCAGTGCACAAAATTCATGCATGGGGTAGGGTGTCCTTCAGCCCGGTCTGTGCCCTCTCACAATCTGGGATCCCTTAGGTAGGGTTCCTAGGCCTGGCTGGTGATCAGGGCCTATCAGGGCTTTCCTTCTCCCGGCTGCCGGCAGCTAGCCCCGCCCCCGCTGCTGCCACTGCTTGCCATCTGTGTGGTGCTGCCCCCCTCCCCCACCACTGGTCGCCTTCCTCTGTGGTTGACAGGTGATCACTTGGCTGGCCTGGGCCTCCCTCTGTGGGGCGATCGCTGGCTGGCCTTGCACACCTGCCACACTGTCGCTGGCTTGGACCTTCCTCTGTGGGGTGATCGATCATGAAACCCCTTATCGATTGCCCCACAGAGGGTGGTTTGGGCATTCCTCTGCAGGGCAATCTTGGGGCAATATGGGGCCCCCGACCAATCTCATTGCACCCGTCTTGGCTGGCCTGGAAACAATGTGTGCCATCACGTGGCTATCTGGAAGTTCGTCTGGATGGTCATTCTGCTTTTTGGTCATTAGGTCAAAATTTGCATATTATGCTTTTATTATTATAGATGCTTGATTCACAGGGATCGGGCCTGAACTGGCAGTCAGATATCCCTCTCACAATCCGGGACTCCTGGCTCCTAATCACTCGCCTGCCTGCCTGCCTGATTGCCCCTAATCGTTTCTGCCTGTCAACATGATAGCCCCCTAACCACTCCCCTGCCTGCCTGATTGATGCCTAACTGCTCCCCTGCCGGCCCAATCACCCCCAACTGCCCTCCCCTGCAGGCCTGGTTGCCTCCAACTGCTCCCCCCTGCTGGCCTGTTTGTCCCCAACTGCCCTCCCCTGCCTTGCCATCTTGTGCCGGCCATCTTGTGGTGGCCATCTTGTAATGACCTGTCGTGGCCATCTTGTAATGACTTAGGGGTGGCCATCTTGTGACAACATGGGGTCGGCCATCTTGTGATGATGTGAGGGCATCGTGTGAGGGAGCGAGGGCCATGTAGGCTTTTATTAGTATAGATTTTAAGTAGCTCCTATAATTTACTCATTGACTTACTAAATATACAAAATATAGCATTTCAGGTTAGGTTCTCTTGAAAAATTATTCTGCCTTAATGGAAATATTTTTAGAAGCACTTTGATTTACCTTGTTCTCTGTGTAACTGATCACCTCCATTACGAATATAAAAATCATCCCATTAATGTATATGAAATCCTATTCTAACCTTTCTACTGGACTTTTTTAGCAAACCATTTAAAATGTTCTTTATCTCACAATATTTTAAAAATTGTTTTAGAATATATATTTTCCATTTATATTTTAACCATGACTCAACACTAATTCAGTGGTATGCTATTTCTAAAGGACCATTTGTATATCCTTAAACATTTCTATTGAGCTCATTCTGAGAAGACATGCTTATATTGCTGCACAGATACTCAGTTAGCCAAGTTCAAGTCATTGAAAATCACTACTTTGAAAATAGAATTGTATTACCATTCTCTCCTCTTTGTGTTCTCACTAAATTCTTTTAAATTCTCTATTTCTTTCTAAAGGATTACTAACCAAAATAAATTATCCGGTGAGTGTTAGTGTGTATAATGCATTCATTGTTCTTTCTGCACAGCTCCTCGATTACCAGTTAAATACTGGTTCTTGTTTTCTCTGAGCACCTTCCATCCTTTGCAGTATAATTTTATGTTAAGGCTTACAGACACCACAATTGAATAACATAAATCTACTCATTATATCATTTAAGCTTTGATTTTCTATTGTAGCCTGTGAGAAAGGCCTTTTTCTACTCTGCAGTCTAAATTTAAAATCTAGAAATATGAACATATGTTCTTATTAAGCATTAAATGAATACCATACATGTATATCATTTATTTCTTTCTTATACATAATAGGCCCTGCAATTTCAGTTTTAATTAAATATGGATTTTCTTACTTAGCTCATTCTCCAGATAGCTACACCGACTATAATAATATTCTTAGTATTCCCCAGCGCTGCTGAACTTTTACAGAGTCAATGTCACAGTGTGAAACCTCATCCTGGAAAGTACGACATTTATGATCCCTTCACAGAAAGTGAGAGCTCCTAAAATAAAACATCCCCATCAAATGTGAGCCCTTTAGGTATTATTGCCATGAGAAAATTTATAAAAATCACACATTATAATTTCTACCAAAGGAGAATGTCTATCTCTTTGTGTGTATTCTTAAAATATGTTCTGGTGTAAACACAATGACATAAACATTTTCAGGCTTCAGAGTAAATCTGCAAAGTACAGAATTAAGGAACCCATGTGTCATTGAGACATTTCTAGTCACTTATTTTTTTTAATGAATTAGAACATCAATGATGTGCCTGACACTGTGCTGAGACTGGAGTTATAAAATGAGCAGACACATGTACCTGCCCTCTAGTGTGCAAACAGGAAAATCAAATAAGCAAAGAATATAATCATTACTACATTAAATGCATGTGCAAAGTACCAAAGTTTTACAGAGGAGCTGGTGATAAAAAAGCACTTCCATTCTGCCACATGGGTATGGCAATAAGAAAGAGATACTTACACCCAGAGAACAGAAGTATAGTACCCAATGTAAATGGTTAAAAGCAAAAATTGGGGGACCACATTTTCTAGTTTTACACACAACTCCATGACTTACTAAGTGAGAACTTAAGAAAAGTGCTGTTAACTCTCTATGCCTCAGTTTCTTCATTTGTTAAATAGAAACTACAATATAGGGTTACTAAGAAGATACAAGTCAATATATGTGAAGTGCTTAGAATGGTGCCTGTTTAAGTGTTTGCTAAACAAAACTAGTAAACTTTAAGTTTTCTGGAATATAAAATTTGGTAAGAATTGATGAGACAGGGTGGTCATATAAACAATTATAAATGCTTTAAAAAAGGTATATAGATAATATGTTTTTTTCCCATTTAAGAAGTGGAGTACCAAAAAAAAAAAAAGTGGAGTACTATTAATTTCACTGCTTTTGAATCTAAGCTGAACAACAATGGTGAAAAGAATATGGCAGAAATTATATGTCATTTAGAGACTGCCAAAATCCTCTTCAAATTCCTCGAAACACTGTCTTTGCGAGGCCTGAGCCTCTCTGTAGAAAGTCTGAATGTACAGAAGAGGCCCCTCATGGCTGGTGTGGTTGATTATCTGAGATGAGCCCAGTTATTGGCCTATCCACACCTAGACACCAGGCATGTAAGTGGAGCTACCTTGGTCCCTCCAGACCAGAACATCCCTTCTGAACAGCTCACCGAGAACTCCATCAATGTTAGATATAAAAGAGAAAGTATTCATCTTATCCCAGCCTGACTTCTGGACCAATAAAATAATGATATATTATAAAAATGGCTGTTGTTTTAAGTCACTATATTTAGGGGTCGTTTGTTATTCACAAATAAATAATGTAACTGAAACAAGTGACAAGGTCAGATTGTCATATCCTTTGGCCATAGTGATAGTAAAAAGTCTATAACTGGGATTGAGTCTGGAAATTTTAGAATAAGATTCTTCCAATCAATCCAAAGCAGAGATTATGAGACCCTAAACCAGATTACTGTCATACAGAAGAAGAGACATTATTGCATGTAAAAGTAAGGTTTTACTTTCTGTATTTTTGTTTGTTTGTTTTGCTTCTTGGTTCTTTCCTGTTGAGTAGATACAGTTTGGGAAAAGTGAATTAAGCAGCTGAAATAAAATTTAAGACAGTGGGCTAGAAAGCCAAGGTTTATTTATTGTGCTCTGAGATTTAAAAAAAAATACTTTTATTGATTTCAGAGAGAGAAAGGGAAATAGAGATAGAAACATCAATGAGGGAGATGATACATTGATCGGCCGCCTCATGCATGCCTCCTGCTAGGGATCCAGGCCACAACTCACATCTGTGACCTGACCTGGAATCAAACCAGTGACCTCCTAGTGCTTGGGGCTATGCTCAACCAACTGATTGAACCCTAGATCCCAGCAGAATCTTGGACAGACTGAGTTGTATAACTAGGATGGCTCTGCAACCTCATATGCCCAACCGGTAAAGAACCCTTCCTTCACACAGCCAAATCTTGGTCTGTTTGTGTCTGATAAACTCTGCTGGTCTCACCCTGATGACTCCCTGAGACCCTGCCCCACCACAAAGATCTATAGGCACACAATGGGTGACAACTAAACTTGGTTAACCCTGAGACTTTTGATGAATAGCCTCAGATCCAGCACTGGCACCAGGTTTGAAGCTATATCAGTCTGGTGAACAACATTTGCCCTTACCTGATGGCTCAATGAGACCTACCTCATGCAACTCAACTATGGCCAGAAGCACTTTCAGTGACTAAGATTAACAGACAGACAACAGGAGGAGGCAGGCCAAGGAGGATATTGGTGTCTATGGACCTATTGCTGACATGCTCCTGGCTCTTTGCAGATGGAAGTCAGCCTTTGTGTGCAGCTTGGTCCTTCCCATGCATATGCAGACCCAGCAGAGCCAACCACAGACTGTGGATAAATTTTTAGATCCAAACAGGTTTCTCAGGGCCAGATATAGGCAGCATCTGACATTGACCAGCACCAGAATCCACTTTAAGAGGAGCCAGAACAAACACATCCAGGGGTCAGCTCAGACAACAATAGAAAAGGATTCAGTTAACATCACAAGAAGCATATCCAAAGGGCGATCTCCACAGGCACCTGATTCTGCTGAGACAAATTTTGCTTCATGTGGTCAGCTCCAGCACAGCAGTTTGCACACTGTGTTTGAAGCAGAGACTGACAGTCAGCCATCCTGAGGGTGAAACCCATGCATAAGTGAGCCAATAGTAATTAAGAATCAATTACAACATGAGAGCTCACATAACTTACACAGGGACATTGTTGGAACACCCAACTCAAGTGATCAAGAAGACTGTGCCAATGAGCCCTAGAGGATACCAACTATATAAGGGGACACTGCAAGGACTGGGAGACATAGATCTACCTAATATACGGAAACTAACACAAAAAGGCAGCAAAAATTGGGAGACAATGAAAACATATCCCAAATAAAAGAATAGGATAAATCTCCAGGAAAAAAAAAAAGGCTAAATGAAATGGTGGCAAGAAATTTACCAGATATAGAGTTAAAAAAAAAAAGGTTTTTAGAATGTTCAAGAAACTAAGTGAGAACTTTAAGGAACTTAGTGAGAATTTCAACAGCCTGAAAAAGGAAATAGAAACAATAAAAAACTAGTCAGAGCCCTGACCAGTTTGGCTCAGTGGCTAGAGCTTTGGCCTGTGGACTGAAGAGTCCCAGGTTTGATTCCAGTCAAGGGCATGTACCTTGGTTGCGGGCACATCCCCAGTAGGGGGTGTGCAGGAGACAGCTGATTCATGGTTCTCTCTCATGGATGTTTCTAACTCTCTATTCCTCTCCCTTCCTATCTGTAAAAAATCAATAAAATATATTTTAAAAATCTAGTCAGAAATAAAGAATACAATATCTAAAATGAAGAATACACTAGAAGGAATAAAGAGTAGGCTGGATAAAGCAAAAGAAAAAGTCAGCAATTTGGAAGTCAAGGTAGCAGAAAACAATCAGAGGACCAAAAAGAAACACCTAAATATATGAAGCAAATATTGATGAACATAAAGGGAGATATAAACAATAATTAAGTCAAAGAAGGGGATTTCAATACTCCATTGACACCAATAGATAGGTCTTTCAGACAGAAAATAAACAAGGAAACAGAAGCCTTAAAAGATACACTAGATCAGAAGTATTTAGTTGATATATTCAGAGCATTTATCCCAAAACAGCAAAATATACATTTTTTTTCAAGTACACATAGACCATTTTCTAGGATAGACCACAAAATTAGTCTCAATAAATTTAAGAAGATTGAAATTATATCAAACATCTTCTCTCACCATATGGTATGAAACAAGGAATCAATAACAAGAAAAAAAAAAACCCTGAAAAACACAAAAGGCCATGGAAGCTAAATAACATGTTACTAAACAATGAATGGGTTAACAATGAGATCAAGGAAGATACTGAAACAAATAAAAATGAGAGCACAACAGCCCAAAATCTATGAGACACAGTGAAAGCAGTCCTTACCTTAGAGGTAAATTCATAGCATTACAAATTTACTTCATGTAGCAAGAAAAATTCAAATAAAATCGAAGTTTACACTTACAAAAAAATAGAAAAAGAACTGCAAGCAAAGCCTAAAGTGAGTAGAAGAAAGGAGATAATATAAGTAACCAACCAATGTATCTCTCTCCCATTGATGTTTCTTTCTATTTCTCCCTCTCTCTCCCTCCCTTCCACTCTCTCTAAAAATCAGTGGAAAAATATCCTCTGGTGAGATTAACCAAAAAAAAAAAAAGAAGAAGAAAAGAAATAATATAGATCACAGAAGAAGTAAATGAAATAGAGTCTAAAAAATATACAAAAGGATAATGAAACAAAGAACTGGTTCCTTTAAAAGATTAACAAGATTGACAAATCTTTGACCATACTCATTAAGAAAAAAAGAAAGAGGACCCGAATAAACAAAATAAAAAATGAAAAAGGAGGAGTAACAACTGACACCACAGAAATACAAATAATTGTAATAAAATATTATGAAGAAATATATGCCAAAAATTAGAAAATTTGGGAGAAATGGATAAATTCAGAGAAACATACAATCTTTCAAAACTGAATCAGGAAGAATCAGAAAATTTGAATAGATAGATTATAACCAATGGACTTGAAGCAGTAATAAAAAAGAAGTCTCCCAACAAACAAAGGTTCTGGAATGAATGGCTTCACAGGCGAATTTTACAAAACATTCAATTCCATTCAATTCCATTGTGTATGTGTGTGGTACATATACACAATGGAATACTACTCAGCCATAAGAAAGGATAAGATACCAACATTTGTGAGAACATGGATGGATGTTGAGAATATCATGTTAAGGGTTATAAGTCACACATAAAAAGTCAAGAACCATATTATTTCACTCATATGTGGTATATAAAACTGAAAGCAACAAATGAACAAATAAGAAAAGCAAACAAACAAAAACTCATAGACACAGACAACAGTAAGGTGGTTACTAGAGGTAAATGGAGTGGGGTGGTTGGAAAGGGTAACGAGGGTTGACATCTTCTACCTCTACTCTGGCTCTTGACCACAACACTCTGTGGGAATTACTCTCAGTGAAGTAACCAGTTACTTCAATTGCCAAATACAATGGACATTATTATGTATTTATGTTCTTTTCCTTTTATTTTTAAATTTTCAGTACTCTGTAAAATGTGCCACTATTAATATCTCTTCATGAAGACCTCTTCTCCTTTGGTTTTCATGACATCAACATCTTCCATATTTTAAAATATCAACATCTTTTATGGAGTTCATTTTCTTTGTCTGCTTTTAAAATGTTGGAAGAACCTTATGTAATTCATTGTCACACTTAATGTAGGGTCAATTATTGCCTATATCTTGATGATGGACTATCTGTCTAATTCATATATTGTGTATGATCTTTAAACCAGTGTACATAGCTACTATGTTACATCATGTCACTACTTGGAATTCACAGAGACACCTCAAGTACAAAACACTAGAGGTAGCCTATTATTAGTTTAAAACCTGATTTCCATGCTTCCAGTCCATAAACCTATCTTAGTGAATGAAAACATCATTCAAGTATTTGCCCAAAGAAGGTTTTTGGAGAAGAGCACATTTCTGCTTTTCTTTGCCAAGTATCTCTTCTATGTCTTAGTAATGTCTGGCCTTTAAATTTTCACATAAGGCATCACTAACAATGTGCTACCTTAACTATAAAGTCCTTCTTGAAAATTTTCAAAGTGAGGTAAAGGTTATATAGGGGAATATGTGAAAAAAGCATCATCTAGTGAAAGTAATTTTGAAAGAGAATCTTCATTAAACTAAATGTAAAAGAATCTACATTAGTGTTTATGTAGATGGGCAAAAGTGATGTGGACCCCCATTTTTTGAGACCAAAAAAAGAAAAAAAGAAAAACATCTCTAAACTTATTTGGAAATTACCAGAAATATGATATATATGTGAGTTTATTAGAAATGAAGCAAAAGTTAAAAAATTTAAAAAATAATCATCCTATATAATAAAGAGGGAATATGCAAATTGACCATCACTCCTCCACAAAGATGGCTACGCCCACAGCGGAGGCAGGGTTTCCATAACACAAGATGGCTGCACCCACAGTGGAGGCTGATTTCCTGTAACGAGCCTTAACGAGCAATCAGCAGGGACCTGAGGCTGCACCTCCCCCTGCCCCTGTAGGGCTTGACAGGAGACCTCAGGCCATGCCCCCTACCCTGGCGCCAAGCCGGGGGACCTCAGGCTGCACCTCCTGCCCAGCGGGAATTGACGGGGGATCTCAGGCTGCGCCCCCCACCCTGGCACCAGGCCAGGGGACCTGAGGCTGTGCCCCCCATCTGGCATGGCTTGACAAGGTGAGACCGGACAGGTTTGGTTCTAGCCCAGTGGGGGGGGCCGGCTGGGTCTGGGTCTCACGCAATTTTGAGGCACATGCGGGTGGGCAGGGGCTTGACTCTAGGTCCCATGGTGCACCCTAGACTCTGACAGGAGGAAGATTTTCATATACATTTTACTAATTTTCTTTCATCTCTGACACTTCTATTATAGAGAAAGGGCAAATAGCAATATTAAAATATTTTCTCTAATTAACCCCCTTTTAATGTGCATGGATTTTGTGCATTGGGTCACTAGTTTTTTATAATTAAACTAGGTTTTCAAATCAAGAAGTAATATTAAAAATGAAGACATTAAAATATATGTATCATAGGGTTTATTTTTGCTTTAAAAGTTATTTTTAAAATCATCTTTGAGAGTATTACTTGAATTGTATTACTGTGTTTAAAGGACATATGGTGCTTTGCATACAAAGTAGTTATGGGGCCAGATCTATACTAGATTTATCATGGTATATAGGTGTACAAATGTCTAATTACTACAATGTACACCTGAGACTAATACAATATTGTATGTCAACTATAATTAGAAAATACATTTTAGAAACTGTTTCATAGGGTGGTAGGACTGGGTGGGGTGGTTTTGAGGTGGAAGAGATTAATGGAGAAAAAAGAGGGGCATCTGTAATACTTTCAGCAATAAAGATAAATTAAAATAAATAAATAAATGATGGTGCATACATTCTAAAATCTAACACCTTCAGACCTATTCACTGCCATCTGGTGTCAGTGTAACCAAATTGCAATGACAGCTACTTAGATGCACACATTTTACCTCCTAAGAGTTGAAATTACAAAAATAAATATGCAAGGAGACAAGTTTGACATTAAATATTCTACCACACTCAAAATTATTATGAGTTTGAGGAAAGACAGACAAATTATTTTCTTGTAGTGTTTTGCAATGAAGCACCAGCTCAATAAAGTAATATGTTATTGAAATGTGGTGGCATAGTAAATCCTACTTCATTGCCAATAAACTGAAGATCAAAGCAATCAACAAAGCTCCACTGGTAATAAATTGAAAGTCAGTAGAGCACAAAATGTATTACTGTTAGAATTAATTTGGGCACAAAATAGGCTGTTGAGTTTTCCCCTTTTCTCAAGATAAATCAACCCCAAGCAAATAGTTAATAGAATGTGAGAAGTGAAACTCAATGTGCTCATGGTATTCTGATGAACTTTTATATTTGATTTTAAGCACAATATAATTATGTGGACTCCATTTTACATATATTTAGAAGAAATTTTTGTGATAGTTTCCTGATTAAATTGCATCCTAACTTTGGCCAGTGTGCTAAGTGGTTACAGCATCAGCCCAAGCACCGAAGGGTCATGGGTTCACATCGATGTCTCTCTCTCCCCTTCTATCCTCCCTCCCTTCTGTTCTCCCTCTGAATAGGAATTTTAGAGATGAGGCAAGTTCTTAGCTGCCCTACTACAGGTTATCACCAAACTCCACTTGTTTCTATTCATTTTGTCTTCTGCTCACTTTAGAGTAGCATTTCAGCAGTGTGATTTTTAAGAATGTTCCATTGCTTAACTGTTACAATAGAAGCTAACTATGTAGTCATTGGTGAGGAGGAAATCCATCCATATTTAGGCGATCATTTCCTCCAACACCTAAAAGAAGAGACTTTTTTTTAATCTACTAAATTTTAAGTCAACAAAGTTGCAGAACCAATATTTATTATTAATATAATTTATAAAACCTGGTCAAATGATCTATCAAAAAGGTGTATTTCTATATTTTTTGTCTGACACTGTTTGGCCATATCTCTTTTTCAAAGGCTTTATGCAATGGTAGATGTTTCTAAGTACATAACTCAGTTCCTCATTGACACAAGTTTGTAGGTCTATAAAAATCACATAAGACTGTGTTGAAAGTTCATAAACATGTCATGAAAGTCACAAATTGTCTTTGTGCATCTCATTATACCCAATTAAGATTGTCAATAAAGACTTCTTAAATGTAATATTGAGGTTTTACTACACAAGTGCACAGATTTTCAGAGTAGGAAGAAATTTTCATTCAATAACTCCATTTAGAATGAAATAACTGTTCAAGATAATCTGACAGCAGAATTATGATTTTACCTCAAATCTCCCAACTCATACAAAGGTTTCATTTAGTTACAAAGCAACTCCTATGCAATAACATTTATTCTGAGGATATCATAAACATTTAGGAGTACTTTATTTTTAATAACAGAGGTTCATGACATGTAATTTGGCTTCAATCTCATTTTTTCTCATCATCTAAAGCTGAATTTGTTGTCTGTAAATCTTCATAAAACATAGAAGAGATCACCATCATCATGTAAATCCATTTGAAATCATTTATAATTTTATTTTTTATATCTTCCAACTTAAAGCTGCTCCTTAAACACAGTTACATAGCAATATAGTACCAAAAACATTATCCTTCCTAGAGATAGAAATCAAGGTTTATTCTTTCTAAGTATTATATTATTTCATGTACAATACAATGTGATCTCCATTTAGACACATCCCCCTCATGCAATAGTTTTTATAGGGTCTCTTTTAACTTGTTTAAGTATGGTCCATATTCTATTAGACAACACCACTCAGAAGCATACAGAATACACATCTTTCAATAAAATAAATTCATTCTGTTATTATATGTTTCATGCATTGGATACACACACAAACATTTGCACACATACACTTATTCACATGCTAGAGGAGAAGATATAATACAAAGACAAATAAAATTTACAATATCATCTTAAATGTTAAGTTCAGTGAAGATCCTAAAACAATGATGTGACAATGATTAGACAGAACACAATTTAAACTAAATTGTAAAGAAAGCTTTTTTGAGGAAAGGTGCCATTTTATTAAGACTAGTACCCTATAAAGAGGCCACTAAGACAAACATCTGGAAACAGCATTTCAGATTAGACAAATAAGTTATAAATGACAAATAAATGTTTAAGCAAGTAATTAAATAAATATAACATAAATAATCCAAAGTAGGAGTTCTATCCTTTTTTGGCTCTTAATTCCTTTCACGGGATACTTGTTGCTTAACTCATCTGGAATATTCTGTAAATCTGTGCTATCTGGTGTGGTAGAGATAACTTAGCTCTCAGATGAGAGTCTATTCTCTGATTTCTGATTTTTGGTCTTAAAAGCTTTGGTTGGCCCAGCCAGTGTGGCTCAGCGGTTGAGCCTGGATCTATGAATCAGCAGGTCATGGTTTGAAGCCCAGTCAGAGCAAATGCCCAGATTGAGGTCTCAATCCCCAGTAGGGGGCGTGCAGGAGGCAGTAGATAATGATTCTTTCTCATCATTGATAGTTCTATCTCTCTCTCCCTCTCCCTTTCTCTCTGATATCAATAAATATATATATATTTTTAAAAGCTTTGGTTGTTCCCATCTTTGCATACTTAGATTGGTGTGACTGTCATGTTACCATTCCTCTACTCTCTCTTCCAATTGTTCTAAACACTATGGGTCCTTGGAGGCACTCACAAATGAAGAATTTTGCTGGTCTCATACCTTTAGCTTCAAGCAAACACCATTGTAGCAGACAGTCTGTTGCAGTTACTTGCATACACCTCATTACAAGAAAATAAATCTTTAGGGATATTTTATAGAATAAGATACAAAGACCTTAATTTTAGCAACTACATAAATGTAATATATAAGTAAAAGACATCCTGATCAAGTGAGAATAATCTAACAAATGAACATTTTAAACACTTGAAAATAAATAGATGTACTTTACTATGTTAGCATATGGGGTAGATAATTATCCAATAATAACAGAAAAATTACTTGAAAAAATTGACAATTTATTTGTGCTAGAAATTCTCAGTAAACAAACAATAGAGGGACACTCTTCAAATTGATAAGGCACATCTATAAAACATGCACAGGTCATATCATATTTAATGGTTAAAGACTCAATATTTTCCCAAAGATCTGGAAAAAGAGAAAGATGTCTATTCTCAGAAATTTTATTTAACATTTTTGTAGAGATTCTATCCAGTATGATAAAGAGAGGAAAATAATAAAAGATACATAATAAATTAGCATAATAACAATAATACCATTTCAATATTTTTATTACTCCATTATCCTATTCTGACTCCATATTAAACATAATTCATATGATCAAGCCTTGAGCTTCATGTTGCAGAATAGTTCCTAGTGTCATATCTGCATTGAAAGGAATCCACTTGAGTAGGATTGCCAGATATTATAGCAAAGTGTCACACTAAAACTAACTAATGACAAACAAAAAAAGACACCATATTTCTAAGCATATATTTTTTTATATATTACAAAACAAATAGTTATTTTTAATAGTAACTGGATACCTATACTAATTTTGGCTGCTTAATCCTTTTTTCTGTGAATCCTAAGAGAGAATTCCAACACACCATTTCTTCCCTTTCCTCTGTGGCCTAATATTCATTGAATGTTACCTTAGCCAACAAATAAATTTAAAAATTACAACTGTCCAACCTTATGAGCAAAGTAAAATCAAAGAAATACAAAAATGGACTCTGCCTAACAAATCCAAATCCGTACTGAGAGCCAATAATAAAAACCGATTTTAGCTATAAACCCCTTAAACAGAAGCTACAGTATATGTAATTGTATCTCAAGCCTCCTTTTACATTTATTTTTGCTTTAGATATAATGTTTTACTAAAAACTATAGAAGCATAACAATGGTCTCAAAATGAAAGTATTATTTTACAGTGATATATACCTATAATAATGTAAAGTATAAAATGTGTAAACTGTCCAATGCTGTGATTTGTTTGGATAATGGTAAGCACTCTTTTATAGCAATAAAATCTAGGTCTAGAATCTATAATTCTAGTTATTTGCTTTCTAAATTTAAAGATACTGGAATACATCCTTGCCTTAATAAGTCTTGCTAATATTAAGTCAGAGAGAGGCACTTGATTCAGAGTAAGAATTGTCTTATGTTCTTACATTGGATTCAATTTTGCAGTGCAGCAAATAGACTTATTATTCAATTCATAAAGATTTCTAAGTATCACAATAGACTGAATTGTGGGGAATGAATTAAAAAACATAACTCAAATTACAACACCAAAATGTGTATTTCTTATCCCAAACTATTTTTATTCTAAACTAGTAACTCATTTGTAGGCCAATGAAAAGAGGAACAAAGATCTGTCACTGTTTTGTAGCGGCCATTTCCTTACTGTATTAAATTTAGTTCTAATACGCTGGTTTGTTAAAATTTATAATTTGAACAATCATAGTTATTAGAATGACTTTGTCTTTTACCACTTCTATCTGCAATATTAATCACAATTGTGGGACCCTTAACAGTTTCACATGTCAAGTTCTATTAGTCGGTAAAATAATGGAGAATGGCAACAAGATTTTCTTAGAAAACACTCAGTAATGAATTAGAATTTTCTAAAATCTTATTAAACTTAATTGAAATATCTGCATACCTGCAGAAAATATAGACATGTATGGTATATAGGTATCATGACATAATAACAGGAAAAGCACTGTTTTAATATAGTCACTTACAACCAAATCAATCTAGTAAATAATGTGCTCTCTTTTTAGGAATTATATTAAGTCAGTTCTCAATTTTGGCAATTTTGTGTTTTCTAAGCATCAAAATGCATATATATATATATATTCAAAGAAATTAATACGCTTATTTGTGGGAGATGATAGATAGATGGTAGATAGATAGATAAATAGATGACAGATAGATAGATAGATAGATAGATAGATAGATAGATAATAGACAGATGATTGATTTAAAAATATGCTAAAACCAGATATAGCTTTTAATTAAATATTATAACTTTATCATTCCTTGTGAGGATTTTATAAACGATTTATAAAAACAATATGTTTAAGTTTTCATGGTCTTCAAAGTCACAATCTATAAGCTCTAAGGTCCATCAGAAAATTTTAGGAAAACATTGAAGTGAGAATTGGAAAAGTAGATTTCTCTAAGTGGTGTTCATAGGCAAAATATGTTAGGATGATGATGAGTTAAAGAAAAATTTGAATGTAGAGAAATGTACATAGATTATTGTTTCTATAAAGATTCATTTAAACTTCGACTCTTGACAACTCCATCATTACAATGTATTTTGGAAAAAACTCAGTTTGGCAAATAAAAGAAACAATAAACTAAGAAAATCATATCTATATTCCCATAAGTCTTGCTATAACATGGCCTATTAGAATATGAATTCTGTTTGAGGTATTTCTTTCTCATACTTTTCCAAGTGAATTCATTAGAGTGAGCAGCAAAAGAATCTAATTATAAGATTTTTAAATTTATGATAACATAGTATTGACCTAGTTGTAAACTCCAAAGGCCTTTTGGAAAAAGAAAATATAAGATCAGAGGAATTTTTAAAATTATAGCCAAATGAAGTGTTTATAAGGTCATAATATAAGATTTATTTATTCATTCATTTGTTCCTTATCCACTGGTCACTTCATATACTTTTGTTGTTACATGTAGTTTGCAAAACATAAAAAAATAAAATTTTACTGAAAATCCTTAATGAAGGCATCTTTATAAACAAAGTGAAATAGAAAATAAAGAATATTATATTTGTGTGTGTGAGACAGACAAAGGAGCCAAAAATATGCAATGAAGAAAAGAAAGCCTCTTCAATAAATGTGCTGGAAAAATTGGAAAGCCACATACAAAAGAATGACACTATTCTACAGTTTATCCACATGCACAAAAACTAATTCAAAATGGATCAGATACCTAAATGAAAGACCTAAAACAATAAATTACATAGAAGAAAACATAGGTACTAAACTTATGGACCTTGGTCCTAGAGAACTTTTCATGAGTTTGATCTCAAAGGCAAGGGAAGCAAAGAAAAAAAAAATGAATGAATGAGACTATATCAAACTAAAAATAGTCTGCACAGCAAAAGAAACCATCACCAAGACAAAACGGCAACCAACCAAATGAGAGAAGATATTAGCAAACTACAGATCCAACAATGGGTTAATATCGAAAGTATAAAAAGAACGTATAAACTCAACTCCAAACAATCAATCAAATTAATAATGGACAGAATACCTACTGACACTTCTTCCAACAAGACATACAAATGGCCAACAGATATATGAAAAGCTATTAAGGAAATGCAAAACAAACTACAAAATGCCACCTCACAGATGTTAGAATGGCTATTATCAACAAGACAAGTAATAGCAAGTGTTGTGTAGAAAACAAAACCCTCATTCACTGCTGGTGGGGAGGTGAACTGGTATAGCCACTATGAAAAACAGTATGGAGAGCTCCTCAAAAAATTAAGAATAGATTTCCCATTTGACCCAGAAATCCCTCTCTTGGGTAACTAACCAAAAAATTTAAAAGTATTTATTTGCCTAGATATCTGTACTTCTATGTTTTGGGGAACATTATTCATGGTGGCCAAAACATGGAAACAACCGAAGTGTCCTTCAATAGATGATTGGATAAAGAGTATGTGGTACATATACCCAATGGAATACTACTCAGCCATAAGAAAAGATGAAATAGTCCCATTTGTGACAGCATGGATGGAACTTGAGAATATCATGCTGAGTAAAATAAGTCAATTAGAAAAAATTAAGAATCACCTGTTTTACTCATATGTGGGATATAAAACTTAAACTCATAGACACAAAAAACTATGGTTGTTATCAGAGGGAAGAGGGGTGGGAGTAGTAAAGGGTAAAGTGGGGGCAAATATATGGCGATGAAAGATTATTTGATTTTGGGTGGTGGACACACAATGCAATATAAAAATCAGGTATCACAGAAATGAACATTTGAAACCTATAAAATCTTATTAATCATTGTCACCTCAATAAATTTATTTAAAATTTTAAGAAATATTTTAAAGAAGAAAATGAGTCAACTTTTATGATCACAGACCT
>NW_005871055.1:55489-57374 GCF_000147115.1 Myotis lucifugus
GCTTTTCTCTTTATGTGAAGTAAGAAGAATAAGTTAATGTCTATTTATGTTGTAGTTGATAGACAAAAGCACATGCAGTTTATGTAGTTGACATGTCTAAACACATAAGCAAATAAATATTTATAGAAAGAATATTATTTTTCCATTGTTTTATTGTGAAATCAAAGTCAGAGATCATGAAATCTTTCTGGATGATAGTTTCTCAGATTCACCAAAATCCTGGCTCAATAGCGCTCTTATACTTATTACCACTCTCTCCTCAGTTGTGGAACTAGTGCTGGGCCTCTTTGTATTAAAAAAAAAATAGAGTGATTACTTTCTAATTTCTCACTCCATGAAATAAGTCATTCTTCTGCACCTGTTCCCTAGGTTGTATTTTTTTTCATTTTTCTACAAAAAAATGAGTGAGATGTTATCTAATTCATTTATTTTCAAGAGGTTCCATTACTGATAAAAACTGTCAGATCACTGTTTGTACTGTTATGCTTTCAGGATGAAATGCATAAATTAGTAGATATTTTTCATGTATTTCTTACCCAAAATACTACCAGATGGTGCTGTGCGAGTCTCAGGTTGATCATTTTGTGAGCGACCTGGGCTCACAGCCAGACCAACACACCATTGACAGAGAAAACAATGTGTGCTGCGGCGCACATGAAAGTCACAAGTGGCACTTTTGTCACTTAAACAGACATCTGCTTTCACATGTCTTGTTTGTCTGATATATACATATACACACATAAATATAGATTTTTTTCTAATCTGATCTAGCTATAACACTGAACTTAAGAGGGTAATTAAAAATACATGTATTTGAGATACAAATGTATCTGATATATTATATATAATATAGATATCCACCAGCATAAATATCAGCTACATATGTGTGTAGTTCTTATACACAAATATACACGTGCACCTATAATATACGTGAAAGTACAAATATTTTAGGCATTTATCTGAGCTCCCTCTGTTTCCAAAGCCTTCACTGATGTGAAAGGTTATTGTACCTACCTTGGAAAATCCTCAGCTTAACCAAGTCATCAACTAAACACAATGCATGGGTCAGTACCCTGCTTTCTGGTTGAGGGTTCTTTTATTTGCTTTGGGAACAGTTTTTCCAGGAACAATTTCTCATTTGCAAGTTTTAAAAAGTTTAAATGTTTATATTTTAGTAAAGGAAAATAAACTCTTGTTCCCCTCACTCCTTCCTTCTATCCCTCCCTCCCTCCCTTCCTTTCTTCCTTCCTTTCTCTCTCTCTTTGGGGTGGGGAATTGAAAATATCCTCAATAGCAACTCTGATTCTTTTTACTTGTATGTGTACTCATTTCATTCTTTATACATGTTTGTTATCCAAATTTCAAGATATACATCCTCAGGGATTTTGTTTCATATCTTTTTTCTCCCGTTCCTTCATCTTCTAGTCTCTCTTGAATTTTTTATCACTAATAATACAGCTATGAGAACACTGTTTGTATTTTAATAACTGCTGGCAAATTATAAGATACTTAACAAGAATAAAAGTATCATAAGAGCACGTTTAGCTTTATGTTGACTAGTATATTATATGTAGTTTCTTTATCTTACAAAATATTACATAAGTGATTTGGTTGACCTGATAGAACTTAAGTTTCTCAAATGTACACATTCTTAATTATCTTCTTAAATTCAGTTTCATAACTGGATTAATTCAGATAAATATTCATTATTGAAGCTTTATAGATGGCACAAAAATCATTTGTAGTAATAAGTACTTAATATTTGTGCTGTAATATAAGTACAATTTAACAAGGTAATTAATCTCTAGGTAAACACAGTCCTTTCCAAATACTTTAAGCTTATGAGGGCCGATAGCAAGAACAAATACTTTAGGCTCTTTATTAG
>NW_005871055.1:58827-62534 GCF_000147115.1 Myotis lucifugus
TTCCTTCCCTTTGCATAGCTGTTCTTTCTTCTCACTATCTTTCTTCCTAAACTTCACACACACACACACACACACACACACACACACACACACACACGCGCATATACATCATATATTTGGGTTAGTGTTTATCCCACATGATCAATATATGGTTGTTCCTGTCACAATAAGTCATTTCTTAAACCACAATTAAGCTAAATGTTCCTAGCATAGTTGTTTCTGAGGAAACACTCAAAATTCAAATTGAGGTGAATTTTTACCATTGAAAAAAATGGTTACCTATATATTGGTAAATTTCAACATCTATTAATGGTTTAAAAAAGCATACATGACATATTATCCTCTCAGAGCTTTTTCAGAAATAGGATTCATGCCTGGAAGTTATATAAAAAGAGTAGGTTCAAGGAAATGGTTTCTATTAAATTCTAAGTTTCATTAGGAAGAAAGAAATAAGCATTGGACTTGTCCTTTTAGATTGCTAATCTATGGTAACTAAAGATTGCTGATAATGGTACCTAAAAGTAGGCATACAGAAATTAGTAGCAAGTCATTTTCCCTGTTTTATTCTATGGGTTTGGAATGGAGAAAATGTGTTAAAAGTAAAAGGGAGACACACTAGAAGATCAAACCACAGAAAAGAGAAATAGACAATGAGAAGTCAAGATCATCTGCTGGGCAGACTTGCATAAACTCATTTAGATTCACAGAGTCTGTGCTTTTATTTTAGTTCTTCTTCCAAATGTCATTACAATATTAGTACCATAGTCCTTGGGATCATGGTAAAATGTTATCTTAGATAACATGTAAAATATTTTACAGGAAATTCAAATAAAATTCTGAGAGGTCTCTGGGGTTAGCAGGTTAGTTACTGACAGAGCTTGCTGAGTTTTAGCCAGAATCCAATTTCAAGGTCTTTTTCATCATGACAAAGAGTCTTTCCATGTAATTCAAAATTATTTTAATCAAAATATATTTCATTAAGAAATAATTATCTTTATTTCATTCTATCAATAACAGGTAGAGTATTTTCTGAAAGAAATTTGAATTGAGTTTCAGATATGTTCACTGTGAGATTTCTATGCAGAAATATTAAATAGAAATTTGAATAGATAATTTTAATTTCATAATAAAGATCTTTTCCCAAAGTCCTTAACATGTACATAATATTGAAAGCCACAGACACTGATGACAATATCTAGGGTAGAGTTAGTATAAAAAGAATGACTAGAAGAGTGTTGTGGGAACTCTTCTTTTAATTATTAGTTTAGACCTCTAAGTCCCTAAGACCTAGAAGTACTTTTCATAGAATACTGAGCCAATGAAAGGATGAACTAATTATAATTCATTAAAAAAGGGAGATACAGAAAATAAAGACAAGTAGGAAAAGATTGAAAGTAAAGGAACACCAAAAGGAAGAAAGGAATTTAAGGAGTGAATGACAGGGCAAAATGTTACTGATATCAAGCATGGTGAATTTGAACAAATCACATTGGATATACAGACCTCCATAATCCTTAGTAAGATGGATTTGGATAAAATTCAGGTAAAAGCAAGATTACATAATAAATCACAATCCTGGTCTGGAGATATTTATAGTATAAATGAGGCAGAAAAAAAAAACAAAAAAACAATGAATTATTATAATAGATTGAGACAATGATACAACAGAAAAAACACAGGGCACTGTAGGATTCATAAGAACTTATTGGAGAAAGTGATGCTTGAGTTGGATCTTAAATACCAGAGGGACAATCTACACAGAGTAGCACAGTTATAGATGAGCAATGGGGATGGTTACCAGTGCATTTCAGATACTAGAGGTACACTTACAAAAAAGGAAATATGCAGGTAGAGTTAATGAACTAAAGTGGTTCTTAAATATGCCAGTTTGCATAATTAATCAAAATGCCAAGAACTACCTGACTTCCTGTCTTGCCTCTCATAATTCAGTCTATTTATTTAACTTTAAATTTTAAAAAAATACAACTGCATTCATAAAGTTTCTGACTAACTTTGAGTGGTAGCTAATTAACAATTTCTTCATATAGAAAAGAAATGACATTAAAGAAGATTAGTGTCTTCCAAACATACATTAAGTGACAATGAACAGATACTTTATTTAGGCTCTTCATATATTAATATAAAAAATAAAGCAAACATAATGATCATAATTATAGAAAAGAAACACATGCTAAAGTAACAGTTACACATTTTAGGAATAGTTTCCCTGAAAATCATAGCATTTTTACTCATCTATCAGAGTTTGTGTTAAATGGTTTTTCCATCAGTTTAATAGTAACTGGTCAGCAAAAGAAAATTTGAGAATGACTCATAGTTATGAGAAAGAGAGCTTTCTCAGTAATGGTATCATTATTAGCATTGTGGGATACAACAGTGGAATAATCTTGCATTTATTTCGTGGTAAGGCAATAAAGAAAATTCATATAAAATCATAGGTGTTAATGGGATAGAAAAATGGACAAATGCATCTCTAATGGAAATAACAGAAATGTAAGTGCTACTTGAGAATCTAATCTGCAAATATCATTGAAGAAGGGTACTTGTAAAAATATGTAGCTTGCCCAAAAATGTACTATACATCTAGTTCTCTTGGGCACATATTTAAGTGTTTATTTATGTATTGAATTTGATATGAGTTACTTACAACTATGAATTTGAAGAGGGTATACTTTACTTAAATTCAACAAGAATATATAATTTTTCTGTCTATCAGCTGTGGATTGTTAAATAAAGGTAAATATTCATCTGAATTTAAAAGGAAAATCTTTGTGTGAAATTATAAAAGATAAACCAGGAATGAATATCTCTAAATATCTAAGCGTAGAAATGAGAAACCATGTCACCCATGTCTTAAATCAGTCACAAATTACTATATTATTTTCCATTCCAATCTGACATTTACCAAAAATCCAATATTCTAAAATCAAGTGTTTATTTTTGAATATCTGATGTATATGGAACTCTAAAAAGCCAAATCACATAAGTCAAACTGTATGCTCAATGAAATTTACATGTGGCCAATAAAAGAGACCACTCATGTCTAATAGACAAGATTGTCTGCAGGTAATAGGTTTGAGTTTCAACTTTTGAAAGATAAATGAAAGACTTAAATCATAGAAATGTTTTATGGTTAATAAAATAAAGCCCAAAGTTATATTACTATTATAGTTATATTGCTATAAATGATACCAAGGACAAAAGTACACAGGATGAATAGTTGGTATTAAATTTAACATTTGGAAAATTGAGAAACATATGATTAAAGTACATGGAAAAATCATGGAAATAAAGTCTGAGAATTTTACTTAGCTGTGAATAATGCAGTATCAAATAATATATATATGTTGTCTTAAAATACTATATCTAATCTAATAAAAGACAAAAAGGGTAATTAATGTACCTCCTCTACGCTTCCCATTGTGTAAACAGGGCGATATGCAAATTAACTGCCAACAAAGATGGCAGGTAATTTGCATACGCAGGCTCCAAGCGGTGGAGCAAAGCCAGACAGCCCCGAAGCCACCGGGCAGGGAGGCCTCACTGCCCTGGGATCAGCGAAGCTGCGAGGCCTCCAGGCACTGGGATCAGCAGAGCACAAGGCCTCCAGGTACTGGGATCAGCGGAGCCCTGAGGCCTCCCAGCACCAGCGTCAAGCAGAGTCTCGAGTCTCATGCCCGGGATCAGCA
>NW_005871055.1:62895-76781 GCF_000147115.1 Myotis lucifugus
TCTGTGTGTGACAGGGGGCAGTGCACCACCCCCCAGATCGGCTGGCTCTGTGCATGACAGGGGCCAGTGCCCCAACCCCCTGATCCGCCCTGCTCTGTGTGTGACAGGGGGTGGCGCCACAACCTCCCCATTGCCCTGCCTTGAGTGTGACAGGGGGCGGTGCACAAACCCCTCAATCAGCCCTACCCTAATTGTGACTGGGGGTGGCATTGCAACCTCCCAATCTGCCCTGCTCTGTGCATGACAGGGGGCAGCGCCCCAACTCCCCAATCTGCCCTGCTCTGAGCCCGACCAGGGGCTGCAGGCAGGCACCTAGGGATTGGGCCTGCCCTCTGCCACCCGGAAGCGGGCCTAAGCCAGCAGGTCGTTATCTCCCGAGGGGTCCCAGACTGTGAGAGGGCACAAGTGGGGATAGGGGCACCACCCCCCTCCCCGCCAGTGCACAAATTTTTGTGCCCCGGGCCTCTAATATATATATATATATATATATATATGCTACCTTTATGTCAGTGAAAAAATATATACTTGATATTTTGAAAGAAGAAATTATACAATAGTATCATGCAGTGGTCAGATCTTAAATGGAGTAACATCCACCTCTAGGCAACAGAGATTTAAAATGAGTTTTGAACATTTCGGTGGGCAGGACCAGAGTGAGGGTGAGAGTGTGACTGGGTGAGTGTGTGCAAGGGAGAGTGTGCATGGATGTGAACGTGGGAGGGCATTTCCCCTTCATTGTGGGAAATCCAGCTGGTAGTTCAGGCACCACCGTGAGGTGCTCGCTGGGTGCTTCTCTCACATTGAGATAGGAGAGCAGTTGTTTTGGAGGATCCTCAGTGTCCTCCTCTGGAGGAGGCTGCGGGAGTGGCTGTGAGCCAGCTTAAGGAGACCGCAGACAGGTGTGCAAGGCCCCACCTCTAAGACCAGATGCTGTCTGCACGGACTTATACTGTGACCCAATGAGCCTAAACTGGTGCACCTGGAAGATCAACTTGACTCAGAGTGCCTGACCTACCTGCCATGCTGCCTTGACCTGCCATTGTGCCCCAACACCCCTAGGTGCTCAATTAATATTTGACAAAACTGGCACGAGGACACAATGGAGTGAAGAGAGGTCTCTTCTATAAGTGGTGTTGAGATAATTGGACAGGCAGATGCAAAAAAAAAGTGAAACTATACTACCAATTACACCATACATAAGAATAAACACAAAATGGATAAAAGACTTACATGTAAATCATCATAAAAACATAAAAATCCTAGAAGAAAACACAGGCAGCAAAATATCAGACATATCACATAGCAGAATTTTCATCAATACATAGCATAGGCCAACTGAAATAAAGCAAAATAAATAAATAAATAAATAAACAAACAAACAAATGGAACTACATCAAAATAAAAAGCTTCTGTACAGCAAAAGAAGCCAACATAACAAAGAAAAGGAAACCCACTGTATGGGAGAACATATTTTTCAATGATACATCTGATAAGGTATTTATCTCCAAAATATGTAATGTATTTATACAACAACAAAAAAAAGGAAGATAAACAACCCAAACAAAAAATGAACAGAGAACCTGAATAGTCACTTCTCCAAAGAGAATATGGCTAAGAGACATGAAAAAGAATGATCAAAGTCACTAATCATCGGAAATATGCAAATTAAAATGACAATGAGGTTCCACCTCATACCTACCAGAATGACCACCATAAATAAATCAACAAGTGCTACTTAGGTTGTGGGAAAAAAGGAATCCTATTACACTGCTGGTGGGAATGTAGACTGGTGTTGACACTATGGAAAAAAGTGGGAAGTTTGTTAAAAATATAAAAAATGATCCCACTTCTAAGAATATATTCTAAGGATCCCAAAACTCATTCCACTTTAAGAATATATCCTAAGAATCCTCAAACACCAATCAGAAATAATATATGCACCTCTATGTTCATAGCAGCATTGTTTAAAATAGCTATGATCTGAAAACAGCCCAAGTGCCCAACAGTCGATGTATGGATAAAAAAGCTGTGGGACCTTTATACAAGTGAATACTATGCAGCTGTTAAAAAGGAAGGATCTCTTACCCTTTGAGACGGCATGGAAGGACCTAGAGATGATTGTGCTAAGTGAAATAAGCCAGTCAGAAAAGACAAATATCACATTATCTCACTTTTATATGGAATCTAATGATTACAATAAACAGATAAATACAATAGAAACAGAGGCATGGAACAGACTAATGAATCTGAGAGAGGGTGGGGGAGGGTTTGCAGGAAGAAATTAACCAAAGATTTTATATGCATATATGCATTGCCCATGAAAACAGACAATAGGGTGGTAAAGGCCTGGGTTAGAGTGGGACCTTGCAGGTGAGGAACAAGGGAGAAAAAAAAAGGGGGAGGGGAAATCTGTAATACTCTCAACAATAAAGATTATATAAATAAATACAATTTTAAAAGTGACTTTAAATAATACAAAAGCATTCACAAATATATCCAATATTTATCTTGAGTTATCTTCTTTTCACTTAAGTAGATTCACTTTATTAGTTACAAAACTATATAAATCAGAATCTTTATCCTTATAGAACTTTAATAATGAGAGATGACAGATCTATAGAAAAATAACTTTTCTGCATGTGACCACAAATATATACACAAAGAATGAATATAGTTGACTTAGAAAAAACAACACACCTAGAGCAACTAACTCACTCCTTAATCCACTATATTATTGGTAGCCATGAAGTCCTGGAATAATGTCATGAGGAAAAACAAAGGTCAGTTAGTATTATAGCCTTAGTAAATGCAATTATTCCATAATGCTGGTAGCATTAAGGGAACAGGCAAAGTGAGCATGCCTATTAAAAGGAATAACTTTTACAGGTAATTACATATTTTCTGAGAACACTGCATTATTCTTCTCAGTTCAAAACTACTTTCATTCCATTAAAATGGAAACTCACTTAAAAAAATCATCAGGATTAGAAGTGTGGCCCTACAAATGAAAACTTTGTCCCCAGTTTGGAACTGTTTATTCTCAATAATTTCGTGGGATCTTGGGATCTTGAGGCATAACATGTAAGCATGAGCATTGTAAAAGTCCCATTTTTCAAATCTTAGCATTTAAAAATATTGCCTCCTGAATGTACAATGGCAAGTAAAGACAACTATTTCATATATATATATATATATATATATATATATATATATCAGTTTTATATAAATATATGCAAATCATAAAAGTATTTAAAATAAAAAAGGAAATTCAAAAATATAATTGACAGGAGCATTCCATTTGAAGAATAGAGAGAAAAAGAATAAAGGCAAGGCAGCAAATGTAGCCCACAGCCCTGTCCTCTTATGTGGGCATCAAGTGCAGTTCATCCTCGTTCATTTACATGTCTACAGTTTTAGAATCTTTGTCAGTTGAGGGAATTGTATATATTTGAATTATAAAATCCATAGTCACACTCTAATACTTTTCTTCAAATATTTGAAAATATTTATCTTAAAAAGGGATGTTGACATATTTTATGATGGTATATAGACCTAACATTTAAAAAAATATTTCTTAAAGACATATATCAATTTTTATAAGATAGGATATAATAATAATTATAATTATTATACCAAAGTTTTTTTTTTCTAGAAATCAACACTGATCACTGGAAATATTCAAACCCATATGGTATGCTTGCATTTCAGAGTGGTTTAGAAAATATTTCCTAATTAGGGTAAAAGGCAAATAGGGTTTAAGATAGCTTCCCATATCAAAAATTAACAACAATAAAACTACAATTCCTTAAATCCTGGCTGAGTGAAATACAGCAATGAAGTTTCTTTACCAATTCCTCACTATGTCTAAAAAATATGCTTATAATGTCATCTATTATTATTCTTTTAAAAATGTGCTGAAACAGTAAATTTTCACTAATTCAACCTAATTAGAATGTGTTTCAATTCAATAAGGTTATTCTAAAAATTATGTAGAGCAGATGAATAAATAGTTGTCAAAGAAAATTGATGAAAGCATGAACTGCAAGAA
Source organism: Myotis lucifugus (assembly GCF_000147115.1). Taxonomy (NCBI): domain Eukaryota; kingdom Metazoa; phylum Chordata; class Mammalia; order Chiroptera; family Vespertilionidae; genus Myotis; species Myotis lucifugus. The sequence goes on from NW_005871055.1 coordinate 66,944, forward strand.
AATGTCATGTCATTTGAGAAGCATATTCCTCTCAGGGGTGCTGTTGTAACTGTTAGCACCATGATCATAGAAAAAGCCCTTGGCTCCCCATTAATTAGCTAAGAGACCTTGAATGAGTTTCAGAGTCTCTCTCTGGCTCAATTCTTTCATCTGTGGCTGAAAGAATTTAATCAAATGATCTCTTAGATTATTCCCATTTGTTATTTAGGTATCACATAGAACCATAACAAGAGGAGAATATCATTTATTGATTGTGGTAGCTTTATCTTAAATAATGATCTACATTGAAACTTGTCTGTCTGTAATGTTTTTCATATCAAAATAAATGAAAATACAACTTAAATGTGCTGTTTTTCAGTTTTGTTTATAGGCTTTAATGAAAAAAACGTACTTCATGACAAGAGGTTATAAGCAATACAGCCATTTTTATAGAGCTATAGATATAAAGTTATATATTTTTAGATATTTTCCATCCAATCTCAGCTATAAATGTTCTTATCACCTACAGTTATCTTTGGATTAAATCTTTTCAAAGGTGAATGTTGTAGACTATTTAATGCTTCAGCAGGTGTAGCTTATAGCTTGTGAAAAGTTGAAATGTTTTTTCTTTTATTTCATATCCATTCTAAATCTTCATTTTGAAACAGATAATTTAGAAACAAAAAAGATGCTAATGATCATCTAGCCCAATTTTGGCATATTTAAACCAGGATCACAATTTATTTTCACCCCTCCTCTTGAGAAGTAATAGCTAGAACTTTTGCTCTTGAAGCTCTTAGCCACTACGTTGAGATGGTTGCCATGTTGGGGAGGTCACCTGTATAATTCTAGTTGATAAAGTCATGTTTAAGCTTCCTAACTTTCCCAATGAATCATCATGTGACTGAAGTTGTTTTGGTTCCTCTATTCCAATCCATTTGCCAGCTGAAAACCTCTGAACAAATTCCGTCAAAGAAAAAAATGACCCATTTGAATGTTGCCAAATTATTGATTCATATAATTATGGGATACTAGAGGCCCAGTACACAAATTTGTGCATGGGTGGCATCCAGCTGGCCTGCCTGGATAGGAGTAGGGGGGGATTGAGGGTGGGGCCAGCCAGGGGGAGGGACTGTGGATGGTTGGCTGGCCGGCCCCACCCCCTGGTTGAACTCCAGTTGAACTCCTGGAGTAGGGAACAATTTGCATATTAGCCTTTTATTATATAGGATAATAAAATTATAGGACATAATACAATGATTGTTATTATAGACAATTAAGTTTGGGGTAGGTTTTTTTTTTAATGCAGCAATAGATGAATGGAATTTAGTACCTAGAAGTGAGGTGCTAACATTACAAAATCTAAATGGTCTGATTTTGGTTTGAGGACGGGACAACAGGCAAAAGCCTGACAAACTTGAAGTGACTAAAATAGAGGATGTGAAGGAAATTTTAAAAATTATACTGACAGAAAGCTTGGTAATACTGCCACCCAAGGAAACCTGGAAAATATAAAATGTACTTAATTAACTTGATAATCTAGCTAAGATGATTTCTGGACAAAGAATTGAAGGTGCCACCTGGTTTCTTCCAGCTGACTAATACAAGAGAAAAGAGATGATCTAAATACCAAATGTTATTAGAATATGAAGTGAATGTAAAGGGCTTAGAACAAGCTTTCCAGCAAGCAAATTATCCTCAAGGTAAGAGTTGGTCTCAAGGTAAAGATAAAATCTAGGGCACTGACAGTAAAGCTCAGCCAGTAGAGATCAAGAATGAGCCTCAATTAGGGGAATGAACATTTCTAACAGACTGTGTTTAAAAATATATATTTTTATTGATTTCAGAGAGGAAGGGACAAAGAGAGAGAGATAGAAACATCAATGATAAGAGAGAATCATTGATTGGCTGCCTCCTGCACGCCCTCTACTGGGGATCGAGCCACAACCCTGGCATGTGCCCTTGGCTGGAATTGAACCTGGGAAACTTCAGTCTTCAGGCTGATGCTCTATCTACTGAGCCAAAGCAGCTAGGGCTACCAGACTGTGTTTAAAAATCACTGTAGCAAAGTGATTATTCTGTGTCTCTAATTTTTCCCCACTTGGAAGAGAAGTGTTTACTATAGTTATCTCATGACTGTCTCATCTTTGGACATTAGGTAGGTGGGAGACGGGTAATTTGTATCTTTATTTGACAGGTCTGAAGAGCAATTTTATTCAAGGAAATGAAACCAAAGTACTTCTAGAGTTGCACCTGATTTAGATGATGAAATCCTGGACCTTGTACCTGAACTTCCTAGCATAAGATTTTGGTGGTTCTTTTATGATAAAGAAAGGTCATGAAATTTTGTGTGCAGGACATAGATGGTGGTGGTTTTAAGAATGAAAACAAATTATTTATAACTTCTCTAGTGGGTATTCAGGTCTGTAATTGTTCCCTCTAGATACAGGGTCAGGCCAAAGTAGGTTTACAGTTGTTTGCACAATAATCTACACTAATAAAAGAGAAACATGGTAATTCGCATATGACCGCTACCCTTCCCATTGGCTAATCAGGGTGATATGCAAATTAACTGTCAACCAAGATGGCGGCCGGCAGCCAGGCAGCTTAAAGCGAACATGAGGCTTGCTTGCTGCAGTGAAGGAGGACTCCAACGTTCCCCGCCTGCGCTGCCGGCCTCTGAGCTGGCAGTTTGAAACTTTGTAACAAATATAGAAGCTAAACAAAACCCCAGAAACCAGCTTTCAGCTGGCTGGGATCTCAGAGCTGGAGTTATACATTGTTTCGATTATAGAACGCAAAGAAACCAGATACCTGTTTTCAGCAGCGGAAGCCTCAGAGCTAGAGCCAGAGCTAAAGCTGGCCCAGAATAAAAAAAAAAAAAAAAAGAAAAAAAGGAGCATTTGGGAGCTTCAGTCAATCGCCAGCCTGAAAGCAGCCCTCAGCCCCTCACCCAGACTGGCCAGGCACCCCCGTGGGGACCCCCACCCTTATCCAGGACACCCTTCAGGGCAAACCAGCCGGCCCCCAGGCCTCTATCCTATATAGTAAAAGGGTAATATGCCTCCCAGCACCAGGATCAGCAGAGCCGCGAGGCCTCTTGGCACCGGATCAGGGTGACAGGGGGCAGCGCCCAAACCCCCTGATCACCCTGCAGCTCTGTGTGTGACAGGGTGCAGGGCCCCAACCCCCCCCCCCCACGGGCCCTGCTCTGTGTGTGACGGGGTAAAGCCATAACCTCCCCATCGGCCCTGCCCTGAGTGTGAAAGTGGCGGAGCCCCAACCCCCTGATCGGCCCTGCTCTGTGGGTGATAGAGGGTGGCGCCCCAACCTCCCCACCCCATGGGCCCTGCTCTGTGTGCGATGGGGTAGAGCCATAACCTCCCCATCGGCCCTGCCCTGAGTGTGACAGTGGCTGCGCCCCAACCCCCTGATCGGCCCTGCTCTGTGCGTGACAGGGTACGGAGCCCCAACCCCCTGATTGGCCCTGCTCTGTGCGTGACAGGGTACGGAGCCCCAACCCCCCTGATGGGCCCTGCTCTGTGCGTGACAGGGGGTGGTGCCGCAACCTCCCCATTGACCCTGCCTTGAGTGTGACAGGGGGCAGTGCCCCAACCCCCCAATCGGCCCTACCCTGAGCATGACTAAGGGTGGCATCGCAACCTCCCGATCCGCCCTGCTCTGTGCATGACAGGGGGTGGCGCCCCAACTCCCCAATCAGCCCTGCTCTGTGCCCGACCAGGGGCTGCACCTAGGGATTGGGCCTGCCCTCTGTCACCCAAGAGCAGGCCTAAGCCAGCAGGTCGTTATCTCCCGAGGGGTCCCAGACTGCGAGAGGGCACAGGCCGGGCTGAGGGACCCCCCTTCCACCCCCGAGTGCACAAATTTTTGTGCACCGGGCCCCTAGTCTATCTATATAAAAGCCTAAGCGACCATTGCAACCAAACAGAGGACCAAACAGGCTGCATGGGGCGACCAGCCCCGCAGGGAGGGCAGTTAGGGGCAACCAGGCCAGTGGGGGGGGCATTTGGGGGTGATCAGGCTGGCAGGGGGGGCAGTTAGGGGCAATCAGGCAGGCAGGCAGGTGAGCAGTTAGGAGCCAGCGGTCCAGGATTGTGAGAGGGATGTTCGATTGTCGGCAGTTGCACATTCCCCAAGGGGTCCTGGATTGGAGAGGGTAGAGGCTGGGCTGAGGGGACCCTCCCCCCCATGCATGCATGAATTTCGTGCACCAGGCCTCTAGTTAATGAATAATAATACAAGGATAAACTATGTTTCATGTGGTCACATCTGTGAGCCTACTTTTGCCACACTCTGTAGTGCATGGTTAGAACTGCTACAACCAATAGAATATGGCAGAAATGATACTAGATTATAAAATTCCAAGTAACTTTCACCTCCTTCACTGGAAAAATTACTCTTGATATCCTGACCATGATGTAAGATATATGATCATCTTGAGGTTGCCATACTGAAGAAACCACATTTAGGTATTTTATTGACAAATACAGCTGAAATCAGCCTTTCAGATATACTTACCTTCCAAGAACCATGAGTATGAGTATGAAATTTCTACCTTCCAATCCAGACCATTTAACAATTGAAAATCATCTAGTAACCTCCATTATGCCATCTGGAAAAAATGAATTATTCAGCTGTGTTCTGCTGTAAGTCCTGACCCACAAAATTTGTGGGTCACACAATTAAAAAATGGCTGGATGACCTGAATAGACATTTATCCAAAGGTGATATACAAATGGCCAATAGACCAATAGACATTGGAAAAGATGCTCAACATTACCAATCATCAGAGAAATGAAAATCAAAACCACAATGAAATATCACCTCACATTTGTCACAAAGGCTATTGTCAATAAATCAACAAACAACAAGTGTTAGTGAAGATGTGGAGAAAAAGGAACCCTTGGACACTGTTGGAGGAGTTGCAAATTGGTGCAACCAACTATGAAAAACTGTATGGAGGTTCCTCAAAAAATTCATAATGGACTGCCTTGTGATCCAGTGATTCCAATTTTGGATATATATCCAAAAAAACCAAAATGCTACTGTGAAAGAATATAGGCACCCGCATGTTTATTGCAGTGGAATAAATCAATAGCCAAGATATGGAAAAAACCCAAGTGCCCATCAACAGACAGTGGATAAAAAAGTAGTAGTACTTATATACAACAGAATATTGCTCAGCCATAAAAAAATAATTAGATCTTACCATCTGCAGAGCATGAATGGGCCTAAAGCAGCCGTGGGCAAACTACGCCCCGCGGGCCGGATCCGGCCCATTTGAAATGAATAAAACTAAAAAAAAAAAAAAAAAAAGACCGTACCCTTTTATCTTTTATGTAATGATGTTTACTTTGAATTTATATTAGTTCACACAAACACTCCATCCATGCTTTTGTTCCGGCCCTACGGTCCAGTTTAAGAACCCATTGTGGCCCTCGAGTCAAAAAGTTTGCCCACCCCTGGTAAAGGGTATTTATTATACTAAGTGAAATAAGTCAGCAGAGAAAAACAAATACCATACTTTTCACTTATATGTAAAATTTAAAGAACAAAATAAATGAAAAAACAAAATAAATACATACTCATAAATATAGAGAAGAGAACTGGCAGGAGTGGCTCAGTGGTTGAGCTTCGACCTATGAAGCAGGAGGATAAGGTTCGATTCCTGATCAGGGCACATGTTCAGGTTGTGGGCTTCATCCCCAGTGGGGCACATGCAGGAGTCAGCCAATCAATGATTCTCTTGCCTCATTGATGTTTCTCTATCTCTCTCCCTCTCTCTTTTTCTCTGAAATCAATAAAAATATATTGAAAAATATATAGAGAGAAGAGACTGATGGTTGCCAGAGGGAGAGGGGTTATGGGGGATTGGGTGAAAAAGAAAAGGTGAGGGGGTTTAGAAGTACAGGTTGGTAGTTAGAAAATAGTCATGGGAATGGAACTATAGCATAGGAAATATAGTCAATAATATTGTAAAAACTATGTATGGTACAGGTGGGTTCTTGAAATACCGGGGGGATCACTTTGTAAGGGATATGATTGTCTAACCACTATGATGTACAACTAAATCTAAAACAAAATAATATTGAATGCAAACTGTAGCTGAAAAATGAAATTAAAAAAAATTGTAGGATACAGTAGAATGCTTATAGAATTTTTATCACTAAGTTTTGTAGTCATTCATTCCACAGCAAGAGATAAGTGGAACACCAACCTTCTCTTTTAAAAGATAAATATTTAATAGATAAAGTTATGGCAAGGACAAATGAAGTGATTTGCACAAGTTCCTGTAATGTTATGGGGGGTGGGGCTGGGATGCACAAACATGTCTTCCTCTTATTTCCACTATACCTCATTGTCCTGAAAAAGTGAAATTTTTTTATATATTGCTATCTTATATAATGTTTAGAAATCAAGTAATCAACTTTCTAAAAGTCAAATACATTTCTAATTAGTCTTTTATTCTGTTTCTTTCCTTTTATCTCATTGTCTTCTACTATTTTTTATAGTAGAGGAGGCTCTGCTCACATATGAAGATAATAAACTTAGGTGAATTTTAATTCTTAGTGGACATTAACATAAAAGTGCATTATTTCTGTGATGAGTATTTGATGCCCTACCTAGTTCTCAGCCCTTATTCACTGTCATCCCTTATAATTATAACAAAAAACACTTAATTTCACACCATCCTGAGTAGAGCACAGCCCCAGGATCAAGAAAAATTCTAGTCAGATACATTTTAAAAACTCTAACCCAGCAAATTAGCATTTCCACACTAAGGTAATTTTTTGCTAACTCTACTCTTTTCTTGTAGTCACATTCTCCTTCCTGGATTTGTTTTTTAGATTAAAGCCATCCTATATTCTATGTCAAGTAACTGACTCTCTGTTTCCTCTTAGTCTCATGTCTGGGACCTGATTTGGATTTTCTACACATTTCCCCTCTCCACCCAGGATTTTAGTCCCACCATGTTCTTGTATATTCTGCATCCTAATCCATCTTGAAATTTTGAGCCCTGAATCAAGAATTATGCTACTTCTCTGTAATTTCTTTGGCATTTCTATAATCCTCTCTAGAGTCCTCAGCTGCCTTACATTAATTCCGTTACTCAGCACCTACGTCTTGTGATCTTGTTGGGCTTCCTGGGCACCAGCATAATGGCCTGCATGTCTGCTCAACAGTCATGATCCATTATCGCATGTTACTCCCTGTTTTATTCTCCAGAAAAAAAAATGCTTTGCCAGCCTGGCTGGATCCCCATCACTTGATTCTTATTCAATTTCCAAGAACAGATTTAATGGCAATGTTGGTTTTTAGTCTCCCATTCATATCCAATCTAAACTCTTGCTGGCACTACCAAGTCCTAGATGGGTTAGAAAACAATTGCTATACAATAGCTAATAGACCAGCGGTTCCCAAACTCATTTGGCCTACCGCCCCCTTTCCAGAAAAAATATTACTCAGCGCCCCCTGGAAATTAATTTTTTTTAAAATTTTAATAGCAATTAAACAGAAAGATATATGTATTAATGTTTCTACCTTTTTCATAAAATATAGTAAAGAAAGGTGTAAATTAGAAACATTGAAGTTTGAAATTATGAAACTATTTATTGAACTCAGAATAGAAAGGTAATACAAAAAAAGTTAAAACAAATGCACCTGTGGCCATCACCGCCCCCCTGGATCACTGCAGCGCCCACCAGGGAATCACTGTAATAGACAATTACATCACTCTAAATAATTTAAAAAATTGTAAATCAGTTGTGCTAATATAATTTTAATAAAATGTATCTATTTTTATAACTTTTAAGAAATATATATTATACTTTCTTCCTAATCTTTGATAAGAATAATAACTGAAGGCTAGAGATATAGAAATTGAATCTCAATGTTTTTCATGTGCACATATTTACAAAGGCTTTAACTTTAAGGTCATTTGCTATTTACATGAAAGGAGTTGTTTTTATACTTATTTCTAAATAGCAGTGTTTTATAGTGGAAAAATATGACCTACCTATTTTTATATAAAGCTCTCTGTAATGCACTGAAATAAGGCATATGACCATTACGTGTATGATGTTTTTATTTTATAAGTTTATAATTTTGAACTAGACTCCAGATCAAGGTCTTTACATGAATATATAATGTAATATAATAATACATTTTGAAAATGTCCTGTATTATTTAGTATATAGACTATGTATTGGCCTAGTCAGTCAAATCAGGAGAGCCACACAGTAATTTAAAGAAGTTTAATATAAAGGATTATTAAGCTATGAGAAAATCATAACTATAAAGATGAAAAGAGAACTCTAATGTGTACTTTAATAGATTTCTCTGCCTTTTCTTGGAGGTAAGGGAATGTACCTAAGGAAGGACATACTTAGGACCTATTCCACCCACCTCCTGGCCAAACCAGTTCAGAACTAGTTTGAACAATGAAGTTGGATTGCCCGGGAAAGCTAGTTTATAAATATCAAGCAAGCTGGGGAAACACTCTGAGCTGGGGCTGTGTGCTCTGGTTGCCGGGATGGGATAGAGCAGTGGTCGGCAAACTGCGGCTCGCGAGCCACATGCGGCTCTTTGGCCCCTTGAGCGTGGCTCTTCCTAAGCCTTAGGAGTACCCTAATTAAGTTAATAACAATTTACCTACCTATATAGTTTAAGTTTTAAAAATTTGGCTCTCAAAAGAAATTTCAATCGTTGTACTGTTGATATTTGGCTCTGTTGACTAATGAGTTTGCCGACCACTGGATAGAGCAACATCAAATGTCCTTTGGGGGCCTGACCAGAGTACGCCAGATATTAAAGGTCCATTTGCCATACGCATGTGCAAGGGCAGTGATACAGCAGTATTACTATGTTAAAGGCCCATTTGCCACACACATGCACGAGGGCAATGACTCAGCAGGAGCGCTATATGTACTGCTCAGGCGCACCCTTCTATAACCTACTTAGGTTACTGTAGCACAGATGTTACTAATTGGCATGAGGCCTCTTTTATTTGAGTATATAAGGTGCCCCTGACCAGCCAGTTATTGGCTGCTCTGTTGGCAATAAAGCATGACCCCCTGCCCCCCTGCCTACCTCGGGCCACTTCCAATTCCCGTGTCCAAAGGGGTCAAGTCCCTGGCAGAAGAACTTGGACTCGATGTGTCCCTAGACACATGCCTTTTGTCAGAGAGCATGGCAGGAGCAAGAAAAAAACAAAATACCACTTTTCCTAACCTAGAGAAAAGCCCCTTTCCCTCCTGCTGTGTCCCTCCCGCGCCTTCTACTGACAAAGTTTAAAATCATGCTCATTAGGGGAAAAAGTGCTTGAAAGGCCTATTTTGAGATAAAGTATGTATACCAAAGTGTGAACTTGGAGATGTGAGGTAATACGTTGTAATTGTAACAAGCATCATACAGGCTATGTCACTATCTTGTAAATATACATTAAGTCTCCTGTCACATATTTAGCCCATAAGTACAGCAGATCCTCATATAACATTGTTTCATTCAATGTAGCTTTGTTATAACATTGACAATATGCCCTAGGACTTAATTTTTGAATTATCTATATAAATTAACCAGTGCTAAAACTGGTATCATTATATGTCATTTCACTTAAAGTTACACAATCTATTCATGACATTGGGAACTTACTGCATTATCATAACCAGTATGCATTATAATCTACACTAATAAAAGAGAAACATGGTAATTAGCGTATGGCCGCTACCCTTCCCATTGGCTAATCAGCATATCCTTATGCAAATTAACAGTCAGCCAAGACGGCGGCCGGCAACCATGCACTGAGAGCGAACAGGGAGGCTTGCTTGCTCCAGTGACT
>NW_005871055.1:76881-125371 GCF_000147115.1 Myotis lucifugus
CCCCCCCCCCCACAGGGCCTGCTCTGTGTGTGACAGGGTAGAAGCCCATAACCTCTTCATTGGCCTGTCCTGAGTGTGAGAGGTGGCGGCGCCCCAACCCCCTGATCCGCCCTGCTCTGTGTGTGACAGGGGGCGGTGCCCTAACTTCCCTATCGGCCCTGCTCTGTGTGTGACAGGGGGGAGCTCCTCAACCCCCTGATGGGCCCTGCTCTGTGCGTGACAGGGTACGGAGCCCCAACCCCCTGTTTGGCCCTGCTCTGTGAGTCACAGGGGGTGGCGCCGCAACCTCCTCATCGACCCTGCCTTGAGTGTGATAGGGGGCGGTGCCCCAACCCCCCAAATAGCCCTACTCTGAGCGTGACTGAGGGTATGTCACTATCTTGTAAATATACATTAAGTCTTGTGTCACATATTTAGCCCATAAGTACAGCAGATACTCATATAACATTGTTTCATTCACTGTAGCTTTGTTATAACATTGACAATATGCCCTAGGACTTAATTTTTGAATTATCTATATAAATTATCCTATGGTAAAACTAGTATCATTATATGTCATTTCACTTAATGTTACACAATCTATTCATGACATTGGGAACTTACTGCATTATCATAACCAATATGCATTAAAATTAATAATAATTATAAATAATATTTTAAGATATTTCTATAGATATATGATGCTCTAGACTTTTAAAGAACTTTCTCTCCAAATTGAAACTGATATGACCTTTGTTCTACATAAGCTTTTCTGGGCTGCCAGCAACAGTTGAAATTATCACATGGACTTTACCTCAATATTTTATTGTATATGTGTAAAAATAGATTAATGTGCCTTTCCTTTGTTTTAGTTAGTCTTCAAATACATGGCAGTGGCAAAAATGTATACAAATAGATGCTCAGTTGTGATGTAGCTTACAGGAAATGCCTGTCCACAGATTGCTATAAGCGACCATTTGGGTCTGAAGTGGTTAGAGTCGCACGTAATCGTTTTGTGCTCAGAATGAAATATGTTTACTTGTTCCAACATTGGCAAATGAGAACCCTATAGGACAGTAGTCATTTGTTATACTATACAAAATGAAGATAATTCTAGAGAATGTGACTCCTTTGTGGTTACCTAAGGTTATTTTGAATGGGAAATTAAAATTCTTCTAGAATACTGTCTGTGTCTATGCTGAACGTGCAACCCATTTGATCTTCTTGTGCTAACAACAATGCACTAATTTAATGTAGTTTTTGTCTTACCAAAAATTAAGACATTTATATATATATATATATATATATATATATATATATATATATATATAGTTGGTTTTTCTACAGAGAGGAAGGGAGAGGAATAGAGAGTTAGAAACATCGATGAGAGAGAGAAACATCAGCCAGCTGCCTCCTGTAAACACCCTACTGGGGATGTGCCCACAACCAAGGTACATGCCCTTGACCTGAATCGAACCTGGGACTCTTTAGTCCACAGGCCGAGGGTCTCTCCACTGAGCCAAACCGGTTAGGGCTAAGACATTATTTATATTGCTGATCATTAACAATATTTTTTTTATTGTTTAAAGTATTACATATGTCTCCTCTCCCCCCATTTGTCCCACCCCCAGCTACGCCCGCCCCCCAGGACAAGCCTGCTAGCCCCAGTGTCCTTGTCCATTGTTATGCTAATATGCATGCATACAAGTCCTTTGGTTTATCTCTTAACCTCTCTCCCTCCCCTGCCTTCTCTCTGAGGTTGGAAGGTCTATTTTCAGTGTTTCCTTGTCTCTGGATATATTTTTGTTTATCAGTATATGTTGTTCATTATATCCCACATATGAGTGATATCATGTGATATTTATCTTTCTCCTACTGGCTTTTTTTTGCTTAGCATAATGCTTTCCAGGCCCATCCATGCTGTTGCAAATGGTAAAAGTTCCTTCTTTTTTACAGCAGCGTAGTATTCCAATGTGTAAATGTACCACTATTTTCTAATCCACTCATTGGCTGATCGCACTTAGGCTGTTTCCAAATCTAAGCTATTATAAATTGTACTGCTATGAACATAGGGGTGCATATATCCTTTCTGATTGATGTTTCTGGTTTCTTAGGATATATTCCTGGAAGTGGGGTCATTGGGTCAAATGGGAGTTCCATTTTTAATTTTTTGAGGAATCTCCATGCTGTTTTCCACAGTGGCTGCACCAGTCTGCATTCCCAACAGCAGTGCATGAGGGTTCCTTTTTCTCCACATCCTCTCCAGCACTTGTCGTTTGTTGATTTGTTGATTTGTTGATGACAGCCATTCTGACAGGTGGTACCTCATTGAGATGGTACCTCATTGTTTTTTTGATTTGCATCTCTTGGATGATTAGTGACTTTGAGCATGTTTTCATGTCTCTTGGCCTTCTGGATGTTCTCTTTGGAAAAGTGTCTATTTAGGTCCTTTGCCCATTTTTTTATTGGATTGTTTATCTTACTTTTGTTAAGTTGTATGAGTTCCTTGTAAATTTTGGAGATTAAACCCTTATCTGAGATAGCATTGGCAAATATGTTCTCCCATGCAGTGGGCTTTCTTGTTGTTTTGTTGATGTTTTCTTTTGTTGTACAGAAGCTTTTTATTTTGATGTAGTCCCACTTGTTTATTTTCTCCTCAGTTTCCATTGCCCTAGGAGCTGTATTGGTAAAGATATCGCTATGACATATGTCTGCTATTTTGCTGCCTATGGATTCTTCTAAGATTTTTATGGTTTCCCAACTCACGTTTAAGTCCTTTATCCATTTTGAGTTTATTTTTGTGTATGGTGTAAGTTGGTGGTTTAGTTTCATTTTTTTTTCATGTATCTGATCAATTTTCCCAGCACCATTTATTGAAGAGGCTGTCTTGACTCCATTGTATGCTCTTGCCTCATGTGTCAAATATTAATTGAGAATAATGGCTTGGGTTGATTTCTGGGTTCTCTGTTCTGTTCAATTGGTCTGTATGTCTGTTCTTGTGCCAGTACCAGGCAGTTTTGAGAACTGTGGCTTGGTAAATATAGCTTGATATCTGGTATTGTGATCCCTCCAACTTTGTTCTTCTTTCTCTTGCTATTCAGGGTCTTTTTTTATTCCAGATGAATTTTTTGAGAGTTTGTTCTAGGTCTTTGAAATACACCATTGGTGTTTTAATGGGGCTTGCATTGAATCTATAGATAGTTTTGGGTAGTATGGACTTTTAATGATGTTAATTCTACCAATCCATGACATTAACAACATTTTTAAGCCAAAATTGTATTACTAAATGCCTTAATCTCCCAGAAAGATTAAGATGTGCACCTGTGGCACCTTTTTTTTTTCCTCTGTGAATGTATGCCTTCTGGAGGCTCCAAGCCCTCATCTATGAATTCCTCCCCCATGGTTCCTCTTTATTCCTAAAACTCCCTAAACCTGCATTTTTTACCCCTAAAACTCCCTTCACTGACATCATAGAACTTATAGTCTATCCCATAATATACACACATTAAATAAGTTAATATTAAGCTGTTGAAAAATTTTGGTGAGTAGTTTGAAGAAGAATACAAAGTACTGTGAATAATAGAAGGGAGGTCTAACCTCTCTTGCATGTTAGGGAAATCTTTCTAGGGGAAATTACACTTGACTTAAGGTCTGAAAAATGAGTAGGAATTGATGAAGGTGGTGTTATGAGATTGGGTGAGTTGTCCAGGTGGAGGAAGAGACCCCTGAGAAAGCCCTGAGGTATGGAATAATGGAGTGATAGAGGAACTAAAAGAAAAAGAATGCTCTCAAGAGAACATGCTGGAAGAAGAGGCTGTTGAGGAGGCAGGGGCTTCTTCATGCATTATTTTAAATTATTTGGAAACTATGACAAACCCCTCTGAATCTCATTTTCCTCTTGTATAAAATGGAGAAAATAATGTCTCTGTTTTAAAAATGTCATAAAGAACAAAGAATAGACTGTTTACAAAGTCTTTAGCACAGAATCTTGCTGGATTAAGCCACCTGTGAAGTACAGCATTTACAGCAGCAGAGCAGTGCAGTTTGTCTCTATTCATTTTTCTAATCTATAACTTTTGCTAATCACATTTTTTAAATGAGAGTACTTTTGAATTTTAGATTTTTTTAACCAATCTTGTCACGTATGTATTTAGAAATAATTAAGTTATGGAAAAATGAGAAAGGCATTGTTTATAAAGTGTAAGTAAATTTTAAATATACATAAGCAAACTAGAATGTATAAGTTTGGAACACCTAGGCTTAAGTATTTCAGTAAATTAATAATTAAGATTCTATTTTTAAGAATTGCAATCTTAGCCATCTTTCTATTAAAATTGTTGTTTTCTTAGAATCATGAAAGACACGATTATCCACATGGCACCTGTTATGACTTTCCTGACTGGGCTAACAAAATTGTTTGAGTTTTAAGCAATAATCCGTTAAATAATCATTAAGGACAGAAAACAGCAATGAGCCTTGTTGTACCTCCTTTAAAGGAACACTGTGCCTAGTTGTCAAGGTAACTAGGCCTCATTTTCAAGGTGAACTGAAACACCTCAGGAAGGTCTCATGGTGTTCAATAGTTCCTCAGTAAACATTTTATTATTCAAGTGTTGTCAGAAGCAAGCTTGAAGTGGACATAATTGTTTTTCACTTTTACCTTTTTAAATAAAAGTTACAAAATGCCCTTTAAACACCCACCTTTGCATTTATATTTTTCCCTCAGGGAGCATTTTAAATGATAGGTTCTCTTCATTTTCTCTCTTCCATTTAGATTTCTTCCTCCAGGGTATTCTTCCTTTTAAGTTGTCTTTTACACAAGAAACTGATAGCTCTGGCCTTGCTAAAAGGGTCCATTGTCTGTTTTTCTCAGATGAAAATACTCACCCAATGCTCCACTGACCTTTTGAATTTTTGCTCTTTACTTCTACTATATCCTGGTTGCAACATGAACTTTCTTTTCCCTATAACCCATAAGAAAATATTATATGATAATAGAGAAAAATGTTAGAAACATGGACACCAGATGCTGTGATTTGAATCTCTACTCCTGTGAAAGTTTAACTTCTGATGTCCTTAGAACAAAAAAAAATACAGACAGTGCCTTTCAAGTAAATTGAAAAGGAAGACATTTCAGAGACATTATTGAAATATCACTAATGGTCTCATCAATTTCTGTAGGGGTACCAGAGAAAGACTAGCATGCATGTGTATTTGGGGGGCAAAATCTATTTATGGACAAAACCAAAGAGCCACATATCAGAAGTCACCTGGGTAAGCCTGCCCTTTACAGATGTTGAGTAATTGGTCCAAGGGCATCCTAGGAGGCAGAGCTGGAACAAGGGAAGGTCTTGGACACAGAGAAGTAGGCTTTCCCTGTGCCTGTCTGGGCTGCCTCATTTACAACAATGGCTACCCCATTTGCCTTTCAGGCCTTTTTGTTTATTTTGTTTTTATTTTTACTCACTAGTAAATTAGTGAGTTTTGAAGGGAACACTAAGTTACAATTAATTCATGAACACTGTGACATTTCTTGTTTGGGTATTATGGGATGCTATGGAAATGACTGTAAGGACAAATGACAATTAAAAATAAGAGGCTTAATTTTCCCTGTGAAAATGCCCAATTTTCTTAGAGCATTTACATTAGAAAACTTCTAAGTCCTTCTCATGTCTTTGAAATGTATATAAATCCTTTTGAAAACAAGATAGGTCTTTAAGAAACAGAAGTGCTTATCTCAAAGACTTAAAAGATATATTTTTGAAATGTAAACATCAAGAGAGATCACATCAGTATTTCCCCCTTGCTGTGGGAGGGCAGGAGTCTAACTTCAGTGGGTGCCTCCTTCCATAACTACCTTCTTTTATGAAGATATTAGAAGTTTATTTTTCCTCTAGTAGCCAGTTAGCTAACAGATGGTCACCCCAATTACCGGCTAAAGTTAGGATACACATGTGTGACAAATGGTGTGGTCAAGTCCTCTTACGTGAGGACTAGTTATTATTTATCTTGAAAACATGCATGTAAATGGATTGTATCAGCGTGGCTACATAAGAGGGTGAGCATTCTTTTTGTCTTTGCATTCTGTTAGAGGACTGTCTGTGATGCACATCAGATTCTCATTTAATACTTATTCAATAGTAAAAGTGTTTTCTTTCTCTACTACTTTTGTGGAGAGGGAGAAAAATTTATTATTAATTATATTTTTCCAAGAAAATATGGTTTAAAATAAAAAGATACTTTGAAATAAGTATGTGTAGCAATCAACCAGGAATAACATAATAAAGCCAAAAGTCTCTTATCAGAAGTTTAATTTCACTGTCTTGTCTATAAGTAAGGAAAAACTTATATAGAAGTGGAAAATCTAACCTATAGTATCAAGAAACTTTCTGAAACAGAGAGAAAGCCTATTGATCTTCATCATTATGATTTGCTTTCTGAACCTGTAATTATAGTTAGATCGGTTGTGAATAAAGAAATAAACATAGTTAGTGATGTTATAAAAGGATTTTCATAGTATAGATAAATTATGTATTTCAAGAGGATCATTAGCTATCTTCTATTACATCTTTCTGACTTATAAAGTTCCTGAAAAATGAGACCTTTATCAATAAGTATAATCCAACAAAAAATTTACTAAAATTTAAAACGTGTTGCCATTTGCAAATCAATGCTTTTATTACTATGTCCATGAGATGATATACATACTTCCTCATTAGGTTCAAAGTCAGAGGTGGGTTTATCAAAACTTTGGTTTGGTGTTTAACTATTTCTAATAATGATATAAGGAAAAAGAAATTACTTAATTAAATTAAACAGACATGGATGGCATGATAATTATGAAATGGTGAATAGTGATAATGCTCGGTTGTAATGCAGTTATGGAGTGAAGAATGAGAGAGACAAGGAGGGCAAAAGGGCTGGATCTGTCCAACATTGATGGATTTCTAGACAGAATTTTTTATGTTGGAATCTCCTGAGGAAACTATCTTTCTCATAATAAAATAATGGTATTTCACCACCTCACTGACATAAAATAGAGCAAATCAATTGATCACAATGTAATTGTGCTTCTTTTTGTAATCAGAATATAATTAAATCATATATTTACAGTGGAACACTTAAAGCTCATCTATTATATCTTCTTGATTGCATAAAAGATTCTGAAAAATGGGCACTATGTCTGGTCTCAACCTGACATTTACAGATGCTGAGTGGGTAGATCCTGAACCTTGTCCAGGTTTGCTGACACTGTGGAGAATCTTAGAGGAATCACAGATTAATAATTTAAATTATTAATAAATTATCTAAAATGAGGTATCTTTTATTCTATTGTGGACCAGCCAGGAACTGTCCAAAGAGGTCTGATAGAACTTGAGAAGACAAAGGGAAAGCCTGCTTAGAGCTAACAAATAGATATACTTACTTCAAAGTGTACTGACAATTTCCAGAATAGTGTCAGCAATAACAGACTGCATTGTCTACCTCATTATCTATCCAAGACCTCAGACCTGGTTAATCTGTATTTGGAGTACTAACCACCATCAGATATGAAACTGTCTCTTCTTGCTCAAGCAAAGATGGGACTCTTATTTTTTATAATTTAGTCTAGGATAAGTAACCTCCATGGCCTACCCTTGCTGACATCTCTTGAGGGCATCTGAAGAGTGTACTGGCATTATGCATTTGAACAGCACTAAGTACAGTTTCCCAGTGAAATATCAGCTGTTTGCATGTTCCCAGCACCTCTCAGGTCGGTGTCGTATCTTCCTGCATCACATCCATCTCACTCAATGAGGGTATTCTGAATGGCAGTTTTTCTTCTTAACCGATTTGTCTATAAATTTAGTGACAATGAATCACAGAGTGGAGTTGCGGGTGGCAGACTGACACCCTGGTTCATATGTAGGTTCTGGGGCTGGCTTATGTATAGTTAGGGACCATTGGATATGACATTGAAGTTGAAGATTCAGTATGAGATAAGATCTGTATAGAAGGCCCCTTGCTTTTCTGTTTGTCTTGGTACACCTCTAATCTCTAGTATTTCCACAGTATAGAAAATTTACCAGGGGAATCAACCTATTCCTCCAGCCCAGTTGGCCTCTTTGGCTCACAGTGAGGAAATTATCTCTCAGATCCCATGGGGAGCAGGAGGTGTTGGGTATCTTTGTTTCTTCCTTATTTTTTACACTCCCTCACCTATTATTCTTCAATGAAAGTTGCACTTCATTCTGATGAAAGCCCAAATATTAAACAAGACCCAATGAATTTGATTCTATTCAACCAATTATGTGTGATTCAACTTATAGTTTATAATAGAAGTCATCAGGTAAACATCACAAGCCTTGCAAATTTGGGGAAAAGAGAAGAAATCACGTTCTTTTAAAAAATATATTTTCATTGATTTCAAAGAGGAAGGAAGAGGGAGATAGAAACAACATCCATGATAAGAGAGAATCAAGGATCGGTTGCCTCCTGCAAGTCCCCCACTTGGGGATCGAGCCCAAACCCAGGCATGTGCCCTTGACCGGAATCAAACCTGGGACCTTTCAGTTCGCAGACCGACGCTCTATTGACTGAGCCAAACTGGCTAGGGCAATCATGATCTTTTGTAAGGAAAACAGTATAAATGAGGAAATACCTACTTTCTGGGCTGTAGTTGTTTTTTTTTTCTCTTTTTTCCCCCTAAAATATCTGAAATCAATGAACACATTTGCCACAGTAAAGCAATGCCATCCTTTTGGAATAAAAATATCAGATCTATATGGAAATTTTCTTTCCTTTTATTGTCAAACCCTGTTCCATTTTCTATAAAATAAACTTGGTGTTACAGTATATTTGCCTCCTCATTACTCTGGGTTACATGATAAACCTTTTCATAAGTGGCATTATGCCCAGAATCCTTTACATTTTACCCATACATTTATTTTTCCATTGAGGAGTGATCAATGGAAGTTTCAATTTTTGAATCCTGTACAAATGCTCTTATACATGTGTTAACAGTTTGTTTGTATTTATTTCTTGGGACATAGTTAGAGTGCTTCTATTTTCTGGGTAAAGTCATATTTTGAATCTTTTAATTAAAATAAAAGGAACATTCCAGGATACAAAGACATAAACCTGTCAAAAGGATTGCATTTGCCCTTTCACTTTCTTTTGATTTTAATAGACAGAATATATTTAAATAAAATCTACACTGTTTTCATCGCTCAGTATGACAGGAGGCTATTTCACTAGTCGAAGAATCATCAACCCCCAACTTGGCATTGTTCCTTTGTAATTAGGGGCTGACAAGAAGAGAGCACCAAAGTGTTTGCAGAGACTGTTTGGGCTATTGCTCCAGCAAAGTAGAGAGGGTGTCTTATTTGCTTTTATTTTGTATCCTAGGGAGAAATTACAGCCATCACTTAATTCTACCCCTCAACTTCAACCAATGGGCTAATTCCATTAACCACTGTCAGGCAAAATTATTTCTCTTACTAAGGGACACGTCTACCTAACTAGATTAGAGAGATACATATTCAAGCAGGGCACTTGCATGCATTATTTATTTTTCTTTAGTTCTTACAACCTATAAGGAAGTATGGATGACTTTAATTGGAATAGTGACCACAATTTAGTAGTAATTTCTCTTCCCTTCACAAGGAAACATCATTACTTGGTGAGTACTAAGGATATAAAGCCTCAGAAGTGATTCTTTAAGGATCTACCATAATCCATTTAACAATCTGTTATTTTTTAGCTATATAGTGTCAATAAGTTGTTTAATTATCTTTATAATATGCTGAGATTTTAAAATGGTTTTGGAGTATCTTTCTAGAGAAAATCCTCAAACAAGTACATCCCTATTAACAATCATGCCCTAAATCCTAAAGCTCCATGTTACCAGTTTAGCATGATTCCCTGCTGTAATTTCTGTATGGTGGTATTACATTATTCCTAAAGCCTTACATTAATGACTGCAGGGAATATAAAATGACCAAGATGTTGTGCCCACATAGATCTGAATCTAAGAAAAAGTGGACAAGTATACAAATGAATTTAGTAATATTTAGAATCAATAGTTCTGTGTGTGCTATATTAGCAATTAATATCTTTGAGGTGGGTGACAAATTTCCTGGTAAAGTTAATTAATTAGTTAAATTATTAGTTAGTTGAGTTAGTTAATTAGTTAATTAAATTATTTATGTGTTTTGGGGCTTAAAGAATAATAGATATTTTTCACTAGGAGTAATTTGATGAAAATTGCATTTTATTTATTTTAAATATATTGTTATTGATTGCAGAGAGGAAGGGAGAGGGAAAGAGAGAGAGAAAGAGATGGACACATCAATGATGACAAACAATCATTGATTGGCTGCCTCCTGCACACCCCCACATTGGGCATTGAGCCCACAACCCGGGCATGTGCCCTCACTGGAATCGAACCATGACCTCCTGGCTCATAGGTCAACACTCAACCACTGAGCCATGCTGGCCAGGTGAGAATTGCATTTTTGTTTAAATAAAAAAAAATAGGGTCATGAAAGCATACTGTTTGTTTTGAGAAAAGAGGTAAGCCAATTTAACTAGAGTTTACAGTTATGGATGAAAACACCCAGGAAAAAGCTTGGATCCTTAAAATGAGGAGGCGTCATTAAATCAAAAGAGAAGGTATTTATACCCTATTTCAGGAGTTTTTGTAAATTATAAATATTGTTGAGCAAGGGATTAGCAAGAATGAAGTATGCATAATGAAGAGATTCTGACAACACAATAGTGAGGGCACACCAAAATAGAAAATAAGTTGAGAAGCGTAGTGGATTGAGTAATGTCTCACAAAAATCAGTGCCACCCAGAATTGAGAATGTGACCTCATTTAGAAGATGTTATTAATTTAGGATCTCAAAATAAAATATTATTGGATTTAGAGTAGGTTTAAAATGCAATGACCAGAGTCCTGAGAGAAGACACAGAGAGCCAGAGAAGAAGGTAATGTGAAAATGGAGGTGGAGACTGGAGTCATGCATCTACAAGCCAAGGGCTATGACAGATAGCCAGATTGCCTGCAGCCACTGGAAGCTAGAAGAGAGGCATGAGATGGTTCAGAGCCTCCAGAAGGAACCAACCTTACTGGCATCTTGATTTCAAGCTTCTGTCTTCATAAAATACTAGAGAATAAATTCTGTTTTAAGCTATCCAATATTTAGTAATTTGTTAGGGAAGCCCTAGAAGACCAATATAAGGGGCTATTGCAGACATTCAAGTGAAGCCTAAATGAAGGTATGAACTAGAGAGAAAGGAAGTAGAAATAGAAAGAAGCACATGGACACAGGATTCACCATAAAGTGCATGTGTTAGAGACCCTAACTTGCACAGCCTCCTCCATGACCTGTATCAAATTGTGTATGAATAATTTGGCATTCTTTATTTCAATAACCCCTCATAGCATATAAACTACTGAGTGTACAAAGTTTAGACTAGTCCCTGTCTATATGACAAAGCATCTAACCTGTTCACATAAGTTGTAGTATAAGAGAGAGTCCAGTGTTACCAGAGGGTAGTGGTATCCTATATAAGAAAAGGTGAATTTGAATTTAGAGGAAAAGCTCTTTTTGAAGTAAATAAAAACCTTATTTCCTAATTACTTATAATCTGCTTATCTTTCAAGGCCTGCATTCTGTGGTTTGCTGTACTTGATGCACAGACTAACTACAATGAAATGCTATCAGTGGCATAAATAGGCCCACATGTACAGTGTGAAATGGGTACAAAGTGAAAACGCAGTGTACTGCCACTGTTCATGGGAAAAGCCTTTCTAGCTTCTATTGTGAATTGAACCTATTTGATATTTTTCAGAAAAGAAAAGTTTGTTGACCTGTGGTTTAGAACACAAGGTCCTCCAGACATAGGCTCCATTGTTTTTTTCATCTTTGTATACACAGTGTTGAGTGCAGAGCATTTCAAATACTAGCTGGAGAACCTGAGTCTCGGGTACTGAGAAGTTATCCAAATGAAGATATAAAACAGGTGTTAAAAACATTTATTTTTATTGATTGATTTTAGAGAGAGGAAGGGAAAGAGAGAGAAACATTGATTTGTTTCACTTATTTATGCATTCATTGTTTGATTTTTGCATGTGCCCTAACCGAAGAGTGAACCAAAAAACTTGGTGTATCAGGACAACACTCTAACCAATTGAACTACTTGGCCAGGGCCAAAATATGAGTCTTGATCTCAGGAAAATTATTTGGGCTAGCAACATAGACTTGGCTACTCTACACAGTTGCAATTGCTGAAACTCTGGAGTTGACTGGAAGCCTGAGAGAGAAGGCTGTTCAAGAAAGAGACCTGAGGTTGAACTTTGATAAATACAAGTACCACGATGGTTGCTGTGATGAATACAGATAGGCATTTAGATATACTAACCATAGAGCCAAAGAAATACTTTAAATACATATATTCAATAAATTGGTGAAATGGAACTTTATGTAATTCTGACTTTCTCTCGCTTTTTTCTTGTTTGGCCCATCACTTACTGGAAATGTCAAGTGATTCTGAAGACCACCTGGAGTTGCCTTAACTTCAATCCCCTGAGAAGCCTTAAAAGGTCAAGTATCATCCCCTACTGCTTCTCAGATTCCTTTACATCACATTAAGTTCCTAGTTAATCTTCCCCAGTCTTGTACAATTCACATGTGCCCGTGCTCTCGGTAGAAATGACACACTTTCTTTCCATTTTGGAAACTGAGCTTTTTCTCAGACTCAAGTGCATAATCCCACATTTTAAAGATGGATTTAAAAATATTGAAAGCTATAAAGATTAGAGCAGCTCTTTAAAAATTCCCTGAAAGCACATTATACAGCAATAATGTACACTATCTTTAAAAATATATTAATTTAAATTTAAAAAATAAAGTAAGGGATAATTTTAAGTAAATTTAGAGGTACATATTAATCCTGATATTATAGTACTTAAAAATCCATGTACACATATGAATGCATACATATAGAAACCTAAGCACACACATATATACATTATGTGTGTTGATTACTGGTAATAGCTCAACAAAAATAATAAAAGCTTTCATTGAGATCTTACTGTATGCCAAGGATGAACTAAATCACTCCAAATATTAGCTTCTTTATCCTCCCAATAACCCTATGAGGTAGATAATATAAGTTTTACATTTTTAATGACTGCTTTATATTATATAGTTAAATCCCAATAGATATGTAAAATAAACCAAAATCTTACTCTCACGTTAATTTGAGGAATTATTTATTAGTACTTTTATCTGCTAGTAAGTGTGCCACATGCTTAAATAAAGTGCCTTACGAAGAGATACATTGATGCAATTATGGACATCAAAAGAGCTGCTTGTCCCAAGGTAAATCCCATTCTCCATGCTAGAAGACGGAAAACAATTTGCAGAATTTTGCAAAGGGAGATTTTCAGCTTTATAAAAAAATAAAAAATAGAAAGACAACCAGTTATCAGTAGTGCACCATTATTTTTCCTTATTTTTCTGTTTCTTCTCCTTGCTTTTACTGAGAACTTGGCCCTATCATGTCCATTTCAAATATGCCCTGGTTCACTTAAAAATGGAATCCAGAGATGCATAGAATCCTTCAAATATCTTCTTTGCTATTTCCCAAGACATGCTCTTAATTCCTGTTTAATTTTTAAAAACCTCATCTCTTTGGAAAAAGGAAGGGAGGAAGGAAGGAAGAAAGGAAGGAAGAAAGGAAGGAAGGAAGGAAGGAAGGGAGGGAGGGAGGGAGGGAGGGAGGGAGGGAGGAAGGAAGGAAGAGAAAGGATGTGAGGCCTGGGGAGGCCTGGGTGAGCTCTACCTGCCTGCAGCTAAAGTGGCTCAGCCCAGGCTGGGAGTGGAGGAAGGATGCCAAGGCCAGAGTTCTGGGCAGCTGATATTGGGCGTCACCTGGGAATCTTTCAGGAATCTTCACTGTGAGGACCTGATGGGGTTGCTGAAGGTAAAGCCCACATAAATGTGGAGGCCCCCTAGACCACATCCCTGGAGTTTGTCACTTTCACACTAGTTCACACACAGCCTCCAGCACCAGTTTATGAATCCAGCAACTTCTGCTCCAAGAAACTGAAGACAGCCTTTCAGCTATGCTAAATCTGTAATGGAAGGATCATAGTTTGTTATTTCTGTTATGGATGGTTTTTCACATCTGTGACCTAGACAATTTTGCTTTGTGTTTATTTCAACTTCAGTGAAGTGACTGAGTTGCTTAAGAATTTGCTCCTCCAGAGGTAATACCTCTCCCCCCAATTCTATCTCTGTTTCACTCAAACTCCAAGTCCAGTATTAGAGTCACAATTCAAAGCAAACAAAATTCTGATGGGATAGACAGCCATATTGAAGATCCAGAAAAAGGCAATGGCAAATACTCTTCTGAATTGGCTATGACTTGTTAATAAAGTTATCAGGAACTGAGAGCTTAGACAGAAGCATGCCTTTCATATGCCTTTTGCTAATCACAGAGATTTGCCAGACACAAGGAATGTAGCAGGTAAAGTCTTACCAGAGTGATCTGCCAGTCACTAGTACTGTTTGTTTCTACAATGAAGCAGTTATTGATCCTTCTGGGTCAGGGACCCAAATCAAAGTCCTTCTGTCCACTACTGGTCTCGCCAATAGAAGGAAAATAATTCAGTCAAGCAGAGCATAAACCTTATTCTTTGATGAAGGACTGGAGAGGGTGAGCTCATGCTCCTGACTGGGAAGGAGCTTCTGTATTGATAGGTTGTAGGGTGAGTGATTAGATTCTTTTAGGCTTGTGTAGTCATTCTTCTGTTGCACTCAGCCCTTTTGCACTGGGTCCTTTTTGCACAGGATGCCCCATTGCCATCTTGATTTTTGCACTCGGTACCTTGGTCTTTGTGCTCAGAAATCTTTTTCATTTCCTGTAAGCAGGCACAGCTCATGATATAGTTTAGGTACTGAGAAACTACAGGATCTTTTGGATGACAGCCCGGTGACAAAGCTTTGTCTTCTTCGCATAGGACAGTGCACAGATTCATAGACCGCACAACTGCACAAAATCTTCCTAAAACTATCTTCGTGGAAAATGATAGTGACTGCAATGATTTGATAAGAGACCCAGATAACTTCCAAAAACACCTCGCTGGAAATATTGAAGTAATAAGAAATGCACAGCTTGAGGGATTGATTCCAGGAAAAATGATTGGAGCAGCCCATGCTGAAGAAGTCCCAGAGTTCCTGCACAGCTGTGAAGTGAAGGTGACGTGGCTGCAGCCCTTGCTCGCTCAGCTGCCATCCAGGAGGACCACAGACCCCAGTTGCCATTGATGGATACCATCAGTGCAGACACCCACGGACAGCTCCTTCCCTGTGGTACAGGGAGGATTCAGCTGGGGGTTGCATTTTTTAAAAAAATATATTTTATTGATTTTTTTACAGAGAGGAAGGGAGAGGGATAGAGAGTTAGAAACATCAATGAGAGAGAGAGAGAAACATCGATCAGCTGCCTCCTGCACACCCCCTACTGGGGATGTTGCCCGCAACCAAGGTACATGCCCTTGACCGGAATCAAACCTGGGACCTTGAACCTGGGACCTTTCAGTCCGCAGGCCGATGCTCTATCCACTGAGCCAAACTGGTTAGGGCTGGGGGATGCATTTTAAATGAGGTTTTTGTCCCCTTCCTGAGCTAGTAGGACCAGAATAAACTACGGCACCAATAAAGTCAAGGATTGTTTGCCATAAACAGACACAATTTCAATGAATTGGACAGTATGACAGTGGCATGGATACTTGGGGGAGAGACAACTTAGAAGTTATCATTTAGGATCCGAATGTGTGGAGGTGAGGTCTTCGTTATATCTTGCTTAGAGTAGGACATGTTTTTCAAAAAAGGAAATCCCATTGATGACTCCCAAAGGAGGTGAGTAAATGTTCACTTCACCAAAGATTGCACGATAAGGTGGAAAAGAACAGGTGGCAAGAAAGATGATAAATTAAAAATGTGAAAATTAAGTTACAAATTTTGTGGTGCATTTAAAATATTTTTGAGAGAAAAATGAAGATATCTAAAAGATTGTTAGATCAATGGATATACAGCTATGGAAGCTCTCAATGCTGAAAATATAGACTTCCAGGTCACGGAGCTGGTAGAAAAAGACATAATACTACAAGACAGAATGAAACTTTTAAAACAACACTGTGGGATTTGCAATGTAATGACGGATTGATTAGAATGCATTATGCATGATCTTGCATAAATCACTTCACTTTTGGTTCCCAATTTGCTCTTCATTAAAATTAGAAAATAAGTCTAATAATGTTTCCAATGCTATCATGTATTCTGAAAGAATTACTTTTTTCTCTGTGTCCGTCCCTTTATCTCCCCCAAACTTTGAGGTTATTCTTATAACACACAACAATAGAATCAGCAAGGTCAATATAATAGGGATTTCTAAAAATGTCAATATGCTATTGAATTGCTCACTGATGGATCAAGCTACACTGGAAAAAGGTCATCACTAAACAATCTAAAAAGCTGCTCCTTCTCTAAGCTGAAAAATTCATTGTATTTCTGTTTTCCCTACAACTGGGTGATGTTTGTGCTGTTGGAAAGACAAGGGACAGCACTGTGAAAGCCCTGTGGTTGTCCTAGAATTGGCTCTGCATTCTCACACCAATGTCTACCAAGTTTGCTTTTCTTTGTAAGACCTGCAGTCCGTTTCTAACATGCCACAGTGCTAAGAGGTTATATATGATACTCTGGCTTACACAGAATAGGTGTTAGTAATTTGTTTTCATTGAACAAGATCTTTGGGTAAACATGAATTAGGAAAGTGACAGCAAGTTTTTAGCATCTTTTCCTCATTGTTAAAGTAGCTTGGGTCACTAACTACAAGAGTGTATTAAACAAACGTGACTCTCATCTCCTAATTACATAACACTGTAAAATCTTATGTCCTGGTTGCCAATTCAGAATAATGCATTTTAGAACATGGCAGTAAATTATAATGGAAAAAGATGGGCCAAATCACATTTGAGAACAAGGAAAGTAAAGCTGAATATAGGTGAACTTTTTTGAATGAAATGGATGCACGTCTCTGAATGAAATATTCAATGCTGCAGCAAACTGCCTCCCGAGGGAAACATAATTTCTATGGTAAATTCAATTAGAATAAAATGTCTCTAAAATGCACCTGCACACACATATACACACATATTTGTGTTTAGCGAAAAAAACTATTAGTAGTTAAATTAAATAGATCTTTTACATCATTATATGTTTTGCTTCCTTTGTTTCCAAAAATATTTATAATCATTGTCCTAATCATTATTTCTGGACTGAGATTTATTTTTTGCCTTTTAAATTCAAATACCCTATTTCCTTGTCTCCTCAAAACCAAAAGTAAGTGTAGACATTGTATATTTTTAAATAATTTATCACGTTGAGCAGCTGCACAAGTATAAGGAACAGATTTAAAACCTCCGTTGACAGAGAAGGCACTCTGCAGTGACAGGATCCGGAGTCCAGAATTTTAAACAGTTTTACTCAATTCTACAAACTTTGTTTGCTTCCCTTTTTTTCCAATTAAATTGAATTATTTAAACAAATCTCATGTTATTTAATAAAATAATCATTTTTCTTTATTAATATTAATTTGTATATTAATAGCAAAAGAAAAACATTCACATTTAATCCATGATTTATAAGTTAGCTAAATTTTTTTTAAAAAGAAAATTATTTTGTCATAAAAGCTTATATATTTATATTTCTTAATCGATTAATTTGGCAGGTCCTTGTGCTTGTTTTGAAGTTGCTAACACTAATTAAGTTACTATATGGTGAGATACTATTGTTGTAAAGACTTTACATATCTAATTTTATCATCTTAAAACATTCTTATAATTTAGATATAATTATGTTATCCCCATTAGATATTAAGGAACTAAGGTATAAAGGATGAGTAACTTGTACAGAGGATAAGTAATTTATACAGATAAATAACAGAGACAGGATTAAAAATTTTGACTCCAAAGTTGGCCTCTCAACTACACTTTAAAAACTTGCAGTGAATTCTTAAAATTTTTAAATATTTCAAATATTAAATATATACTTTAAATAAATAATGTATAGTTTTCTCCAACACAGTACTAGATTTTCATAAAAGATATCCGTAGGTATCAGAAAAGTATGCTAAGTTCAAATTAATTTCAGGGTAAAACTTTATGACAACAAAATCGAAAAAAATTATAAATGATGTCCATGATAAACCTAGTGCCAATGAAAAATAATATCTTACCATTGATGAAGACTGTCTCATGACTTAACTTTAGTTGGGCTCCCCTGAACCTTCTTTGACTAGGTCTCGAACTTGGCTCTGTTCTTGATTGGCCTGAATAGCCCAGTTTTATCAAGAATTCTGCCAAGTCAGTTTAGAGAGAAGCCCCTGCTGATATTGATACCTGATTGCCCTCAATATTTGACCAAATGCCACATCTCCTACCATCCCCAGGGAATCCTGTTAGGTCAATTTAGCAAGAACCCCCCGCCCCTTCCACCACCACCACCACCATTATGTCTCTGCTTAGTAATTTTCCATCCACCACTGTCCCCTACACAGCCACCCATCCTGCTCCTTGACTATCAATCCCACTTCCCTGACTTCAGAATTGAGCCCCTTTCTATAGCAAAGTCTCTTTTCCTGTATTGCAATAATTCCTGAATAAAATCTATTTTACCACTTTACTATCAAGCTCTGTTTTTTCCTTTAACACTGCACACACGCAGGGCAGAGACACAGGAGGGACAAAATGAGTTTTGAAGATAATGATATTTTACACCCCACGGTTCTTTCTGCCTATATTTAAAGAAAACTTTGCACAGAAGTTTTTAGAATGTGATCATTTGGTTCAAATGCTAGCATAAAAGTTGTGTTTATTTGCTTTGGCAATATTCCTAAACTCAGCAGAGGCACATGATTGCTTACTTAACTTCTTCAAAATATTAACTTTGCCAGGCAGTGATGGGTTGCATCTTTTAACCTACAAGGGGCCACACTCCTACTGGAAAATGACAGACTCCACCTGAAGCATGCTTTGGAGCTGCTCCTTCCCACCAGCACTCTGCAACTTTGATCAGGATTTACTGTGGCTAAAATAATGCCCTTATCTTCCTGTGTGCTAGCTCTTATGAGAAGGAAATGTCTTTGGAGGAGAAAAAAACAGTTTGATCCACAATCCCTTCTCCACAGGGTAAACCACTGTTATCACTGATAGCGTTCTTAAGGAGCGAGATTGTATTGTTCAAAAATGCATTTCATGAAACAGTCATAAAAGATTTTCAAATATTATCAAGTGAGTACTTTAAATACTAGAATAACAAAAGCAGAGTTTATCTTTCATTTGATAACAAGTCTTTTGTGATTTCTCTTGTGTACTAAAAAAAATCATTTACATCAAAGGCAGTAAGGCAATAACAACAAAACACCATTTAGCAGCAGGTATTGGATGGAAAGATTTCCACCCGCAAAGTTAGCCCTTTTTAAAAGCAAAAGGTACTACTTGCAGCTTCACAGTTTTTGAATTGTTATAATGTGTGATTCAGTAATAATTTTGCAGGCCAGGGGAAGCCCCTTCGCTCCGACTAAAATGCTCTTAAAATAAGTCGTGTTTTTTCAACGCCATGATTATGAAATGTATTCCATTGCCCACAGTCCTACCGCTGAAGCTTTCCCATTATTTTCTACAAGATCCCATAGAGCATTCTTGATTTCAATCAGGCCCGACACCCTGTCAGAGTCCAATCTTGACACATCAACGACAAGGCACATCAGAGCAGTCAAAAGTTTACAACATATAATAAAAACTGAACGAAAGTCAAGCATGCTATCCCCTTGTAGGCCCAGGGAGAGTCTAGGCAACTAGTGATTTGTAGGCTCCATTACATCCCAAATGTTCGATGTATCTAGGCCCTGGCAGGGTGTCAAGGACAAGAAATAATCAGTCTTTAGAGATCACTTTTAAAATGCTATGTCCTCCGCTTCCTTTAGGTGAATCATTCCTTCCGTGTTGTCAGGATCCACTGATG
This sequence comes from Myotis lucifugus, assembly GCF_000147115.1. NCBI lineage: Eukaryota > Metazoa > Chordata > Mammalia > Chiroptera > Vespertilionidae > Myotis > Myotis lucifugus. The sequence goes on from NW_005871055.1 coordinate 96,939, forward strand.
AAAGCTGATGACCTTCGATAGCCTGTGACAAGTGAGGTACCCCGTCCCCATACGTGGGGAAAATGATATTGTGCAATCAGCTTTGCCCAGGCGTGCGCTGAGTGATGAGCTGCCGCACACAGTCCGCGCGGACTCCTTTCTGAGTGTCAGAGCGAAAACTGTAAGGATGTATGTGATCTTGTACACAAGGGCAGAATGATCACCAGAGGAGTAGACAGGATGGCATTTTAATATTTACTTACGGACATTTCCTGTTTGGCAACCAAATTTTGTCTTCATGTTGAATCTCTAAATTCAAAACAGTGGACTAATATAAGGTATATGAAAATAATGGGAAAGTAAATGGTGCAACCTGGTGACAGGGCTCACATTGCAATCACTATCTTGATTTAATGTGACTTTTAGTCCAGCTAATATATGCTAATATAGTTATAAAATGAGTTGTTATTGATTTTCAAGTAGGAATATTTTTTTTTCTCATGATAGGCTTAGAATTTTTTTTCCACTCACTAGAATCCCAACTATTTCAACCAAAGAACCACAACAATTTAATTTCCTCCTGAAAATACCCTATACCTTTATGTTTTTATTGTAATGATACTGATTTTTAATAACTGCCAATCCATTTTCTAGTTAATTTAGACTTTGGACTTCAGCTTCTCTCTTTATATGTAGTAAAGATTTGGTTATTCCTCTATAATTTAAGATTACAGACCATATATTGTGATTAAGGATGATGAGAAATCTAAATAGCAACCCAAATTTGCACTTTGGAGAAAATGTGTGGAATGATGTGCTATAGAGAGATAGAAAATATGAATTCAAATATATCAATCAGTCACAGAATCTATCAGGTGTTTTCTGGTTTTATGTTAATGCAGTTATGTTATGTGAGGATATGACACATTGAAATTAATTTCCAAGTATTCTGGTTTTTAAAGATTGCATAGCTGAGAAAGTGTTGATTATTAAACCTAACTAATTTAATAACTGAGTGACATAATTTCCCAATAGCTCATGAAAATAATACAAGTATATAAGCTTGTATAATCTTATGTAAATTCTTAATCAAATATGTTTTATATCCTTACTATATAAAATTTAGTAAATATTTTATAAAAATTAAAAATTGTAGCGTTGGCCTGTGTGGCTCAGTTGGTTGGGCATTGTCAGATGCACCGGTAGGTTGCCAGTTTGATTTCTGGTCAAGAGCACATGCCGGGTTTGCACGCTTGAACCCCAGAAGGGGGCAGGCAGGAGGCAGCCAATGACCCATGTTGAGCTCTCACATAGATGTTTCTCTCTCTCTTCCTTCCTCCATCTAAAAATCAACAAATTATTCTGTAAAAAAATATAGCATAGTACTGTATTCTTCATGACCGAAAAATATTTCTAAACTATAAGAGTCAGTTCGAAGAAAAGAAACTCCAAATTACATTATTTCTGCTAGTGAATCATCTTTATTATTTATTTGGGGGAATATAAAATATACACATTCTTATTAAATGTTCAATGCTTTAAAAAAATACTTTCTCCATGCCTTTTAACATTGGATCCTCTTGTTACAGTGGTTTAGGATACATGTATGAACTATAATTATAGAACTTTTGGTAGTATATGGCATTACTTTAAAAATCTTACCAAACTATAAAAATATGTAAATGTATATGTGTATGTTTATAAATATATACTTAGAGTTAAGTATACACTTTATATATAGAAAGAAGTATAGTTAGAGTTATCTATACCACAAAACTTCAAAAATCTGCAAAGTTTCTTTCGGCATTAGTCCCCACATTTATGTATCACTGTAAAGAAGAAATTTTTTCAAATATTCTCTCTATCAGAAACTTTGAAATGCTACCTATGCTTAAATTCTGGTTCAAGTCTCTCATATTCCAATTTCTTCACTACTTGAAATGTTTTTAAAGAATATTACAATTACATCTTATTCATTTGGGCAAAAAATCACACCAAAACAAATCAACAGTCTAAATAAAAACTATGTGACAGATTGCTCAATCTACAACCTTTTATAAGATGAAAATACTAAAGGGTAATATTTCTTGAATATATTATAAAATTAATGTTTCTTTGACTTAAGGCATCACAAATTTAATGATTGAATACATATGTTTATGTATAATTCTTCCTCAAATCTACAAAAGAGTTAAGAATTTTTAACAAGTATATCCTCCACCACAAAATAAACAGGAAAAAGTTAAAAATGTATTTCAACCAAATTTGGAAGATGGCACGCTGACAGACAAGTGATAGCTGACTTAGTAAAAAAATAAAATAAAAGAGGATAATATCTGCAGGACCACAGAGGAGAACCCACAAGAAGCAGACTTGGGAAAGGCTCAGGAATTTGAACAGCCAGCACTGAATGAAAGTCTTTAGAAGAAGCAATTGGACCTCCAAAAGCCTGGAGCCCTGGCATTTGGCAACTGTATCTGTCGATAATGAGGGAAAACAGGAGGTTATACATCGGGAGAAAGGTAGCTGGAGAGACACTGCACCTGGAGTTCAGGTCAAATTGAGAGCAGTGGTGAGGTGAGGAACACAGTCGTTTGAGGTAAAGGTCTCTATATTCGCTTGTAACCCACTGCCCCGACCAAAAATATTAAAGAAAAGAGCTATAAATCCCTGCATTTAGAGACAGTTCAATAGGTCTGCTGAGTCTCTACTATATCATCCTGCAGGGAGGCCTAATAGAAACAAATCTTGTCCACACACAAAGAGCTTAAATTCACTTTTAAGTGCCTCACATAAATGGAAATGGCAGATGATAATCAGCAGAAATTTGAGGAAAGCCATGGATATGAAAGAAAAAGACAAACAAAACAAAGGAAAATGCAACAAGCATGCAGACAAAAATAGATAAAAGAAACAAAGAGTAATTTGGAAGAAACAGGGACTCTGTGGGAAGTAGTGGGAAACTTCATGTCTACTAATCATCAGAGCATTGAGATGACATTGCATAAGTTTACCACAAAAGGCACTACAGAAAAAGAAAAGACCAACAAGGAGAAAGAGCTCCTAGAAATTATTAAAAGAAGGCCGACTTAAGAAACAAGCAGCACCACAAAACTAGAGAATAATGGAAGCTTAAGGTGGGGATAGACTTTAGAAAGAACAGCAACAGCAAAAGTTAAATAGAAATATAAAAAGGAATAAAACTATTTTTTAAAATAATCAATTTATAAGTTTCAACATTCAACTGATAGAAGTAAGTGAGAGGAAAAAATAGAGAGAAAAAAATAAATAATATAAGGATATTTCCTTAAACTAAAGTATGTACTTTGTCATTGAAAAAACCCACACTGAATACATAGCATAATTAATTAAATAAGTTCCACACAAAAGCATATTTTAATAAAAATTCAAAACTACAAAAGCAAAAATAAGACTCTAATCTTACAGAAAGCAAAAACAAAACCAAAAAAAAACGCACACACAAGTAAACAAATAAAAAATGCACATGTATGAGAATAACACTCAACTTTTTAATAGTATGGGAACTAAAAGACAATAGAACAATACCTTCTTAATTATGATAAAAAAAAGACTATCAATCTAAAATTCTACACTAAAACAAACTATCATTAAGGGGTGAGACACATAATATTTCAAAAAAGTTTCAATAAACCAGCCAAGTAACTTTCTGAGGGAGCCCACCAAGAAGACTTTAACATTCTCCTCAAGGACAGTAAAATTTAAACACCCTTCTTCCTTCCTCCAGGTCTCTGACCTTTTCTAACATCATTTACTTTAGAGAACTTATAATTGTAAATTATGTCTCTGCTTCTTTGAGATGTAAATCTTTTTAAAAGTCTCTTGGCAGTTTTACAGCCCAGGCATATCTTTTTCTAGGACCTGGGAGCCATCTCTTTGAAATGTAATCAAGGAAGATAGTACTCTTATGTCCCATTTCCCTGGCAGAGTTGGAGCCTAACTTGGGCAAGCACATTCCTCCAAGTTGCAGAAGTACCTTTTGTCACCAAGATATGGGGAGTTTGTTATCCTTTGAATAAAACCAGTTAGCAAGCCAGAGATGGCCTATGATTCCTCCCACCCAACCAATTAAAAACTTCCCAGCCCTTTCTTGTAGTCGAGTTGAGCACAGACAGAACTCTGTTCTCACTCTCCCATTGCAATAGCCTGGAGATTAAGTCTTTCTTGCCTGTTTAACTTTCCCCAGTGCATTTTTTTTTCTTTGAGACAACTATTAGATTATGTTGCAGTGGAAGAGGCAAAAGAACAAAAATGGCAAAAGTTATATATCATATATGAAAGCGGTAAAGAGAATCCTGAAGCTGATTATGAAGGAAATTCCAAATGAGAGCTGTTAGAGTTCAAGAGCATCAGAATACACTGGGAAAGAAAGGTGGCAAGTTTGAGAAAGGCAAAAGTACACAACTGGAACTAGTAAATTCCTGGATGAATTTCACCATATTGAGAGGAGATGTACGCAACTATCAGTAATTTGATGCTGAGTTAGTACTAGGGTACATAAAAAATTCAGCCAAAGAAATATCTAGAGAATTATTAACTCCCATGAAAATAAAAAGTTAGGCAAGAAAAAAGAAGTTGTTTCTGCTCTGAACAATAATTACATAGTAAACATAAAAGTGAATATAACAAATATTGCTTTTAATATTTAGAAGTTAATCCTAAATAAAATCCTGTTGCAGAAGACCAAAGAAAAAACAAGCAATGCTTTAGAGAAAAGGAGTTACACTGTTTATTTACACCAGTGGACTCAGTGGAATAACTTCCCAAGTCTGAGCAAAGTAACATGCAGGGAGCTTCTCTTTTATATCTTTCTGGGGTCTTTGTCCTGCAAATATGGATTCTGCTTCTGGTCTTTTAGCTGGCTTTGCAAAAAGACCCAGGTGTTGGGGGTCTTGAGACCATATATAATGGTCTGGCCTGGCGCCAGCGTTAATAACCCTGCCCCCTCTGGGGCTGTGCACTGTTCATTGTTTTTGGCCTCTGTGAAATGTGAGCATTTAGATAACAGGTTCTGCAAGACCGGTTTCTGGGAAGGAGGCAGTAACTTAATTATAGGTTATCAAGAATGTACACTGGGCTTGCTGGCACAGATTCATATTGCTAGCCCCCCGAAACATCAAGGTTACATTGGAATTAGCCCTTTTTAGCCTTCTTAATCCTAAATAAAAGCTAATATAACAAATATTGTGTTAGAATTACATCAGGAGAAGAGGAGTGGGGAATGCACTCCTGAGTGTCAGGCACAAGAGAGTTAAATCCTCAATGCCATATGCAGTAAAAACTTAAGATCCAAACTTTAAATCGATTAATACCAGCAGCAGTTGTTCACACAAGTACAGTATTTGATTGTCAAGGGACTAGAGGTAAGGATGGTAAGTCTAGAAGATTAGTGCTTTTCTTATAAGTCTGAAAGTATTATTTGACTTTTTAAATGGCAAATATATATATAAATTTAAAATATATAAAAGCAGTCTACAAGTGGTAAAAATAATATACTGAACATATAAATAAAGAAAAAGAAAAAAACAAGTTAAGGACAAAAGAGGGAAAAGAGGAAAGAAAAAAATTAGAAAGAAATGTAAGTGCAAAGAGCAGAATGAAACAGGACAAAAAAAGGAAAGCTGCCTTTTTCATACTTAATTATTCTATGGGCTCTGATTTCCAAGTGAACATGTGAATGATCATTGGCCTTGGACAGTACTGTATTAGCAAACAGCACCTTACCTAAACTTAACCAGGAATGGGGATTGCGAAAGATTCCATTCATCTGCTGAATCACAAACTCAACATGAGCTACTCAGTGTTTTATGCTTCACCACCTCCTCTACCATACCAGCAACTTCTACTACATTTCTGATAAAATATATTATGAAATTGTTATGGGGTCTCCAACATTGCATTGTAATGTTCTGCATGCCAACCTTTTTTGTCTCAAATTTGCTATTTTGAGAATTCACCATCCTCCCTGTGCTTTAACCAATCCTCCTCCACCCTCATTCTCAGCAATTAACCTAACCCTTCACCTGCCAGAGAAATTAGACACCAACAGATTCCATTTCTCTTTCTCACTCTTAAATCCTAACCTTCAAATGTGTTCTAATTTTCACCTATGTATTCTTTTTCTCTCTCTTCACAAGAGATGTTTGAAAACTGAAACCTGTGCCTCGTTTCCATGCCCCTAGTGATCTATCTAAATTTATGAATAAGGTAGTGAGTACCAAGTCCAGGTCAGCTCTATTGACTGTATTAATCCTGCTAGTGCCCGGGAATATGTAATAAAACATCTCAAGACCAGCTGTTAGAAAAGCTATTAGAAAGATTAATGCAGGTATTTTTATTATTTAAACATCTTTCCATGTTGCAAATTTTTTCCACCCCTCACAGTCCCATATTATCCTTTACCTCTACTATTAAGTGATGCTTTTAAAAAGAAAAATGGGACAGCTTTTGATTTTGTACATGAAAATATAATCTTGTTGAGGGTGCCTATACATACTGTCAGGTAGTAAATCCTGGCTATGTCTTTGTTCAAGACTCATTTTGGTATCTGTATGCCTCATTGGTTTGTAATTATTCTTTACAATAGACCTATTTTGTGAATCTGATTTTCTTAACTACTCATGGATCTCATTCAGCTCTGTTTTTAGTCCGTCCATATTCACTGGTACTTGTCTCTTAACATACATATATGCTCAAGTCTCTCCCAAAATAAAACATAGTATTCCCACAAGACCCTCTAGAAATGTTCCTTTCTCTAATAAGTCCTGTATATTTCAATTTGTTAATATGTCTTTAATCTCTCCTGTCATCTAAATCCTCATCACTAGACCACTTCCCACTTATCATTTTAGTCATTGCACTATTCTGATAGTTTCCCTGATCAAGTTCCTGCTCCAACTCTATTTCACAAATATCTCTACCTCTCTCATGGTTTCTATGTCGTCTGGTTATGACTAACTGTGAGTGCTGGCCTGGCAGAAATGCCGTGGAGATGAAGTCCTTGAGATACCCTGACCAAGGTCAAATATTGGCATTGGGATGAGCAACTTTAAGCATACCACCAACCTCTCAGATTTCAAGTTACCCAAATAGTACCTTGCTCTTTAACAAGCCCGTGTAGTCCTCCTTCCTTTCTCAGTTTCACTTCCATCCAGACCTACTAGTGTTTCTTAGAATCACTAACAAATAAACTACTAGCACTCCAGTCCTCTCTCAGGAACTGTCTGTGGTTAGAGTCAAATGAGACATTTCCTAACACTCTTATAATATCATTCATCAGATTCTATTTGTCTTTTGCTGCTCTACTTCTGTGTAGTAGTGCTTTATTTGCTAACTGACTAGCATATTACCTATAGTATGGTAGGAATGAATAAACACCTCTGGTTCTTTTTTTATGTATGAATAATTTCACAATTTCATTGTTATGTGGTAAAATTGAAAAGGTAGAGACATTAAGGTAAGGCATTTGATATAATATATAATTTGTAACTTCATATTAAAACTAGAGGCCCAGTGCATAAAATTAGTGCACTCAGGAGTGTGGGAGGGTCTCTCTGCTGGCCTGAACCCTCTCACAGTCTGGGATCCAAATGGGACCTCCTGGTTCATGGGTTGACGCTAAACCACTGAGCAACACTTGCCAGGCTCTTCACCTTTTTCACCCAGTCCCCCAACTTCCTTCTCCTCCACCAATTCTCAGTCTGTCTCTGTTATCTATGAGTCTGTTTTTAATGTGTTTATTTGTTTATTTTGTTTATTGGATTCCATATATAAGTGGAATCATATGGTACTTGTCTTTCTCTGACTGGCTTATTTTACTTAGCATAATACTCTCTAGGACCATCCACGCTGTTGAAAAAGGTATGGTTTCCTTCCTTCTTTATGACTGTGTAGTATTCTATTGTGTAAATGTACCACAGCCTTTGTATTCACTCATCTATTGATGGGCACTTGGGCTGTTTCCAAATCTTGGCTATTGTAAATAATGCTGCAATGAACATATGTTCTTTCTGATTTGTGTTTCAGGATTCTTAGGACATATTCCCAGAAGTAGAATTGCTGGATCAAAAGGCAGTTTTATTTTTAAGTTTTTGAGGAAACTTCATACAATTTTCCACAGTGGCTGCACTAATTTGTGTCCCCACCTATAGCACATGAGGGTTCCCTTTTCCCCACATCCTCACCAACACTTGACATTTGTTGATTTATCGATGACAGCTATTCTGACAGGTGGGAGGTGATATCTCATTTTCGTTTTAATTTGCATTTCTCTGATGATTATTTATGATGAGCATCTTTTCATGTTTTTGTTGTCACATTAAGTATACCTTTTAAAATATAGGAATTCTTAAATATATCCTACAGTTCTCGTCAGTTCTGTATATACTTGTCACTTGTACTGAATTTTTTCTGATCCATTTTTAAGCTTATTTTAGACTCTTGAACATGTTTTTTAAATGTGTTTCCATGTGGATGGCTAAGTAATTCATTGCTTGATAAGCTGCTCATAATTGACTCAACAATCTCATTACAGATTCTAGCTTAAAATAATGTCAAAAGGCACTCTTCAATGTTATTCAATTTACAAAAGTGCAGTCATGTGCACAAATGTACCCATTTAATACTGATGGATTTCAAGCCATTCTTTTGACAGGAAAACATATAGCTTGTGGTTAGCTTACTTGGTTTTTGAACATTCAAAATGTAGTCTGAACAGATTTTTTATTTAAACCATAAACTATATCTTGTATTTTTTTCTTTGATGTTTACTTCTTTCAACATTTTCTACTTTTATTACTGAATTGTTTTTCCTTATTAGAGTTGCTAGCACTGCATCAAAAGTATGCATTGTTCTGAGATCAGATTTACCTGGTTTTAAACACAATGTAATACAAAGCCTGTGTTTCCTTTCCCCCTTATTGTCCTCTGTTTTCTTACTATGTCTACCGCTGTGAGGAAGAATGGAGCTCACAGCCTCATTCAGTCAGTCTTAGCAACATGAAACGACATATGCAAGTTTGTATTGTGGGCATATTTACCAAAATGTCCTACCTGAAATATTCTAATGTGCCTGCTGCTAAAATTAGAGCATGCTTTAAAGAGAAGCAATGTTTTCTAGTGGAAAAAATAACTAGAAAATGGAAAATAATGCTTTAATCTTCAGTTATTAAAACAGTGAAAGATTCCTTTTTAAATATTTTCTCTAAATTTGCATTTTGAAAGACATTTGAAACATTTTCCATACTACACTATGTCTTAGACAAGGCAATCCAAAAATACAAAAGATTTAAGTTATCACAAAGGTTTGAATCTGTGCCCATTATTAGTCTACTGCTTCTCCAATTACAGGAAAGCATAGACAGAAGAAAGTATATACATTTACGCTCATGTTATATAGATTGGAGGTAATAATTACCAATAACTACTAGATAACGATGCATTTTCTTGTTGGAAAATCATGAAGAATTTATACTTGTAGTTAAATTTATTTATAGCTAAAATTAATTGATAATTTCCTTGAATAATTTAATTTTGCCAGAAAGAAGGCAGAGGCATTTTATTGATATTATATAAACTTTTTTTGTAGCTGACTGTTTCTTGTCCATATATTTTTTTAAATTACAGATAATTATTTGAGTCCATGGTTTGTTTCTCTATTCAATTCTCTCAAAAAGTTAATTTCTTATCCATGGGATTGTTGTGAGTCTCGTGTAAATATGAGACCTTTGTAATAACCTGGTTATTAATAACAGGAAAGGAGCAAATGGAAGGCCAGATAATGTAGACATGCCTTTTATACAGCTTAACACATTTATACAGCTGCAGTTTAACACTTTCCAGGTCTCTTCCCCACTGGTCTAGGGTGGGGTGGGGGACAGACAATAGACACATGCCCAGTAAGGTCTGAATGACATAGGAGAGGTGATTACTGATCAGTCACATCTGGGATCAGGTCATTGCCCAGAAATGACATGGCCACTGCAAGGGCCCTAAATCTGAAATACATTAGCTCCTAAACAAAGGGGGTTCCCTCTCCTTACCCCCTTTCACTCCTGGCTCTCTCATTGCAGGGGGCACACTCTCCTGCATTCACCTATATGGTTCATGGCCACGTGGACCCACATAGTGGACTAATGGGGTACAACCAGCCTGATGCTCTGCTGGACTCAGCTCCACCATAGAATGGAAACGTTGGACACTGGCTTTGCTTCTAGCTCAGCTGAAGCCCCAGCTGCACATGTTCCAGGGAAATGGGACTTTGCAAACTGAGAGATCTAACTCTATACAAATAAAAATCTCTTATGCTCCCATATGAGTCTTAGAAAATATTTTTCTTAGAATATGGTCAGAACTCCACTCCCACTAGCAACAGAGAAATTGTACCCATGCAATTCTCTGATAACAAATAGACACACGAATTCTTGAACTATGTTCCCCTCGACTTAATTTGGATCATGTAAGCCTTCCGTGCTTACATTGGAAAGGAATGTGCTGTTGTTGTGTTTACTAAGTCATATCTTTCCAAATGAAAAAAAATTGCAGGACTTTTTTATATCGATTTAGAGTTTTTAAAATGGGTGTGAAACCTATGTTCTGATGTTAGTCCTTTTGCCTGTACTGACTAAACCATTTTCTTATTCAACAGTTTTGTCAGGGTTGTATATTATTAAGTGGAGATAGGTATCAGTTAAACTTCAAACCCAGAAAGCCATTTGATTCTATTAATTCTGTATTTACTTTAAGTTCTGCTTGCAAAAACCTAGTTATTACCTGGGCTCATCTCTCTTGCATTATCCTGTTAAGTGCAACCAACTAGAAAAAAACTCATGCTATTAACATTGGATTTTGAACACTTCATTTGCAGATAAAGCTTAGTAAGTATAGTATCTTCCTTCTAAGTTATCACATATTATTATTTCTAAATATTTAACCACTGCATGGCATGCATCACTGTCCCTCTAGTCTCTAATACAATTTTTCTTGCCACCAAATATTTGACCTTAATGCCAGTGCCACATATTTTAAGTGGTTTGTTAAGAAAGTTCTTCTGATCCACTACTGGTTTTTGTATTAGTCCTGATAGGCTCAGTTAGTCTTTGGAAGAGAAAAACTTGAAAATCTCAATGTCTTAAAACAACACAGTAATCCCCTCTTATCTGTTGGGGATACACGTCCCAAGACTCTATATGAATGCCTGAAATAGTGGCTAGTACCAAACCCTATATATAGTGTTTTTCCCATACATAAATACCTATGATAAAGTTTAATTTATAAGTGAGGCACAGTAAGAAATTAACAACTATAAATTTTAAAAATAGAAAAAGTATAACAACATACTGTAATTGAAGTTATATAAAAATGGTTTGTCTCTCAAAATACCTTATAATACTGTTCTCACCTTTTCATTTAAAGGAAGCACTTTATGGCTTCTCTCTGGCATATCTAAATCGCCAGCATCACTGCTCTTGTGTTTGGGGGCTATTATGAAGTAAAATGAGGGTTCCTTGAACATAAGCATTGTACTGTTACAGATCTAATAACAGAGATGGTTACCAAGTGACCAATGCATATGTACCATACATAGTGTGGATATATTGAATGAAGTGATAATTCATGTCCAGGACAGGAAGAAATGGGACAAAGAGAGATTTTATCACACTGCTCAGAATGGAGCACAATTTAAAATTTATGAATTGTTTATTTCTGGAACTTTCCATTTACTTTTTTCAGACTGCCATCCATTGTGGGTAAGAGAAAACATGGAGAGTGAACCAGACACCAGACGAGAAGGTGTGCATACTGTAATGTCTATGTCTCATTCATAAGATGTGTTACATCAGTTGTCATCACAAGGGCTCTTTTCCTGGCTGATGGAGATTCCATTTTAATACATGGCCAAAGTCAGGAGAAAATTCAGAGAGCAGAGCAACTCAAGTGTTGGATCTTAATATTTAAGCCTAGAATTCAAGGCTCACTTCTGCTAAGTACCCCACTGGGTTAAATAGTAACCCCAAAATTATACCCATCTGGAACATCAAAATGTGAGCTAATTTGGAAATAAGGTCTTTGTAGTTGGAACTAGATGAGAGAAAATATTACTAGATTAGACTAAATCTAATACTTGATGTCCTTATCAAGGTAATGTGAAGACAGATACACAGGGAAGGACGCTATATGAAGATGGAGGCGAAGAGTGAAATGATGCATCTACAAGCCAAGAAACATCAAGGACACAGCAAACACCAGAAGCCAAAAGTAAGTCACAGACATTTCTCCCTCAGAGCCTTCAAAAAAAAAATGGAAGCTTGCTGACTCCTTGATTTTAGCCTTCTGGACTGTGAGAGAATTAATTTCTGTTGTTTTAAGCCACCCAGTTGTGGTAATTTGTTATGGCAGCCCTAGCAAACTAGGACATATGGGATGCTTGAATTCAAGAGTGTGCAACTGTATACTCCTCCTACAGATGGGATACTGAATATAGCATGGGGACTAAACATTTTCATATCAATTATGAGTACAGTGACAACATTTTTAAAACATTTTTTTTTATTTTTGGCATAAATTTTGAGGTGATGGTCATAATTCTTATTATGGTCTTTTATTTCTGAATAAACTGCATTAAACCAGGTTGATCCACAGAAATGATCTACTGGACACAAAATAAATGAAGTTCACAAAAGCCCAGAGATATCTGGAAAAACACAAAATATTTCCATTTTGAGAATTTTGTCTGTTTGTTCTTATATAACCAAACCAAGCATTCTGAGAGTAAATAAATTGAACAAATAAGCTTGTTTCTAGCCCTCATATTCCATGTCATTTTGTTAGCTGTCTTATTAGGAAGTAAGATATGCAACCTTTGAATTATCTGGAGTTCTGTTTCTGAATTCTAATACGGTCATTTTTACAAGACTCACTCTTATCAAAATAGGAATGTTTATTTTGCTATAAAAACACAATTAAAAAAAACAAATGGAGACCCAAAACCTTGGAGATGGAGAAATAAGTTCAGATAAGATTTTTTGCGGTTTAAGTAACAAACCAACTTCAATCAAATTTAAATTCTATTATTAGTAGGTAAAAACATTTTAGGGGACAAATTTTTTTATGAGAATTATTTCTTTGGAACTGCTCCTGCAAAAAAGCAAATACAATATCATAAAATGTTCACATTTAAGTTAGGTAAATAGTGTATTTGAAAATTACTTATACTTTCACTATATATTTATTATTTCTTAATACTTGGGGTTGAGGTTACTTACCACAATGGAGGTAGTGCTTGAAAAATGCAATTGTAGAACATATTTTCCATTAATAGCAGTACCTATTAAACAACCTGATAAATCATTCACCAAATCCTAAATGATCTATTCTGTCATATATTAGTAGACCTTGATACCAATAAATGAGCAAGAAAGACTTTGGTGATCCAGTGAAGAAATTTTCTTTTTTAACTGTTCTGTAAACAGGGTAAAAGAATGATGCATTGAGTCATAGACTAGAAGATGTGATTGTTCAAGGTGGACAGCAAAGGTATTACATAGTGTGTAAATAGTTCTGCTAGGAAATTTACCAGAAAAAAAAATTAGTCAAAAAAAAGTTTGATTCTAGGTTACTGGGAAATATTTTTAAGATAATAATTAGGATTGGGGAAGTTAAGTACATGCATGAGACAATCACCCCACAGAGTAAGCAAGCTTTTCTGTCACCCAGGGAGTCTGCCCAACTAAAGGGGGTGGGGTGGGGTGGGGGTATGAGAGAGAAAATGGCAAGGGATTCCTTTTACTAAGTGCATGCACAGTAGAAGCCAAATGATGAAGCAGAACTATGAGGCATGTGTACTAGGAACCAAAATGGTAACCATAAAAGGGATAGGGGGACTAGTAGAAAGTTTGGGAAAAAAGATCAGATTGGAAGAAAAGATCAGAAAGGGCACAGGCCCCTGAAAATCTAGGAAAAAGATGAGATGGGGGAAGGCACCAGCATAGCCCTGGAGAAGCCAGGAAAGAAAATGGATTGTTTAAAAGACAGCCTGCTCTTTCCCAAACCCAAGGAAATATATGGAAGCTTAAGAAAGATCTCAGGGAAGCTGCTATCCTCCAGCCTCCCTTTTTCTGCCTCTCTGACAGTGCACTATAGCTTTTTGCTTTAATAAATCTTGCCACTGTCACTTAAAACTCCATCTACACGAGTGTCCTTGAAATTCTGTTCCTGCAACACCACAGAAGGACCTATTTCCTCTGGTAACAGGCACACTAAGAGTTAAATTTGTGAAAGATGAAATAATTTGGAGAGTTTTAAGATATATCATAGAAGAATTGTAAGGCTAAGGATGGAAGTCCCTTAGATATGGAACAAAGAACTGGGCGGGTGGAGTTGAAGGGAAAGTGGGAAAATCCATTCCTGTGTGATGGAAAGGAGGAGCTCTAATGCTCTGTCCACTAGCATCCGCTTGTGGCAACTCTGTAGACTGGCTGGGATTTCCATTTCAGGACGAGCTGTTGGCTTTAGTTCCCATTGGCTTGAGTTACTCTTGGTGACACCTGTTCTCCCTTCAACTGTTTTCCAAGGGCAGATGCTCAGGTGAATGGGCTTAATTAGGCTACATTTCAGTTAACAGAACAAGATCAGGGGGAAATTCCTATGATACTTTGGAAGGTAAAGAAAAATCAAATGTCCTTAATGAATAAAGAGTGACTGGATTTTGAAAAGCCATCTTCATTCAAACCATTTCCAGAAGTATTGGCCCCATGATTTGCTTTACTGAACAGAAAAGGACATTGATAATGACTTTCTATACTTAAAATTATGCTTTCTTTGGTCTACACTTCTAAATTCTAACATGAATCTTAATTTATGTTGGCAAGATGACTTTTGTTTAGATAAAATATAAATGTTCTTAAATGTATTTAATATCTGGTAAGTCTATATTTCTATGTGTTTATGATATTTGTATATATATATGTATTAATAATTAAACTATCAGAAATTCATTGTGTATTTTGATTCTTGGATCAGAAGACTTAGGATCAAGAAGTAATGAAAGATGAAAAAGTTTTTGAAAACACACAATGAAATATACAGATGATGTATCATAGGTTTTCACATTTGAAACCTATGTATTTTTATTAACCAATATCACCCTGATAAATTTAATACAAAAAAATGTACACTTAAACTTATATACTAATTTTTTTTCAAAATAATTTTGTGAGAGTGCTGCCAAATGAAGACTTTGTCAGACTGAGACTGAAAAAAGAGATCAACCAAAGGACTTGTATGCATGCATATAAGCATAACCAATGGACACAAGACACTGGGGGGTAGGGGAGGCTGGGGGAAGGTTAAGGGGGGGGGTGGGGAAAGGAGACATATGTACCACTCTTTGTAATATTTTAAGCAATAAAACAAAAATTTAAAAAAATAAAAACTGAAGTTGAAATTTATCTTTTAAAATTTTCCAGCTGCATGATTTTAGAGAATTTATCTAACCCTCTGAACATCTTCCTAGTTTAAAAATGGGAATATTTTCTATCCATCAAGTCTTTTAAGAAATAAAGGAGGTAACAAATGTAAAGTGCTTATCACAGATGTGAACATACAGGGATTGCCAAAACTAGGTTTATAGTTGTGAGTATGTGAAACAGAGTTTATTCTTGTATTATTATGTATTGATTATTGTCTTATTTATTTGCATAACAACTGTAAACCTGTCTTTGCCCACCACTGTATAATAAGCACACAGTAAATATATTGATCTCCTGCAAAAATAAACTCACAACTGGGAGGGGTGAAACAGCATTGAGAAGAAGAAACTGGAGCCTAATATAAGTAAAAAGATTAAAAAGAAAATCTAGCGGCTCTATGTAAGTTCAAGTTCATGGCTTGTACACTTTTTAAGAAACTTAGAGTTTCAGCCAATCAGGGTAACGAGCTCTACTAGATACTACAGAAGAGTTGTCTATTTGAGGTTGTGTCCAAATCTAGTCCTGTGGTTTGAATTAAAAAGCAGACATTAGATATTTTAATTAGTCAATTTATAATAACAAAAGATCTCTATGGTGTTTGTTGAAGACAGATCTGAAGTATGGGTATTTTGGGATGGTTTGAGAGAGATGAAAGATTCCTTAAGATCCTTAGAGATAATATGATGTGGGCATTCCCAGCATCAGAATCCCTGGACCCTGGCAGAACATGAGTTCACTCTCAAGACATTTTAATTTGGGCCTTGAGAGTCAATATTTTTTTTCCCAGCATAGATGAATAGTAGAACATATTCTTTTATTTTACTTTTAAAATAATGCTTCCTTATTTAAGCTTTTACTTGTATGTTTGTTAAAAGAACACCAGAAATGTCATGTTTTTTAGTTTGATGCACTTATAAGTGAAAAAACATAGTTATTTTATCACATTGTCTTGACACTGTCTACATTGCACTGTCTACATTACACATTATAATTTCAGTCAAGGAAATATTTTAAAAGTTATTAATATTTTGCCCTCCCATTACATTTCACACAATTATATGCACAAAGGTAGTTTGGTGCTCTGGGCTTCATTAACATTTATTTTTCTTTTGTATGTCAAATATAATTTGGCATGCTCTTTAACATTTATTATTCTGGTATCATTTGATGTTCTAATTTACTCTGTATGTCATCATCTAATTTATTACTAATCTTTTCAAGAGTTGAGTAAAAATCCTGGAAAATTTGCTTCTTTAAACACTGCTACAGATCTGAGAACTCCCAGAACCAAAGGAGGAGTTGGTATGGCAGCTCATTACTGAACTGGGAGTTCTAAATCTATTGAATTACTGCCAGAAAATATTTGCACGCCACAGTCATTGACTTTATATTTTCACCAATGAGATCTAAAGTGAACTACCTGACTATGGTTAGTGCTTTCTGATCTTCTTCCTTGGGACTGAGAAATCCTTGTCAATCTCACTATAGCTCTGCCCTTTAAAGTAATGTGCTGAGGCCAGTAAAGCAGGCAGGTATTGCCACTGAGTAAATAGCTCATCAAAAGTGAGAGAACAGAAGGCTGGAATGTATCAAAGCAACTGGCACAGTTGTTCACTAGTTAATTAGGGACACAAAGGCACTTTCCTCAAGCTGCCCAGACCAGGGGGCCATCTGCGTGACAGCATTGCCTCTCTGATAATATGTACAAATAAAACTTGGCTAGAACTCTTGAGGGAAGGCTCACTGACCTTCCTGCTTTAAAATATATATAATATGGGAGAGATTAAGAAAATTGAACATAATCATAGAATGAGCCCCATTTTTAGTGATTAGTCTTCTGAAGAATTTCCTAGGGACTGATGTCCTATTTATATTAGTTCTGATAATTGCTTTATTTTACTGCTACATCCTATATAATAAAAGCCTCATATGATAAGTGTCTGGTCATCCGGTTGTCCATTCAACAAATCAAAGCATAATATGCTAATGATATGCTAAGGCCGCTCAACCACTTGCTATGACGTGCACTGACTATCAGGGGGCAGACACTCCAACTGGTAGATTAGCTTGCTACTGATGTCTGGCCAACTGGGACTGAGCGAAAAGGGCTGGACACACCCCTGGAGCCCTCCTGCAATCCCTCTGTGGCTGACCAACCTTCCACGTCCCTCCCCAGCCCCTATCGTGCACCATTGGGGTCACTCGGCCTGGCCTGCACCCTCTCCCAATCCAGGATCCCTTGGGGGATGTTGGAGAGCCAGTTTCAGCCTGATCCCACAGGTCAGGCCGAGGGACCCCACTGGTGTACAAATTCGTGCACCGGGCCTCTAGCCCTATCTAATAAAAAGGGAATATGCAAATTGACTGTCACACCATAACGAGATGGGTGAGCCCACAGCAGAGGCAGGGATTCCATAGCACAAGATGGCTGCACCCACAGTGGAGGCCGAGTTCCCGTAATGAGCCTTAACGAGCAATCAGCAGGGATCTGAGGCTGCATGGTGCTGGGCTGGGGCAGGGAACCTGAGGCTGCACCCCCCACTTGGTGGTACTTGACAGGGGACCTCAGTCCATGCCCCCAACCCTGGTACCAGGCCAGAGGACCTCAGGCCATGCCCCCTGCCTGGCAGGGCTTGACAAGGGACTTCAGGCTATACCCCCCCCCCACCCCAGCGCCAGGCAGGGGGACCTCACGCCCCCACCCCAGCGCCAGGCTGGGGACCTGAGGCCACTCCCCTCGCCTAGCAGAGCTTGACGGGGACTTCAAGGAGTGACCCCTGCCCCAGACTGGGCCTGGGGACCTGAGGCTGTGCTCCCTGCCATGTGGGGCTTGATGGGAGACCTGAGGATGCACCCCTGCCCCAGTACTGGGCCGGGGAACCTGAGGCTGTGCCCTTCACCCAACAGAGCTTGATGGAGACCTCAAGGTGTGCCCCTGTCCTGGTCTGTGCCTGGGGATATGAAGCTGCACCCCCCCCACCCCGCCTGGCGGGGCTTGATGGGGGACCTCAGGCCATGCCCTCTGGCCTGGGCCAGAGGATCTCAAGGTGGGCCCCCCGGCCCAGGCCAGAGGACCTCAGGCTGTGCCCCCCGCCCCAGCGCCAGGCCAGGCAACCTAAGGCCACACAGCCCCACCCTGTAGGGACTGATGGGGTGGGGCCAGCCAGGTCTGGATCTAGCCCAATGGGGGTGGGGTGAGCCAGGTCTGGGTCTCACACGATGTCGAGGTGCATGTGAATGGGTGTGGACTTGACTCTGGTTCCCATGGTGCACCCCAGACTCTGACAGCAGGAAGATGTTCATACACATATTACTAATTTTCTTTCATCTCTGACACTTCTATTATAGAGAAAGAGCAAATAGAAATATTAAAATATTTCCTCTAATTAATTTCCTTTTAATGTGCACGAATTTCATGCACTGGGTCACTAGTATTTTAATAAAAGTTTTAATTTTCCCCAGTCAATGTATTGCACCTGTTTTCTCCAAGAACTATTTGACCATGTTTTTGATTTTCCTTTTTGGTGCTTTTGCTCTGCATCCTTTAGCAATAATAAACTATAACTGTGAGTATAATGGCTTCTTCTGAGTTTTGTATGTCCTCTTAAGAAATTATCAAGGCCGAGGTTAGTCATTTCAATAAAAAGGTAAAAAACAAAAAAAACCTGTCCAGTGTGGCTCAGTTGGTTGGAGCATTGTCCATGCACTAAAAAGTCAACAGTTTGATTCCCAGTTAGGGCACATACCTAGGTTGTGGGTCCGATCCCTGGTCAAGACATGTGTGGTAGGCAACCAATGTTATTCTCTTACATTGATATTTCTCTCTCTCTCCCTCTCCCTTCCTTACTCTCTAAAAATCAATTAAAAATCCTATATAATAAAAGCCTAATATGCTAAGTGTCTGGTCTTACATTCAACCAATCAAAATATACTATGCTAATGATATGCTAAGACTGCTCAATTACTCACTATGACGTGCACTGACCACCAGGGGGCAGAAGCTCCAACTGGTAGGTTAGCTTGCTGCTGGGGTCCAGCCAATTGGGACTAAGCAAGATGAGCCGGACATGCCCTGGAGCCTTCCCATGGCCCCTCCCCGGCTGACCAACCCCCCATGTCCCTCCCCGGACCTGATCATGCACCAGTGGGGTCCCTCAGTCTGGCTTGTGCCCTCTCACAATCCGGGCTAAAGGATCACTCCCTCCTACCCTCCGCCCCGGCCCCGAGTACATAAATTTCATGCACCGGGCCTCTAGTATATTTATAAAAAGGTTAAAAAAAATGAAAAACCAAAGAAGTAAATTGCTCTAGAAGAAAAATTAAGAGAATTAAGAAGGAAAGCTATTTACTCATTTGTTTTTTCAAATGTTTGTTTCTATAAAGCATTGTTAAAGTAAAGCAGAACTAGAGAACTATGGAATCTATCCTTCTGATAGATGTTGACAAAGGGTAAATGATAGGGAATGATGTGAATCATGTACCTAAGTGATTTAGAAAGAAATAAATGACTTCTAAATGACAAAAGATAATAACAGTAATGATTAAAAATTTAGAGTTTATTTGAATATCAGACTTTATTTATAGAAAGCCTGCATTGTTCTTCCTAGTAACAGAATGAGAATCTCATTAATTTAAAAAAGGACCAGTTTAAAAATATAATAATATGTTTTTCTCAACTCATTTTAATTCTATATTTAATTAACTAAAACCATGCATGCATCAAGAATTCATTAAGCACCACCCATGTTGTTATTTTGTCATGCAATATGTGCACGTGACTATTGTGCACTCAACTAAAGCATGCAATGGGAAATAAAATATGCCTTTGGCTTCAAGATTCACTATATATTTGGGCAAATAGACATGCAAACACTTAGGTCTATAATTGAACAATGAGGAACTTTAGTGACCAAAAGAAAAAGAAAGCAGAAAGGAAGTTACTGGAAAAATAGGTGATGACACATATGCATTTGTTCTATTTTTCTATTGTTAATGTATGGGTGATCCACTTCAAGTTCTGGGAATAAAATGCATTTTTCTGGCATAACTGCATAGTGCTTATGGTTATAGCAATTCAGGTGATAAAAGAAGAGGATAGAATTGACAAAAAGAACTTATATTCAAATTTTCATATTGGTATGGTAGAGAAGAAATTTCAATAGCATTCTCTCCTCATTCAGGTATGAGTTATAAGAAACAAAAATATTATTACACAAAGCAATTTCAGATGCTAATGTGCTAATTTACAAAGCTGAATGTGGGCATATGAATATGCATACATGGCTTCTATGAAGTCAGAGTAAATAAAACTTTTATTTAAAAACAAAAAACAAAACAAAACAAGACAAACACTGTCCAATATTAACACATTATTTATCACACTCCAGAATTGTACTAGGTATAGGGGCCATAAAATTAAACCAAACAAATATGGTTCTTACATTCACAAACTTACACACAATGGTGGAGAAAGGAAACTTAAAAAACAACTATAATACATTATGTGTAATTGCATTAAAAGTGCCCTAATTTCTTCCATGTCTTCTCCAAGTGGAGTCACCTGGGGATGCACTTAGTTATCTTAACAATGATATTTAATAAAACATGCAAAGTCTTGCCAACCAGGGAAGTACATCCAAGCCTTGTTGCCCAAGGGGATTAGTAACATAATCATGCAACATCTGTATGGCTGACCTCAACTCTCAAACTCTACCTATCCCAATCCTCAACCCCAGAGCAAAACAGACATTCACCATAAATCACATTGTTAAGTAAACTTATTTGATCAAACTGGTATAGCTTGGCCCCAAATCTCAGGCATATAAAAACAGGCATTCATCATAAATACTGCTAGGCCCAAGGCTTCAGGTGTACAAGAATATCTCATATCCAGCTCAGGAGTTACCTTCCAAGAGAGAGCCAAGAGTCAATCCTGAAAATAGGACTCTTTTTTTTTTTCAAATATGCACATTTTAAGCAACCCAAACATGCTGAATTACTCTTTCGGTTCAACATTCACAGAGTAAAGTATGCTAAATGCACTAATTTAAGGTGAGAACTAAATAAATGCCTACATATGGTACAGCTATGCAGTCACCGCCTTTCCTGACTTCCTTCTCCCAGGTCCATATTCCTTGCCTCTCTATTTTTCCTAAGCTCCAAGGGCCTTTCTTTGGCCTCTGTAACTTGTTTCCTGAGACCATTTCTTCTACTGCTCACTTCTATCTTTGTGACGTTGTTAATAAACTTTCTCTCATAATTTGAGTCTTGGCTCTCAATTGTTTCTTAGCTAGAACTCAAATACCAAGGTTGCTGAACTGAGGTCCAGACTGACTCCACCAGTCTAACAACTAGTGCTGTTTTGCTGCTACAAATGGATAAAGTGGTAAAAAGAAACAAAGCACTGATGAGATCATTGTAATTAGCTAGTTATCAATAACAGTAAAAGAGCAAAGGGGGAAAGCCAGACATTATAGGCATGTCATTTGGGCAGCTTCACCAGGAAGCTGCAATGTCACACTCCCCAGGGAACCACATAGGGAAGACAGCGGCATGCCCAGTAAAGTTGAGGTAACAAAGGAAAGATACTTTGCTGTCAATCACACCTGGGAGCATAGATGGTTAGCCAGAATGGGCATGGCCACTGCAAGAGTGCAAACATTTGGGAATATATAATCCCCTAAACAAAGAAGTTTGATATCTTGTGTCTCCTGGGACTCTTATTACTCTCTTGCCTCCTGGCTTGTGCTTGGCTTCCTTGCATTCACCCTTGCGGCTCACAGCCATGAGGACCCTGCATGCAATAGACGAATGCACTGCAGTGGGGAAAAACAAGCTACCTTAGCCTGATGCTGGACTGGACTTGGTTCCAACATGGAAAGAAATTCTGAAAACTGGCTCTGATTTTAGCTCTACTGAAGTCTCAGCTATACTTCTTCTATGACTGGTCTAAAGGAAATGGGACTGTGGAAACCCAGAGATATAACCCCTTGGAAATAAAACTTGCTAACATATCGCATCCGCCCATGCAAGTCTCAGAAAATTCCTTTTCTCAGGATATTGCAATAACTCCACCCCCAGGAGAGACAAGGCACACTCTCCTCTGATAACACAGATATATAAGGTTCATAACTTGAATGAACCTTGAAACTGAGGTTAAGTGATAGCAGCCAAAAACAGTAGGTTTCATATTGTATGGTTTCAATAAATACAAATATAATATATTTAAAACAGGCAAACCCATAGAGATGGGACCTAAATTAGGAGTTACAACAACCAGGGGATTGAGAGATGATTGCTTAATGGATACTGAGTATTTTTAGGGAAAAATTTAATAGTTTTAAAACTGGAGAGTGCTGGTTATTACACAACATTGTGAATACACTAAATATCACACAAAGGTATTACTTTAAAATGGTTACTTCTATTTTATGTGAATTTTACCTCAATAAAAAGAAATATTTAAAAGGTGATTAAAAAACAATGACTTGATTAAAAATATCTTGAGAGAATGCCCTTTCATATTTCAGCCAAGTGCTAGAAATAGAGCAACCAAACATAAATCCTTACTGATTGTAAAAGGCCATAGTAAGCAATGTCATTGGGACAAGGGCAACCTAAATTTACAACTTACTAATGCAACACCAAAAACATACCATAGCCATTCTTTCAAGTTGCCCGTGTCTGTGAACTACAATTGAATATTCAAAAGTCAGGAGGAATTCTCAAAGAACACAGGCAACTTCAACTGTCTGCGCTGGAGCTGCCCTCCTGATTGATCCCTGTCAGTGGCTGTGGCTGTTCACCTGCAGTGACAGGCATTTGAGAGGAGCACTAACTAGAAATACGTGCTGCCACCTGGAAGTGAATTCCCCCCAGGCTTTTCATGTTTGGGAAATTTTCCATAGGTCAGCAGATGTAGCAGGGCTCCTACTCCCAAGAAAGCAGTACCCCATTTTCAGAATGTCATTACCATGGCAGAAAAATCATAAATTTAGGATACACAAGTATCTATCCTGCTACCTAATGCAAAGCAAAATTGTTCCCTACAGCATATTCTCAAGTGCTTTGGTGCTGTCTAATTTTAAATGATTCAGCTTCGACATTTCCCCCCTCTTTTTCAGTGCCTGGTGTGGCACCCAGTGATTTAGAGTCTTCGGCTTTGCTGTTTCTGATGTTTTCTGAAGGACATGGTTTGTCCCTGTCTGAATAAAACAAATGTTCTCATTTACGTAGGAGTAAGCTCCCAAAAAGGGATGGGCACTCTGCCTTTGCCAGCTCTCTTTAAAAAGAGGAACTATGCGTTGTAGTAGGAAAAAAAAAGAGGGAGGATAAATAAGAGTAAAGTGACTCTAATTGGGACTAGGTTTCTGTCCCCCTGACAGTACAATGTTTCAACCTGTCTGGGAACTGTGTGCATACATGAGGCATTGCCTATTCCTCCCTGCTGCTATTTCAGTTAGCAGGCTATCGTGGGACTCCACTGTGTCATCTCCGACCTAGGATGATACTGTGTCCTTGGGCACAGCTTAATTTTCCAAATCCATTTTAGTTATTAATATATTTCTCACTTGCTTAGGGAAGTATTGGGAAGATATCAATCAATGCTGAGTTATGTCTATATGACAAAAATAATATGAGAACTAAGAAGATTATATAAATGACTATGTTCAAAATTATTCCCCTGTGAAAGTGCAGCTGCTTTCTATTTATAGCACAAGGTTCTAGGGGTACAAAATGTATATAACATGCAGCCTTTATCCTTATAACTGCTCCTGGAGCTCCTCACCTAGGAAATGAAAAAATACCCCCTTTAAGACAGGGGGATTATCAGCAATGGAATAATTATCAGTGGTAAGAAATCTGAATAGTTAGCCTGGCCAGCATGGCTCAGTGGTTGAGCTTCGACCTATGAACGGTTTGATTCCCAGTCAGGGCACATGCCTGGGTTGCAGGTTCAATCCCAGTAGGGGGCATTCAGGAGGCAGCCGATAATGATTCTCTCTCATCATTGATGTTTCTATCTCTCTCGCCCTCTCCCTCTCTGAAATCAATAAAAACGTATTTAAAAAATAAATCTGACTATAACCCAATGAGTAACTAAGATCAGGGGATTCCAAACCAAAGAACTACAGAAATAAGTACCTGTGCTAATGCCAGTGGAAGGGTTGGGTTTTGCTTCTGTGACTCTTTCCCAGAAGGAGTGACACCTAGTAGATATGCAAATTAGCATTACAGCAATGTACTTCACTGAGCCATATTTTTTTAAGAGATGCTAATATTTTTTGTTGGTGTCCTGTATGTTTTTTCTATGTATAGTAATACACTTTTATCCAAGGTACACATCAAGATCCTGGATGATTTGATTTTATTTGTTAATTAGGAATTTTTTTTGGAGAGAAGAATCACACATGTTTGTTTAAAAAGAACTCAGCACAAAGTTACAGACATTGTTTATTTATTTTTTAAAAAAAGCTTTAGAAAGTTTAGCTAAGCAGATTGTGTGTGGACGATGCCAATCCAGCAAAGCTGTGGGATTCTGAAAGGCCTCTCCCATCCTCCCATCCAACTCTCAGAGTCAGGTGGGCTCAGTGCCTTCCCCATGGTCCTTGACCAGATGCTTGGCTTTGGCCTCAGGGCATAGTTCATCACTATCTGCTCAGCAAACTTCTTCATTGTTTTTTCTCTAAGCCCTTCTCTTTAGTATCACCACACTACATGATCTGTGGCTTATCTTTGGCCATAAACTATGTGAATTTCTCTTGAAGCATTTAGAAAAATCCAACTTGATGATTCCCAAACTGGGTTGCTATAGAATTTTAATAATTTAAAAAGTTATCATAGATTTAAATACAATGTATAGAGTATTTATCTTATCTTGTCCATTATTACCATTTTATATTACCTGCAATATCCAACAATGAAGATTGCAGAACAAGTATGATCTCTTACCTGTTATATACACATTAAGGTCATAAAATTGCACCATGTTTTATTTAGTTAAAATACAATTCTCGAATTTGAATACCAGCAGTCAAAATATAATACCAAACAAAAATTAAGTTGATTAGACACATGGCTAAGTGAGTATATTTAGGAATGTACATCAAACTACATTGATGAAAGTGGTGGAGGATCAATAAGACAAAAGTACAGCAGAATTGTGGAGTTCAGCATGCTGACTGTGACTTGCACTTTACTAAAAATGCCCATGGAACTTAGGAAAATTGAAATGCAGAGGTCAGAGTTAATTAAATTGTACTTTTGCAATGGTCATAAAATGTACTCAATTTTGACTTTTGCATTGTTACAGACTTGACAGCAGGGCAGAGGTCAGATAGAAGATGCAAATAAGATAGAGAAGATGGGTGTGTCAAAAACTCTTAGAAAATGGGTAGGAACAACTCGGTCTGTTAACCAACCAATCATATAATTCAATAAAAATGATTGTTTTCTAAAGCAGGGGTGGGGAATGTGGCCATATAAGGCACACAAAAATCATTTGCTCTGTCCCTACCAAGGCAACTGCATGCAGGTGGGACTCAAAATTCAGTAAATCTAGGAGGTTTTTTCATAGCAACATAAGTGTATATTAAGTTATTGATGTTATAAATATCCAAATGGCCCTTGGCAAAAAATTTTTCCCCACCCCTGCTCTAAACACAATTTAGCCTGTGAAAGAGGAGGCTGAATGATTATTTACTAGATATTTGCAAGTGTATAATTATGGATGTGAGGACTCTGCAGAAGAAAAGCAACTGAGAAATAACATATAAGAAATGCTTGTTGCTACCATCTTCCAGGGAAAATAAGCAAAGTTAAATTATGGAGTAAGGGATTGTAGAGAAATAAGATCATTATAGCTTAAATTCAAGGAGCAATTTCAATTTTCAGCTCTTAAGATGTTATTTCCTATCCTTTTGATGGCTACATTGTGGATCTATATGTGATGGGACTTGAGTAGATGATTGCTTAAAGTGGATTCTTTTTGTAGCCTTTTAGTGAGTTTATAGGTATTTAAATTTTAGAGTTGTTAGGTCATTAGAAAACCAGGTCCTGTGAGTGAACTAAAACAGACGTACACCCAGATGCAATCATACAAATGGTTCACAGATGTGTGACTTCTCACAAAACAATTTTATTCTGGATGTAAGATTTGTAATATAATTAGCTTCTATTTCTTTTTTAAAAATATATTTTATTGATTTTTTACAGAGAGGAAGGGAGAGGGATAGAGAGTTAGAAACATCGATGAGAGAGAAACATCGATCATCTGCCTCCTGCACACCCCAACTGGGGATGTGCCCGCAACCAAGGTACATGCCCTTGACTGGAATTGAACCTGGGACCCTTCAGTTCGCAGGCCAACGCTCTATCCACTGAGCCAAACCAGTTAGGGCTAATTAGCTTCTATTTCAACTGCAGACTTCTATTAATATTTTGCATTTACCGATTCTATAGGTACCCAAAGGCAGTAGCTTTTCTCCAGCTACTTTAATAAGTGCTGAAAATATAGCAAATAGGATCATTAGTAGTTTTGCCTTCAGCTCTGAGCCTCATTTATTTGTGTTCTTGACCTAGTCAATATTTTGAATCTGCACAAACCAAATGAAACTAAAGTGCAAAAATCCCAAAGAGCTAGAATCGAGAAAAAGGATAATTATGCAAACTTGCCTCACATAGTGAGTATGGGAAATTGAAAAGTGTCTAGGGCAGGGGTGGGCAACCCCTGGCACGCGTGCCAAACATGGCACACCAGTAACTTTTGCTGGCACGCGAAACTTTCTCTTATAATCTTCCATTTACAATTTTTTTCTTAATATCGACTTTTTTATTTTTCAGATAAATTCAGTGTAGGTGCATCTTAGATAAATAAATAATTTTGCATAACAAGTTATCTTAAAGACCATAGACATGAATGACTTAAATGTTAAATTACAAGGAACTGGCAAGACACTTGATGTTGTGTTTGGTTACATAAAGGCTTTTGAAAAGAAACTGGAAGTTTTTAAGAGGGCTGTGGATGGTGAGAGATTTAGATGTTTCCCAAACCTCAAGAGGCATATCAAAGACCTCCCAAAAGATGACAGAACAGACTGTCAAAGCCTTCAAAAGCTGTTTTTAAACATCATCGAGTCAACTATTGAGCAGTTCTTCTCAAGATTTGCGAAATTCAGAGAACTGGAAGAGACAGCAAAATTCATGAAGTTTCCAGACAGCATGAAACTGGAGGAACTAAACTTACAAATGTTTTCATGGATAGACATGGCTGACTTTGAAATGCAGTCGATTGAATTTCAGAGTAGCTCAATTTGGAAGCAGAAATGTATTGACCTTAGAGTTGACTTGGAAACATTGAAAAAAAGCGATTAGAGATAGGAGTACCAGAGAGAAGTGTCGAAATCAAATTATTGAGGACTTGGAATGCCATTCCAGAAATTTTTTTCTGTTTAAAAAACTTTGCAACAGCGTTACTCCCCATGTTTTCATCCACATATGCTTGTGAATCTTTGTTCTCAGTGATGAATTTTGTTAAGTCTTATAATAGGAGTAGCCTGACGGATGAAAGTAGTAGCTCGTGAATATCTCTGAAGGTCACGAAATATAAACCTGGTGTAAAATCTCTGTCATCAGTGATGCAGCAGCAAAAGTCCCACTGATAATATCAAACGGAGTCATAAAGTTTTCTGTCGGACTATCAGTGTACATGTATACATTAAAAAATAAATGTATTTTTCATCATCATATACTGTGTTTTTGTCACTCGAATGAATTTTATTATTTCTTCAAGGTTCTTCACATATGTACACCTTAAGAGATATCAAGTAGGCGTAACATGTTCTCAAAAAATTAGGGTTGGCATGCAGAAGATTTTGAGTCAGAAGATTTTGCTAGTTTTGGCATGCACTCACAAAAAGCTGCCCTGGACTCTGGTCTAGGGGGTCAGAG
>NW_005871055.1:125471-177475 GCF_000147115.1 Myotis lucifugus
GAAAGGAGGAATGTATTAGTGGAGTGTAAATGGAGAGTTCAGAAAAGGGCTGAAGGCTATGTTAGGCAAGGTTTAAGGTGAGGTGTCTATACTAGCAGTGTGCTTGTTGGTGGTGGGTGCGGCTAACTTCTCTTTATTTGGTGTCAGTAGATATGTAAGGGTTAGATTTGGCAACTCTAATTGGATCCTTTCCCATAGTGTGTTTCATAATTTTCATTATTATTTTTTATTGTTTTGCTTATTTTATTTATTTTTTTAATTTTGTTTTATTGCTTAAAGTATTACAAAGAGTATTACATATGTCTCCTTTTTTCCCCCCTTGATCTTCCCTTGGCCTCCCCTACCCCCCAGTATCTTGCCTCCATTGGTTATGTTTATATGCATGCATGCAAGTCCTTCGGTTGATCTCTTACCTCCCCCGTACCCCGCCAACCCTCCCCGCTGTAGCTTGACAGTCTGTTTTGCTTATTTTAATAGCAAATATTTCTGTCAAATCAAAGATTACATAGAATGCCAATAGGAAAGTAAATAAAAATTGGACAGTTTAGGTTGAAGCAAGGTGGTGTATTTACTTTCTTGCCCAATTTATCCTTCTTTACTTTAGAGAGACCTCTATTTTGTGGGATTACTGTTTTGCATTTTCAAAGGTGAATACATTGTCCATTCAAGGAAAGAACTAGTCACATCTTTCACAAACACTTTATTTTTGGCAAATCTCTCCTATTGGAAATAGCATTAATTATTTATATTAACTTTTTCCCAGATTGTATTATTTTATTCTTTTCCCCCTAATATTCATGCTTCCATAATATCCCCCAAATTTCTGTGGTCACAATCAACACCCTTTGGTATATTTGAATAAGAAACATCTCCCCAAGACTATTAGTTCTAGCTGAAGAAGCTGCTTCCCTTGAAGTTGCCTGCTTCCTACTACTTCAAATAATAACTATCAAAAAGATGCCCTCCAGGAATGTCACAGAGATGAACAGCTAGATGTAAAGAAAGCTTTCAGTCCCCTTGAAATAACTGATAGACTCATTTCCTCATAGACTGACGACTTATTACCATTACAGATGTGAATAAATCAAGAATTCTTCTCTAGATGAAAGTTGTTAGTATACCTGCAGAGTCCATATTCAAAGTAGTTTTCCAGATAATGTAAGAAAAAGAAAGGATACACTGTTTTCATTTCAATTAGTGATATATGTAAAGTGCATGGTTGGAAGAATTTTTTGCTTAAAATGCCAACATAATAGCTTCCATACTCCTTTTTGCTTAGTGTAGAAACAGAAACAATTTTCAAAAGAAGGTATTGTTGTTCCTCAGTGGACTTGCAAAAGAGACCTCAGAGTAGCTTCTGGGTATTCTTTAGAAAAGCAGAGGAACTATAAAAAATAATTGAAACTTGCAGAGCGGTTTTCGGTTTATTCACTGCTGAAATGCAAACTTGGTCTTTGCTTTACTTGAATTTACAGAACTAAACAATTTCCCCAGAATTTCCCAAGGTCACCTTTGTTTTCAAGGAGCATTTGAATCACAATCGAGGGAAAATAATGACATTGTAATGGTGAAACCGAAATGTGGGGTGTTGGAGTCCTACTTCGTTGTCTTGTGAAAATGAAGAATGAAGTCGTACAAAAAATATTTAATGGAACCAAAGTTTATTGAGAGAAGCCAGTCCTGGAAAAGGTGCAGCTGGGTTTCCAGGAGCAGAGCTTCCTTTCCATGTTACAGTCAGGTGTTAAAGTTCATTAGTCCATGTATAGAGCCCCACATGGCCATAAGCCACGTGGGCACAGGGATGTGCTCCCCCACAAGAATCCATTGCATGCAGTGGAGAGAGAGGGAGAGAGAAGGAGAGGGAGAGAGAGAGAGAGAGAGAGAGAGAGAGAGAGAGAGAGAGAGAGAGAATACACGTTTTGTATATATGCTTGCTAGCTTCTGATTGGTTCTTTCAAAGAATTCTGCCTTAGTGACATCCTTGGGATTGGTTTATATGCCTCATTGCCTTGTGACTGGTTATTTGTATGTTGTCTGTCTTAGCAATATCCATACATTTTAAAGTTCCTGTCTCTCACACGTGCTTTTCCTTCCCCGCCCAGTTGGGGTGTCTTAGTAACTCCACCTAGTTGGGTTCCCGGTTTTACGCCCTATGTCCCCATGGTCCCGATACCTGACTACCTAGCTTCCTTCTGTCTCTTCAATGGTTTGTGTGTCCAGTGGTTCTCAGCCTACCTGCACATTAGGCTCCACCTGCAGAGAATCAGACTTAAGAAGGCCTGGGCATGGGAATTTTTAAAGCTCCCAAGGTGATCCTAATGCAAAGCCAGGGTTAAGAACCATTGACCTAGTCAACATTCTAAAGTATTTTACTTAATTTATAATCCTGAAATTTAACCTAGTGTACTTGTCATATTGAAACTAAATTAGCCCAGCCTGCATGGCTTAGTTGTTGAACGTCAATCTATGAACCAGTCAGGGCACATGCCCGGGTTGCAGGCTTGATCCCCTGTGTGGGGTATGCAGGAGGCAGCCAATCAATCATTCTCCCTCATCATCGATGTTTCTATATCTCTCTTTTTCCCTTTTTATCTGAGATCAATAAAAATATATTTAAGCCCTAACCAGTTTGGCTCGGTGGATAGAGCATCAGCCTGCGGACTCAAGGGTTCTAGGTTCCATTCCAGTCAAGGGCATGTACCTTGGGTTGCAGGCACATCCCCTATTCCTCTCCCTTCCTCTCTGTAAAAAAAATCAATAAAATATATGTAAATATATATATATATATATATATATATATGTAATCACACAAAACAAAACAAAAAAAAGGAAACCAAACTAATAACCCAAAACACTTTCATTCAGAAAGCCTCAAAAAATAAACTTGGGCTTTGCAGAGACTGACAGATCCTTCTTTTTGCTAATCTCTATGTTCCCCAGCCCTCCCATCTGAAGTCTAGTTGTGGACTTATTACAAAAAAATAATTATCTGCAATTATTTGAATAATTATCTAAAATAAATCTGCAATTACTAGTACATCTCACTATATAAGGAGGTATGGGGTCAATCTCACTTACATCCTATATAATAAAAGGCTAATATGCAAATTGTCCCTGGAGTTCAACCAGGGGTTGGGGAAGCTATCCACTGCCCGTGACCCCTCCTCCCAGCCATCCCCACCTCCAATCGCCTTCCCAACCACGATAGGGGTGGGGCTGGCTGGCCAACCACCCGTGGCCCCTCCCCCCAGCCAGCCCAGCCCCATTGGCCCTGATTGATGCAGGCCAGCCAGATCTCACTCATGCACAAATTTGTGCACTGGGCCTCTAGTATACTTAATATTTTGTCTCTAAATCTTGATATTGATCATAATTTGATAGTATCCATACTTAATGCTCTACTGCTCTTGCCTGCATCTAAGTCTGATTGCTGAGTTTTGGTTATCTTCTTATCACCTACTAACTATATATAAAAGATTTTTTATTTCATTATCATAGTCACTCATTAGTGTCTTGTTAACAAACAAATCACCTAAAAACTAATTTCACAGTGTTTGCATGCCTCTTGGTATTGTCTGCTGCACCAGTTCCTACTATCGTTGTTTTTACCTGGTCCCCACCTGCTTGAAGCACATCCAAGCTAAGCATGCTTTAGCAACATTTAACTTGAACTTTCCAGATGTCACTTAGCACAGCAATATTTTCCCTCAGCCTATAGTTTACTGTCTTAGTTTTCTTGATTCCTATACTGATTTGTTTTGCAGAGATCCCATCTTATACTTTCCTTTGTCATGAATCTAAAGCTCCATAATATTAATTTTCAAGACTAGAGGTTACCCAGACTTTTATTTTGTTTCTTATTTCATCAGAATTTACAAATCCATGTATTTATGTACTTGCTTACTACTACTTGCTGTAGATTATAAGATGTACCATATGTGTTGACAACCTGTAATTTTAGAATCTTAAAAAAATATGAGAGTTTCCAAACAAAAGAAAAAGCCTACCAAAGGTGACACCCTGGAGATCAGACAGGGTTTAATCATTATGTCAGGGGCATTCCAAATGCCTTCTGGCAATTTGCCTTTCCCTGTTTAAAATTAATTGAACTTGCAAAATGCTTTGCTTCCAAATTACATACTAGGTCCAATTATTTAATATTATATCATTGGGCTCTAAAAGGAAATTCAAGGAAAGCAAAGAAAAATACTTGAATTCTAGTATGTAAATCAAAATTGCTTAGTTTTGAGAAATATTCACATTGTTTTAATATATTCTAGAAACAAATTTAATTTCACTTGCTCTTATAACAGTATTAAAAAAGGAACTTAAATTTTTTCTATGGATTATTATAATTATTTACTGAGGTTTTTTTTCTAATAATACACAACATGATTTTTTTCTATTATAAAACATGTATCAAATAAAAATAGACCTCACAAAATGATCAAGGTAATTTAAGGGATTTCAATAAGGATGATGCAATACTTAGATTGTAATGATGATATACCATAAACTCTACACCTAGTTTTATCTTATAATGACCATTCCTGTCTTTTTTCATGGAATTTAATACCCCACTCTTTTCTTTTAACTTTATTTTTGAAAGTATTACATATGTCCCTCTTTTCCCCACTCTTTTTAAAAAATAAATCCCTTATACATAAAATCATTCAAATAAAAGATTGTTTTTGCGTACAGTTCTATCTTTTAGATATATCTCAATGATAAATTCTTAGTATAATGCAGAATACTACAGAATACTAGTGTCAAAATGACTCAGCATTAAACAAACAATGTTGCAAGAACGAATCAACTATGAAGGTGTATGCTTTCACTAATTTCTATACATGAGGAAGTCTAGTTTAAATATTGAAGACATCTCTTAACTATCATTTCTGGGTCTCTGAACTCAAGTGCACCAGTGACAGATGAAGAAACTTGGCATCTTTCTCAGTTTGATCTCAGTCACTTTCCCACATTTGACTTTTAGAAAGCTGGCAGAGAGGCTCATATAGAAAAGAAAGAAGAATTAAAAAAAATATTTCATCCAAAAAGCAGAGATCTGCTGTTGGGAAAGGTCATTAAGAAGACATGACCACTGGTTTAAATGGAGAGCTAGACCCAGCCATTAGGCTCCCACTCCCCTCCCCTGTGTTTGAAGTGTGCATTCTGCTTACGTAATCCCAGAAGCCGGTCCAAGGATACAGCCTTGAGATAGAATGTGGTGTTGAGATTATCTGAACTGTGTACATTAAGGAACCCAGTTAGGCTTCTGTGTAAACTTTTAAGATTCTGACGGGTGTGGAGATGTACTTGTTTGCAGTCACCTCATAAGTCAGTTCCTTGCTTATTAAACATGCATCTACCAATCTGTAGTGGTCTGTGCTTTTATTGGTCTCTTCCTGCCCTCTGCATATGGGAGCTGGTTTCAGATTTCACCTGAGAAGCTTCCAAAGATGTTGCAACCCCAAAACTGCAACTACTGAGAAGTGTTCCTCAACAAAATGGTTTGGTCTCCCTACTTGGTTCCCTGCTGGTAGGTGTAATAATAGACCCCAAATACAACTATGTCAATCTGTTACCTTACATATTGACAAAAGGGGAATTATTGATGTGGCAAAGTTGAGGATCATGCAATAAGAAAATTATCCTGTATTATCCAGGTGGCTCCAATTTTGTCAGATGGGTCCTTAAAAGTAGATAACCTTTCCTGGCAGAAATCAGTGGGAGATGTGACAGTGAAAGAACGGTCAGAACTATGTGATGTAAAAAGAACTGGGCCCACCAACCTTTGCTGGATTTGAAGATGAAGAAAGAGGCCCCGCGAGCTAAGAGATGTGGGTGGCCTCTTTGTAGAAGGTAGAGAAAACAAGTAAATGGATTCTCCCTTTGACACCCCAGAAAGCAACAAGGCTCTGCCAACACCTTGATTTTAGCCCAGTGAGACTTGTGCTGAACTTCTAACCTATACACTATAGGATAATAAATTTGTGTTGTTTCAGCCACTGAGTTTGAGGTAATTTGTTATGGCAGCAATTGGAAACTAATACATCCTCTTTCACAACCCATCATTCAACTAGCTATGTCAGGCCCACAGCTTTCAGTCTGCATTTAGTTCCTCACTTGAAAATTTAAACAGAAGTTTTAGAAGACCAGACAAAAGAAACCTACATTGAGGAAATAGAAACAAGACAGAATAGAGAAATATAAAATAAAATACTATAATTACGCTGATAGGCAGAAGAAAAGTTTGCATCTATGTCATAAAAAACCAGAGTGCTTAAAAAAATTAAAGTTACATACAGAATACAAAGTTTTAAGATACATGCATTTTTTGAGAAAATTTCATAGCATGTAGAAGAAAATAACTAAGAAATAGAAAATAGAAAAAAATTGGAGGATTGATTCAGAAACTTCATTTTTGTTGTATCTATTCTCTTGCTTTGTAAGAGAAGACCCAGAAATAGGATCAGAGAAAACAAGAGAAAAAATTATCAAAGAAATATTAGATAAAAAAGGACATGACCTTCTAAATTAAAAGAGCTTATCAAGGGCCCAGCATAATAGTAAATGAAAAGAAACCCCACAAAAGCACATTATCAGGAAATTTCCAAATAATTAGAAATAAAAAGGAGATTTTGAGGACATCTATAGAAAAGACGCCCCCCCAAAAAACCTTCACATCCTCTAACTCAAACATATAGAATTCTACCCCTCAATAGCAACAACCTAAATAATAATAAAACACTACTTTAAAAATTAGGTGGTAATATGATTCCAATTAGCATTTAATACCAAGTTAAACCTTCAGACATGTATGAGACTAAGAAAAGTAAAGTAAAAAAAATTCAAGTATTCACTTTTTCAAAGTTTTTTCTCCTTTACTCATTTGAAGAAGAAGTAGTGCTATGTGCTTTCTAAAAACATCATCATAATAATAACACAGTATATAATATAGCATAACAACATAATAATAGGAGAGGACAGAAGTCATTCCCCAGCTGACAGCTGTACAACACACCTAGAAAGCAACTGGTTCAGACAGGAGAGGATATTAAAGTCTCTGGAGGGGATGTAGCCAAGAAAATAAGTCTCACAGATTATGTGGGATTTTTTTTAATGTATTGAACAGAAATTTATACTTTCCTTGTAGTTTTGGGCTGAAAACTCATAATGACAAAGAAAATGAAGCAAATGATAATACCAGCAATTATTACCTCCAGGGTCAACAGAAATGTGTTTGAAAAGCAAATATAATCAGAGTGAATTGCATGCCTTAGTGTTGAATAATATTTACAATATGTTAATAATGCAATCACTAGATTGCTTTAAGCAAAAGCTGATAAAATTATATAAGCAAAGGAGCAGGGGAAGTGTGTGTAGATATATACATATGAACATACACAAATGTGTACACGCATGCTCACTGAATGGTAATAGACGGTGGGGTCTAGAATTAAACCCATGGCTTTTGTAGAATAAAAGTAGTAGATAATATAGTTTTAAAAAATTAAAACACAAAAGAAGATGCATACTACTCAGAAAAATGCAAGTAAATTTTAGAAATGAAAATAGCCAAAGAAGTTGAAAGTAATTATCGATTTCCCATGTGGCATGGGAAGCAAGAGGAAGGGATGATCAGGAGACTGATTTTCCCTAATCCTCTTAAAATTTTGGATTTTATTATTCCATAAAACAAACTTTAAATATAAGAATTGCTCTATATAAATAAATGTAGTAAGAGTAATCATGGATAGTTATTTTCCATTGAAAAGTTACTATAATATAATATACTTTAATATCAGGTAATTATAACCGAATTAAAAATTTAGCAACCAGAAAATGCATTATAATCTGCACATAGGTTATGAAATAATTAAATAGATAATATTAAAGCATTCATTCTCACCTGCCAATGTAATTCACAAGTATCCTGATAATAAATTAATATTGACTTTTAGATCTAATGATAGTCATTAATTCAGAGTGAAATATAAACTTAATTGAAATAAGATATCTAAATTGTAAAATTAACCAATTACTGCTCCAGAAAGTACACTCATACAGATGGTGACTGTTGTCATTCTCTGTTATAATAAGTAGACCATATCTTCATTTTAATGTATTTCACCATTGATGTGAGAGATATGGGACTTAATTGATTTTTTATTATTTTAAAATCTTTATAAGTAGCATTATGAAGATTTTATTCACATATTGAGGTATTCCAGTACTGTATCCCACAACTTTTATATACATACAACTTTCTAATTTTGCATAAGTAAATAGGGATGATGCTTCCAGCCTGTAATTCACTGGAAACAACATCCACAGGTACTTTCCTAAATAAGAAATTGCTGATTACAAGTCCTTTGTCAACACAGATTGTGAGAAATAATGTCTAGGCAGAGAGGAGTTGAATAGTCACCAGGATTCTGCACTCTCTCACTGGATTGTTGTGTGTGCCTCTGGGAGGCTCCTGCAAATCAAGTTTCAGCTCTTTAGAGAAGTTTTTCAAGCCACTATTTTCAGGTAAGTCAAAAGATAATTAGGCCGAAACCGGTTTGGCTCAGTGGATAGAGCGTCGGCCTGTGGACTGAAGGGTCCCAGGTTCGATTCCTGTCAAGGGCATGTACCTGGGTTGCGGGCGGGGCGCATCCCCAGTGGGGGATGTGCGGGAGGCACCTGATCGATGTTTCTCTCTCATCGATGTTTCTAACTCTCTATCTCTCTCCCTTCCTCTCTCTGTAAAAGATCAATAAAAAATATATTAAAAAAAAGATAATTAGTTCTTGATCAAACTAGTAGTTGCATTTATATAAGTACTGTGCCAGAACATTGACACATAATCTAAATCCACCTTCCTGGTTCACAGATTGCTTAATTTGTTTCTAATTGCTGATATTTACTTCAGTAAATCTAGAGGGGTTTTAGTAAAATGGTCTTAATTAAATTATTCTGAATATTTCTACAGTGAGTTTCACTTTAAGAGGTCCAGTCCACGCTTGACTATGGCCACACAGATCTCCTAGGTATTAACTAATTCTGTTATGTTTGCTGCCAAAGTCAACAAAGAGTTTCATTTATTTAAAATCAAGATAGACACTCAGAGGCTTGTATTTTATGTCAAACATGTAAATATTCTCAGACAACAAGAAAAGCATTTGATTCCTTAAAGGATTTTGTAGTCAGTTAAATTATGTGTTGCATTATATTCAGAGACAGCACTATTTAAAAACTTCATTCATGTATTCCAGAAAACTGTTCTTCAAGGTGTTAGAAGCAAAACTTGATTCTAGATCAAAAACCTTTAAAATAAGTTATGCCTTAAACAGATTTTGGGAATGCTACTGGCTTCAGCAATGGAGCTTTCTGGACATTAGCTAGATCTCAATTCTTCCTTTTCTTATAGCAGAAATAGGATATATCCATAAACTGTCTCTACTACAAATGTTCTAGCCCTAGAGATAATTTATCCTATTGTTCATGGGGGAAAGAAGTAATGGGAGCATATTTTCTACTGATATTATAACTAATTATTTGTTTGACTGGTACAAGTTCTTGCTTTCAGTGTTTAAAAAAGGGGAGGGAATGTAAAATTGAATGTCATTTCTGTCGAATTGCTTCTGTGTCTGGGAAGATTACAGAGGAGGACAGGAAACATCCTTTTTTTTCAAAATATATTTTTATTGATTTCAGAGAGGAGGGAGAGGAGAGAGAGATAGAAACATCAATGATGAAAGAGAATCATTGATCAACTGCTCCTGCACGCCCCCTACTGAAGATTGAGCCAACAACCCAGGCATGCACCTTGACAGAAAATTGAACCATGACCTCCTGGTTCACAGGTCAATGCTCAACCACTGAGCCATACTGGCAGGCAAAACATTCCTTTTGAAGCAGTTGCCACAGAGTTGCCATTAATCTGTCTTTGGTTGACCTGTTTGTCAATCCTATTTGTTTTGGAAAATTTCCAAAAAAGACACTTGAAAAAAAATCTTTCAGATTATTTCTGTTTCTTAATGTTCTGAAATTTCAGCTCACAGTTTTGAAAAAGTATGCAATTAATTAATAGGGGAATTTGTGGAAAAGGAGTGAGTTCTCCCTGGTTTTGGCAAAGTCTCAAAACAACATGGACTAGTTGTGTTAAGAATTACAGCAGGGGTCTAAGAAAATTAAATTAGTTTAAGCCATTACAAGTTATTATAGCATAGGAAATGTGGCCAAGCGCAGGCTTCTATTAAGGCTGACACATAGGGCTTTGCCTTTTGCCCTGCACCAAGATGCCTGGCCAAGAGCCTGCAGGTGGGGGCAGAAACCTCTCCTCCAGGAAGCAAGCTCAGTTTTTGACTTGGAAATGAACAGCATTCTCTGGGGAATGGATGATTTTTCTATTTAGTTTACCCAGACAGGATGCCTTTGGCAAGGTGCATAAATACTCTGTAAGTGCTAGCAGTGGGTCCTGCTGTACATTCAGAGGAGCATGACAATAAATAAGACTCAGAAACAGAAGAGGACTGGCCAATTAGACTACAAAGATATCTCTAGAATTTGGCTCCAGCTTACTTTGTGAGATAAGAATTAGTAGTGGCAATGTTTGAGAGAGGGAGTCATGAGGAAAAGAAGTGGCTAGTGTAGCAGTAATTATACAATTATGCCACACAAAAGGGCTCATGGCAGAGCCTATAAACTTGTGTGAGAGTGGACATGCTGCCCCCAACACTATGCCTGGAGCTGATTGGCTGCTCTTCATGCCTGTATCCATAGCCA
Organism: Myotis lucifugus; assembly: GCF_000147115.1. Taxonomy (NCBI): domain Eukaryota; kingdom Metazoa; phylum Chordata; class Mammalia; order Chiroptera; family Vespertilionidae; genus Myotis; species Myotis lucifugus. Next base: position 136,245 of record NW_005871055.1, read on the forward strand.
TTTCTCTTTCCTTGACCTCCATGTTTGCTTAAACTAAAATGCTCATGACTTATGATTGCCAGGCTATTTGATAACTAAAATTAAAATGTCAAATTATTCAATTATGAATAATTCAGGTATATTTATGTATGCATATATATATTCATGAATGTAAAACATACAAACATATGACATATATGTATACATGTATACACCTGTGTATATATGTTTGTGATGTCTGTTTGTTTGTGTGTGTTTCCTACACTTGGACTTCTCCTTTTGGCCTGAGCAGCAAAGACTTTGGAGAAAACCATACTGTAGTAATGTCCTTTGGGTATGCCAGGAAGAGTTGTCCCTGGATCTCTAATTAACTAATTGTGGTTTATGGTAAAAAACAAAACAAAACAAGAAAACTATAGAGTAAGACCTCAATATGTATATGTATATGTGAACAAAATGTTTCAATTAAAATATATATTTAGACTGACATGATTCCCTCAATCACAGATAGAAAATTTAGTGTCTAAAATAAAATATAATATGGATCCTATCCTAATAAGATTCTTTCTTAATTTCCTGTGGGAATTGACCACAAGTGATTAAATTTCAGTAGACCAAAAGGAAAAAAAAAAAAGCTAATACTGGCGCCAGCACTTCATTGGTGGCCACATATGTATAAAGCTGTAACATGGACTTACAGCTAATCTTTGAAGACTAAATCCTGTAGTGGGTGAACTATTAAAAGAATAGGGAAGCCAAAATATATAAGGTGTCAGGCTGATGTGTAAATTAATTTTATCAAAAGACATTGCTCAGGTAGTCTAATTTTAATTCACTAAATGTAGTTTATATGTGATTCTGTGAAATTCCTATTGTAATAATTTACTAATTTATTTTAATTGTCAGGAGAGCATATATTTATATTATAATCAAAAAATATTTTAAATGTTCTAGTTGGTCAAATTTATTATTTCCAACATAATGTGATTGCTTTGACATATCTATATATATAAAAGCCTAAGCAACTGAATGACTGAATGACCATCACTATGATGCACGCTCATCACCAGAGGGCAGACGCTCAATGCGAGGAGCTACCCTTTTGTGGTCAGTGTACTCTCAGAGCAGGAGCCCCACTCAGCTGACTGAGGGGCACCAGATGCTGGGCTTATGGCTGGTGAGCGCAGCTGTGGTGGCTCAAGCATCTCCCGCCTCCATGGCGGTGCTACAGAGCCGCAGCAGGCGCAGAGGGCCGGGATGAGCAGAAGTGGCCCAACGCCTGGCCCGGGCTCAGGCATCACCCCAGACACCTGCCACTTCGTGCACTATTACATCCCTCAGGGGTTGTTAGACTGCCTGCAGGAATCAGGCCAAAATAGGCAGTCTGACATCCCCCGAGGGGTTCCAGATTGTGAGAGGGTGCAGGCCAGGCTGAGGGACCCCATCGGTGCACAAATTTGTGCACTGGACCTCTAGTTAATCTATGAATATAAAGAATTAGGGAAATTTTATAGTTACATAAAATATGTGTCTACATATAAAAAATAAGACCCAATCATGCATAAATGAAATTTGCTACAATCAGTTGTGAATGTTAAATGTCAGTAGTCATGGCTATTTATACAGAAAAGGTGGAACAGTGGCATCATGGATCAAAGTTTTTGAAAATTACATTGATATATTTTGACAGAAGAGAGAAATAGTACTCTAAAAAAGATTAAAAATAAAAAATAGAATAAATTTTTGCCATGTTCTATAAACAACAGCCTGGAGGTTTGCACAGTTATTTATTTATGAGTAAGAACTATTTGTCAATTATGTAGAGCATTGCTTTCTAAACAGGGTGCCAAGGGACCTAGGGGTGGCCCTGGAGGGAACACTGTTTCCACAAAGTCATCAGTGGTTTTTTTAGTTAATCATGTAAAACAGAAGTGACTAAATTTTCACAATCCAGTGGACACAGTTTCTATTCAGAGTTATCCCTTGGGTTAAAGCTTATTTGAAGGCAAATGCAATTTCACCCATTTTAATTAATTAAAAATATGACTAATTTATACAATATGATATTATAAGTAAATATAATAGTCAAAGATTATCTAAAGTTTTAGTAGAAAAATTATGAAACTATGATCTCAGAATTCTATGCATAGTTTATGGTGATAAAGACAACATTATCATGAACAATGCCTAACTGAGCCCAGCTCTCCACGAATAAATATCAAGAAGTGAAGTTCATATGTAAAATACACTTGTCTTTTGGTCCATAGAAAAAGAAAGATAGAATTCTAACAAATTATTTAGTGAATCTATGTAAGTTATCTTTACTTAGTAAGTGTAGCTTGAATACCTATGAATATTCTATTTTTTATCCTTAATTCACAATAAATATTGAGTGATTACTTTAAGCCAAATACTGTTCAAAGAACATTCTAAAACCTACCAATTCTCACAAAATCCCTGGTGGTGTAATATGTGCTATAATAGAAGTACTATCCTATATAATAAAGAGGTAATATGCAAATTGACCATCACTCCAACAAACAAGATGGCCGCCCCCATGTGGAAAAAAGATGGCCTGCAGGGAAGGGCAGTTGGGAGGGACAAGGCCTGCAGGGGAGGACATTTGCGGGGGACCAGGCCTGCAGAGGAGGGCAGTTGGGAGGGACAAGGCCTGCAGAGGAGGGAAGTTGGGAGGAACCAGGCCTGCAGGGGAGGGCAGTTGGTAGAGACCAGACCTATAAGGGAAGACAGTTGGGGGGGACCAGGTTGGCAGGGGAGAGCAGTTAGGAGTGACCTGGCTGGTAAGGGAGGGCACTTAAGGGTGACTGGGTCAGCAGAGGAGGGCAGTTGGGGCAACCAGGCCTGCAGGGGAGAGCAGTTAGGGGCAATCGAGCTAGCAGGGGAGCAGTTAGGTGTCGGTCAAGCTGGCATGGGAGTGGTTAGGGGGTGATCAGGCTTGCAAGCAGAAGCGGTTAGGGGCAATCAGGCAGGCAGGTAGGTGAAGCAGTTGGGAAACAGCAGTCCTGGATTGTGAAAGGGATATCCGACTGCCCGTTTAGGCCCGATCTCACTGGTGGGATCAGGCCTAAACGGGCAGTCGGACATCCCTTGAAGGGTTTCAGATTGGAGAGGGTGCAGGCTGGGCTAAGGGACACCCCCTACCCATTCATGAATTTCATGCACCGGGCCTCTAGTATTTACATGTTTTGTAAATGAAGAAATTCAAATTAACTGAGTTTCATTTACTTGTCCAAGATTTCTCAGCAAATAGCAGAGATGGTATTTAAATCTGAATTAACTTAACCCTTTTTTTGCATCATCTTATATACAGTATTATGATCTACTACAGAAATAGTGCTAGTATCATAACTTTTAAAAATTAATTGAGGAAGCGAGTTTGGATTGGAAACTTGTCAGTATCTACTTAAAGAGGAAATGAATTTGCTATGGAACATGATAAGTAAATTTAGAATTAACCAGTTAAAGGGACTGAGAAAGGTATGGCTACCAAATAAAGATCATTAAGCTATAATTTGATTTAAGAAGGAACTACAAAGATTTTGGAAAAAATTAACATTGAAAAATGCAACAGGAGAAAATACCCTTTCAACAATACAAAATGTGTTTGAACAATCTAGTTCATTGTCATTCAACTTACTTAACTTTTGGGACTTTATTTCAGTGGCACTTTATCTGTGCTATTAATGTCCTATCTTTAGATCTTTAGATTAACAGTGAAGCTCAAGTATCCTTTATGATTAAATAATAAAGGCATTCCATGTGGCAAAATTAGTATAGATGACTATGCATATGTTCCAGCAAATGAGAGTAGTTCACTAGTCATCCCATCAGGTAGCCCTTCCAATTCTAAAAGAAGTTATCATTACCCCGTAGCTGTCATCTCTATGTATCTCTCACTGTTAAGAGGACAACAAAGACTTAGAATTTCCAAATGATTCAGATAAATCTATCATCTCATCTCATGTCCTTTTTGCTGTATGAATAACTCCTTTGAGTCACATTTCCAGAGCCATCAAGGAAAACTCATTTTCCATGATTATACAAGTCACTGAGCGTATGTTGGTGTGGGAAGCAGGTAGGCTGAGAACATGGATGGCTTAAAATCACTCCCACCAACGCAGTGTCAGAAGTAAGCCAGTGTCTTGTTGCTAAGATAATAATGATAAAAACTCCCATCTGGTTATGAGGATGTAGCAGTAACTTAATGAAACAAGTCAGTTCTTCAATGATTTTCTTTTTTCTTAAACCGACATTATGACAGATGTAGAAACTGATGAGATCTCTAAGCTGCAAAATCATCAAGGATGCTATCAGTTTCCCTGGCTCTCCTAGAAGTTTATAGTCTTTTATTACCCGGGCAGAAGAAAGTGCTTCATTATATACAGTCTTTGGACCAGTCAGGCAAAGTGGCAAGGAACCCTGAAAATGTAGCTGCTTAAAACACAGAGCTTGCTGTGTGATCCATCACAATCAAAGCAAAGATCATCTAGCATCTCTGTTGAGGCAAGTACTATTTTTCTGCCTAATATGCTCTATCTAGTCATAGAGATATGCTAGGGAGCTTTACCTTATGGGAAATCTGGAATTAAAGCAAAACCCCATATTCCTGACAATAACCCCCCCCACCCCCGCAGGAAACAAATCAAATGGAAAAGAGCATCAGTTTGCAAATGGAATGCTTCTTATTTGGATCCAGGCAATAGAGAAGAAATTACTTTTTAGCTCTGAGGTCATGACCTTGAAATGTTTAAGTAATTTCTCTATCAGCATGCACTCACTATGAAGACACTTTAGAACCCCCACTTTGGTTATCACTAAATGGCATACATGCCACTCATTGAAAACATAGTATAGATTCTCTTGTGAAAAATCAGTTCCCAGGTTTACAATACCAAAAACCATGTATATGACTAGAAGAGAATGGATTTCATTATACAATGATAACCCTTACATCTACAGATTCTAAAAGAGATGCATAGCAAAGGGACATAATATTGATTTACTAGTGCATTTTAGCTGCTTTGGTCCTAGCAGAGCTGCTAGATTAAAAAGATATAACACTATTGATTATGAACAGTAAGCATATTATCTTTCAGTAAGTTATGCTGCTCCTGTTTGCCTGTATTTGTCAATGAGTGAAAAAGCCATACAACAGGGACAAGGAAGCAGCAATCACTGTGGTAGGCTGTGAATGACAAGAAAGAAGGAGAGTTGAAGAGGAAAGTTCAGATTTTAGATGCAGATTATGTGAATATATTTCCTAAATTGATGTGACATTTTGAATACAATTATACAAATTGTAGTGGTAAAATGAGTACTTTGAGGCCATGAGATGGCTTTTTGTGAGGGGGATGCATTTTCTCAGTTCATTGCAGCTTATATGTAAGAAGAGAATCACATGCTGATTGACTGGGTTTCAGAATGTAATCACCCAGAACTGGACCCTCTGAGCTCCCCATAATATGCTGCTATCCACATATCACTTGTCATTTATGGCTACTTTCTGCTTCTTCTAAAACAGTGGTCGGTAAACCGCGACTTGGGAGCCACATGCAGCTCTTTGGCCCTGTGAGTGTAGCTTTTACAAAAACACCTGGGGACCAACTTACAGTGCAATTGAAACATCAAGGCCCATGCGCAGAAGTCAGTTTTCGGCCTGGCCCAGTCTATTTTGAAGTGGCATTAGAAGAAGTGGGGGGTGGCGGTCGGTTGGGCTACTGAAGATGTGAGGCAGCGCACGGGAGGAACTCGTGATTCATGCAAGAGATGAGAGTCAGTCAGTCAGCAGTCTCAATGTGCAGTGGTTAGTGCTAGTGCGTCCAAAAATCACTCTCTGGTGACAAAAGTACATACTACAAGAATAAACTTACCTGTACTTTTCCAACACCAGGTCCAGAGGTGGGAGTCCCTGCGAGGGGCAGGGCCAGCCTGGATGTGGGGACAGGGACAGTTTTCCGGTGGCCTCGCGCCTAGCCAGGTTGGGGGACCCAACTGGTGAGTGGGGTTGGCTGGGGCGAGGGGCAGCAGTTGTTCTGGTCTCTGGTCGTTCTGGTTATTTCCACATTTCGGTCACTGAGCTTTTATTATAAAAGATGAGCAAATTATTAACATTATGAATATTTACAAAAATATTGAAAAAATAAAATTATGTTCTGCAATATGTAAATAGTGTCTCTAACTATGTAATATTTTAGTTGAATAATTAGTGCATTTTATATCAATAGATATGAGATATAAATTCATTACAAAGTATGCAAAAATATACATAAGGACCTGGCCAGTATGCTAAGTTGATTGGGCATCGTCCATGAACCTAAAGTTTGCCAGTTTGATTCCTCATCAGGGCACATGTCTAGGATGCAGGCTAAATCCCCAGTTGGGGGAGTGCAGAGGGAAGCCAATTGATGACTCACTTTCACATTGATATTTCACTATCTCACACTTTCTCTCTCTCTTTCTCTCTCTCTCTATATATATCTCAAAAAAATCTTTTAAAAGGTACATATAAAAATATCTACTCAACAGTGATTATGAATTGACTATGAATTATAAAAAAGTCATTCTTTAAGCTTCTAAACATTATCCAAAGGTATTACTGTGGGAAACTGATAGAGGGTTAAGCCTCAGACTGGCCTGCTGGCAAAGTCACAAACAAGTCCTAGCTTAAAGGGCACAGTCCTCTTAGCATAATTGGGCTTGACCTTATAACATTCCCTAGATCTTATCTGGGAAAGCTAATGGGATGAGGAAGTGCAGGAAGTGTAACCATGGTCAAAACAAGTGAAACTCACAAGAACTGTGTAACTATGGTAATCACTACCTTGTTTACCTCTCACTATAAAAGCTTGGTGAGGCCTGAGCACAGTGGAAGTCCTTCTCCCTGAGTTGGACTTGCTCGCCTGGTCCCCCATATTCCCAAATTATCTTGTGTCTTTTCTATTTCATTTGTGTGCGGCTCCACTTCCAGACCCGAACCCTGAACCACGCAGGACGTGGAGGGAAACACTTACGACATCTGGCGCCCGAACAGGGACATATTTTTTGCAAAAAAAAAAAAAATTAAAATTTAAAGTTATCTAGACTGCATTATAAATTTTCCAAAAAAATATCCTCTTAATAATTAAATCAAAAAAGGGGGGGATAGTGGAAAAATACCATGTAAGGAAAAATATCCTGTAACTAAATTACATCTAGAAAAATTTTTTCATTTATAATGCTAACAGCGAGACACCCAGGAAAACACACATGGTGTCAAAATAAGCCAAAGGAAAATCATTTGGGCAAATATAAAAAGGACCCCAAGTAAAATTCCCTTTATTAACCTTCGGTCGAGAATATGTTTGTATATTTTCAGAAAACAACTTCAAGACCATGTGGATTCCTGCAACAGAGAGGAATTCTCAGGAATGCTCCAGCCATGAAGACAAGAGGAGAGACAGTTCAGAGATGGAGATGCTGACGACGCTTTGCCATGCTAGCAGTCAGCAGCTGTGCGTCGCTGCAGGTTGCCCAGGATCAAACCAGAGAGGGTCAGACCTGCATTGCCACCATTTGTCCACCATCCAGAACTGAAATATCATTGCTGACATCTACACATAAGGAACTGTCGGACATTGAAAGTTGGACTCAGAACTGTTGGACATTGAAATTGGGACTTAAAACATTTTTTGTTCTTGAAATGTTATGCTTAAGTTTTAAAATGTTTTGGGTTACGGATTGGCATTGTTATTGTTTTAATAGCCAGAGTTTTGTTCTTGATGTGTAAGTTATAGTAGCTTAATAATAAAAAAAGGGTGAGATGTGGGAAACTGATAGAGGGTTAAGCCTCAGACTGGCCTGCTGGCAAAGTCACAAACAAGTCCTAGCTTAAAGGGCACAGTCCTCTTAGCATAATTGGGCTTGACCTTATAACATTCCCTAGATCTTATCTGGGAAAGCTAATGGGATGAGGAAGTGCAGGAAGTGTAACCATGGTCAAAACAAGTGAAACTCACAAGAACTGTGTAACTATGGTAATCACTACCTTGTTTACCTCTCACTATAAAAGCTTGGTGAGGCCTGAGCACAGTGGAAGTCCTTCTCCCTGAGTTGGACTTGCTCGCCTGGTCCCACTTATTCCCAAATTATCTTGTGTCTTTTCTATTTCATTTGTGTGCGGCTCCACTTCCAGACCCGAACCCTGAACCACGCAGGACGTGGAGGGAAACACTTACGACATATTACAATGGGTACAATTTACCTTAGCCATGAGGAAAGAAACATTATATTCCTTTATGAATGGACTGAGGAGATTATATATATATATATATATATATGCCACTGTTTTTCTTTCTTTCTTGACATGCCCCCTAGTAAATCTGCTAACCCCTCTGCTGACTCACGTTGTCCCCAGGCCTGGTCCCCACTAGACAAGAAGCCTGTCAGTCTAATGGGAACAGTGCTCTCTCCCCAGAGTTCACAGTGTAGAGCTCCACTTTGGGGACATAGGGCATCTCTGAGATGTGCTGGTATGGGCACTGCCTCTCCAAGGGGAGTGGTGATGCTTGATCAGCATCGGGAATGTATTTCATGATCAGGAATGACACAGGTTCAAATAAAAAACAATCATTTTATTATTTAAAAGAGATTATACTGAGGAATGATGAAGGCCAACACCAGACCAAAGAAAAGAAGAAGAGACAAAGTCACCCCAAACCCTAAAGTAATCAAAAGATTGAAAAAGAAAGTCCGCCATGGAGAACATAAAAACAAAAGAAGAACAGAAAAGAAAATGGAGATAGCAAGGAGTGCGGGGGAAGTGATTTTTCCCCTTGGGACAGCGTGGGCCGTTTCCCCAGAAGGGCCTGGAGTTGGGCCCTTCACAGGCAGCTCCTCTTCTGACGCAGGACCCTGCACGGGTCCCAGGGAGGGTTCTTCTTCCTCTGCTGGTGGCGCCTCACTTGTGTCCTGGTCCGGCCCTGGCTCTGCTGCTGCAGCTGGAGAGGCGGCTGGAGCTGACAAGGGCTCTGAAGGTTCACACGCCCCCAGCTCTGCCTCCGGCTCCTCAGGTGGGACTCTCGGTGTTACCGGAGGAGCCTCACCTAACCCCTGGGCTGGTGCTGGAGTTGTGAGAAGAGAAAAAGTCAGCCACATGCCAGTATTGCCTTGTGCCCCCCAGACCCAGCACGCAGCTAGAGCCCAGGATCCACCACAGGACGTCCTCCCCCGCCCAAAGTCCAGCAGCTGGCTGGCCTGAGGCCAGTCTTTGCTCCAGGCCAGGCTCTGGGGTGCTCCCTGTGTGTCTGGCAACCATCCCTCCCCATCAGCTCACATGGACCTCCCCACCCATTCCACCCCACCATCCCACCTTCTCACCCTGCGGCTCGGCCTCCTGAGGCTCCAGGTCTTCTCGCCTGCGCCTGCACCTGCGCCTGGGGCGAGGGCCATAGCCCCAGCACTGCAGGGCCAGGCTGACAAAGGCCATCCGCCAGTTGGGACGGAGCGGCTTCGAGGTTGGAGGCTTTTGGGTCCTGGGTGGCTCTGCTGGAGGAGGCCTTCTCCCTGCCCCCGTGGGCCCTGGTTCCCCAGACGCCCAGGTGGCCACACTCACTTCAGGCCTGCTTTGGCCTGAAGTGGTGTGGCTCACCGGCCCGGCCCTGCTGGGCGTGGGGCGGTGGTCTTCACGGACCAGCTGCTGCTCCTCTTTGACCAGCAGAGACCTCTTCTGGGCCTGGCCTGAGGTCTGCAATGACAGTGACGGGCAGCTGACCGGGAGGACTCAAGCCTGGCCCTAGTCACTGCTGCTTCTGCCCACTGGACCTCCTGCTCCTGGATTGAGTCCAGCCCTGTGTCTACACAGACATCCACCCAGAGGAGATGAGACTCACCTCCAGGGCTCAGGACGGACCTCGGGCAGAGGGTGCCACCCACACTCCACGTCCACCCAGCTAGCCTTGACCTGGGGTGTGCACATGATTGGTCCTGACTCCCGAACCCAGCCTGTTCCTGTTCTGGACAGACCCTCCCCACGTGAACACTCCCTTCACCCCCTCTCCCCCAAACACAGGGGGAGGGGACATAGGGCTGCTCAGTTGGGATCAGCGGGGTGGCCTGGCCCAAACCAAACCTGCCTGTGTTACCTCTTGACCCCGCCGGGAAAAGGGCCACAGGCGTCCTCTCCTCTGAGTGGGGCTCCGGCGGCGACCACGACTAAACACACTCTCATCGCTGCCTCTCTTGAGGCATCGGCCTCGGGACAAGGGCAGACAACACGAAAACATGCTGTCTTCTCCAATGTCTCTATCCGAGTGAGATGGGAGGGGCAGGGACAGAATGTGGCTGCCTGGTTACCTGGGTTCCAGGCTCACTTGGGCTCCATTGTCAGCATGTGAGGTAGGAGTTGAACCTGCAGTCCTTTGGGGCACAGGATGATGCTCCAACCCACTGAGCCATATCCGCCAGGCTTGGAGTAGGATTTTTTATACATGTTTGAACATATGATAAATGAAACAAATATCCACAAACAGAACATCATTGTCAATACTGCTCAAAGAGTGGACAACAAATTACAACATTTAATTAAACACATAAAATATAAACGTGTGTGTTTTTGCAAGAGTGACGTTGGGGCATCCATATTTTTACTAATGAGATAAATAGCTAGCACATTTCTTTCCACTGTCTGAACCAGTGATGGCGAACCTATGCAAAGCGTGTCAGACGTGACACGGGAACTCATTCCTTGGCTGGATCTTTTCTTGTTACATGGCATTTACATATATAAAATAAATATCAAAAACATGAGTCTTTTTCTTCTACTATGGCTGCAAATACCAAAAAAACCCTTTTTTTTGAATATTTCTGTATGTGACAGGGCACGGGACCCAAGTTAGGATTTTTCAAAATTTTGCCACGCCGAGCTCCAAAGGTTCGCCATCGCTGTCATAGTGACTGGTTGAGCAGTCATTCTGGTCCCTCCATTGTTAGGGTCAATTTGAGTATTAGCCTTTATTACCCATGATGATAGAGGCCCGGTACACGGGTGGGGGCTGGCTGGCCTGCCCTGATGGGGGCCCCGGATCGGTGTGGGAGTACCTGCTGGAGGGGGCAGAGGCAGTTTTCTGGCGGCCCCACCCCTGACCAGGTTGGGGGACATCCCACTGGGGTGTGGGTTTGGCCCGGGTGTGGGGCAGCGGTTCTTCTGGTCTCTGGTCGTTCTGGTCATTTCACCATTTCGGTAGCTGGGCTTTTATTATATAGGATGAGCGTATTAGTAACATGATGAATGTTTGCAAAAGGATGGAAAAAATAAAAATATGTTTTGAAATATGTAAATCTTGTCTGTGACTTAGGAACATTTTAGTTGCATACTTATTGCGCTTGATAATTATATCAAGAGATATGAGATATAAACTCATTAAAAACTATGCAAAAATACATAGAAGGACCTGGCCAATATGCTCAGTTGATTGGGCATCGTCCATGAACCAAAAGTTTGCCAGTTTGATTCCTCACCAGGGCACATGTCTGGGATGCAGGCTCAATCCCCAGGAGGAGGTGTGCAGGAGGCAGCCAATGGATGACTCGCTTTCACATTGATATTTCCCTATCTCCCTCTCCCTCTCCCTCTCTCTCTCTCTCTCTCTCTCTCTCTCTCTCTCTCTTCTCTCTCTCTCTTGCTCTCAAAAAAAAATCTTTTAAAAGGTACATATGAAAATGTCTACTCAACAGTGATTATGAATTGACTAAGAATTATTTAAAAAAATCATTCTTTAAGCTGCTAAACAATTTCCAAAGGTTTTAGAATGGGTATATGTTTCCTTAGCCATTAGAAATGAAACATTATATATTCCTCTCTGAATGGACTTTCAAGATTTTCTGAGGAGATTATATATATATATATATATATATATATATTTCTTTCTTGACATGCCCCCTAGTAAATCTGCTAACCCCTCTGCTGCCTCACGTTGTCCCCAGGCCTGGTCCCCACTAGACTAGAAGCCTGTCAGTCTAATGGGAACAGTGCTCTCTCCCCAGAGTTCACAGTGTAGAGCTCCACTTTGGGGACATAGGGCATCTCTGAGATGTGCTGGTATGGGCACTGCCTCTCCAAGGGGAGTGGTGATGCTTGATCAGCATCGGGAATGTATTTCATGATCAGGAATGACACAGGTTCAAATAAAAAACAATCATTTTATTATTTAAAAGAGATTATACTGAGGAATGATGAAGGCCAACACCAGGCAAAAGAAAAGAAGAGAAGCCAAAGTCGCCCCAAACCCTAAAGTAATCAAAAGATAGAAAAAGAAAGTCCGCCATGGAGAACATAAAAACAAAAGAAGAACAGAAAAGAAAATGGAGATAGCAAGGAGTGCGGGGGAAGTGATTTTTCCCCTTGGGACAGCGTGGGCCGTTTCCCCAGAAGGGCCTGGAGTTGGGCCCTTCACAGGCAGCTCCTCTTCTGACGCAGGACCCTGCACGGGTCCCAGGGAGGGTTCTTCTTCCTCTGCTGGTGGCGCCTCACTTGTGTCCTGGTCCGGCCCTGGCTCTGCTGCTGCAGCTGGAGAGGCGGCTGGAGCTGACAAGGGCTCTGAAGGTTCACACGCCCCCAGCTCTGCCTCCGGCTCCTCAGGTGGGACTCTCGGTGTTACCGGAGGAGCCTCACCTAACCCCTGGGCTGGTGCTGGAGTTGTGAGAAGAGAAAAAGTCAGCCACATGCCAGTATTGCCTTGTGCCCCCCAGACCCAGCACACAGCTAGAGCCCAGGATCCACCACAGGACGTCCTCCCCCGCCCAAAGTCCAGCAGCTGGCTGGCCTGAGGCCAGTCTTTGCTCCAGGCCAGGCTCTGGGGTGCTCCCTGTGTGTCTGGCAACCATCCCTCCCCATCAGCTCACAGGGACCTCCCCACCCATTCCACCCCACCATCCCACCTTCTCACCCTTTGGCTCGGCCTCCTGAGGCTCCAGGTCTTCTCGCCTGCGCCTGCACCTGCGCCTGGGGCGAGGGCCATAGCCCCAGCACTGCAGGGCCAGGCTGACAAAGGCCATCCGCCAGTTGGGACGGAGCGGCTTCGAGGTTGGAGGCTTTTGGGTCCTGGGTGGCTCTGCTGGAGGAGGCCTTCTCCCTGCCCCCGTGGGCCCTGGTTCCCCAGACGCCCAGGTGGCCACACTCACTTCAGGCCTGCTTTGGCCTGAAGTGGTGTGGCGCACCGGCCCGGCCCTGCTGGGCGTGGGGCGGTGGTCTTCACGGACCAGCTGCTGCTCCTCTTTGACCAGCAGAGACCTCTTCTGGGCCTGGCCTGAGGTCTGCAATGACAGTGACGGGCAGCTGACCGGGAGGACTCAAGCCTGGCCCTAGTCACTGCTGCTTCTGCCCACTGGACCTCCTGCTCCTGGATTGAGTCCAGCCCTGTGTCTACACAGACATCCACCCAGAGGAGATGAGACTCACCTCCAGGGCTCAGGACGGACCTCGGGCAGAGGGTGCCACCCACACTCCACGTCCACCCAGCTAGCCTTGACCTGGGGTGTGCACATGATTGGTCCTGACTCCCGAACCCAGCCTGTTCCTGTTCTGGACAGACCCTCCCCACGTGAACACTCCCTTCACCCCCCAACCCCCAAACACACGGGGAGGGGACATAGGGCTGCTCAGTTGGGATCAGAGGGTGGCCTGGCCCAAACCAAACCTCCCTGTGTTACCTCTTGACCCCGCCGCGAAAAGGGCCACAGGCGTCCTCTCCTCTGAGTGGGGCTCCGGCGGCGACCACGACTAAACACACTCTCATCGCTGCCTCTCTTGAGGCATCGGCCTCGGGACAAGGGCAGACAACATGAAAACATGCTGTCTTCTCCAATGTCTCTATCCGAGTGAGATGGGAGGGGCAGGGACAGAATGTGGCTGCCTGGTTACCTGGGTTCCAGGCTCAGTTGGGCTCCATTGTCAGCATGTGAGGTAGGAATTGAACCTGCAGTCCTTTGGGGCACAGGATGAGGCTCCAACCCACTGAGCCATATCCGCCAGGCTTGGAGTAGGATTTTTTATACATGTTTGAACATATGATAAATGAAACAAATATCCACACCCAGAACATCATTGGCAACACTGCTCAAAGAGTGGACAACAAATTACAACATTTAATTAAACACATAAAATATAAACGTGTGTGTTTTTGCAAGAGTGACGTTGGGGCATCCATATTTTTACTAATGAGATAAATAGCTAGCACATTTCTTTCCACTGTCTGAACCAGTGATGGCGAACCTATGCAAAGCGTGTCAGACGTGACACGGGAACTCATTCCTTGGCTGGATCTTTTCTTGTTACATGGCATTTACATATATAAAATAAATATCAAAAACATGAGTCTTTTTCTTCTACTATGGCTGCAAATACCAAAAAAAACCTTTTTTTTGAATATTTCTGTATGTGACAGGGCACCGGACCCAAGTGAGGATTTTTCAAAATTTTGCCACGCCGAGCTCCAAAGGTTCGCCATCGCTGTCATAGTGACTGGTTGAGCAGTCATTCTGGTCCCTCCATTGTTAGGGTCAATTTGAGTATTAGCCTTTATTACCCATGATGATAGAGGCCCGGTACACGGGTGGGGGCTGGCTGGCCTGCCCTGATGGGGGCCCCGGATCGGTGTGGGAGTCCCTGCTGGAGGGGGCAGAGGCAGTTTTCTGGCGGCCCCACCCCTCACCAGGTTGGGGGACATCCCACTGGCGTGTGGGGTTGGCCCGGGCGTGGGGCAGCGGTTCTTCTGGTCTCTGGTCCTTCTGGTCATTTCACCATTTCGGTAGCTGGGCTTTTATTATATAGGATGAGCGTATTATTAACATGATGAATGTTTGCAAAAGGATGGAAAAAATAAAATTATGTTTTGAAATATGTAAATCTTGCCTGTGACTTAGGAACATTTTAGTTGCATATTATTGCTTTTGATAATTATATCAAGAGATATGAGATATAAACTCATTAAAAACTATGCAAAAATACATATAAGGACCTGGCCAATATGCTCAGTTGATTGGGCATCGTCCATGAACCTAAAGTTTGCCGGTTTGATTCCTCACCAGGGCACATGTCTGGGATGCAGGCTCAATCCCCAGGAGGAGGTGTGCAGGAGGCAGCCAATGGATGACTCGCTTTCACTTTGATATTTTCCTATCTCCCTCTCCCTCTCCCTCTCTCTCTCTCTCTCTCTCTCTCTCTCTCTTGCTCTCAAAAAAAATACACAAAAAAAATCTTTTAAAAGGTACATATGAAAATGTCTACTCAACAGTGATTATGAATTGACTAAGAATTATTTAAAAAAATCATTCTTTAAGCTACTAAACAATTTCCAAATGTTTCAGAATGGGTATATGTTACCTTACCCATTAGAAATGAAACATTATATATTCCTCTCTGAATGGACTTTCAAGATTTTCTGAGGAGATTATATATATATGCCACCTTTTTTCTTTCTTTCTTGACATGCCCCCTAGTAAATCTGCTAACCCCTCTGCTGCCTCACGTTGTCCCCAGGCCTGGTCCCCACTAGACAAGAAGCCTGTCAGTCTAATGGGAACAGTGCTCTCTCCCCAGAGTTCACAGTGTAGAGCTCCACTTTGGGGACATAGGGCATCTCTGAGATGTGCTGGTATGGGCACTGCCTCTCCAAGGGGAGTGGTGATGCTTGATCAGCATCGGGAATGTATTTCATGATCAGGAATGACACAGGTTCAAATAAAAAACAATAATTTTATTATTTAAAAGGGATTATACCGAGGAATGATGAAGGCCAACACCAGGCCAAAGAAAAGAAGAGAAGCCAAAGTCGCCCCAAACCCTAAAGTAATCAAAAGATCGAAAAAGAAAGTCCGCCATGGAGAACAGAAAAACGAAAGAAGAACAGAAAAGAAAATGGAGATAGCAAGGAGTGCGGGGGAAGTGATTTTTCCCCTTGGGACAGCGTGGGCCGTTTCCCCAGAAGGGCCTGGAGTTGGGCCCTTCACAGGCAGCTGCTCTTCTGACGCAGGACCCTGCACGGGTCCCAGGGAGGGTTCTTCTCCCTCTGCTGGTGGCGCCTCAGTTGTGTCCTGGGCCGGCCCTGGCTCTGCCGCTGCAGCTGGAGAGGCGGCTGGAGCTGACAAGGGCTCTGAAGGCTCACACGCCTCCAGCTGCGCCTCTGGCTCCTCAGGTGGGACTCTCGGTGTTACCGGAGGAGCCTCACCTAACCCCTGGGCTGGTGCTGGAGTTGTGAGAGGAGAAAAAGTCACCCACATGCCAGTATTGCCTTGTGCCCCCCAGACCCAGCACGCAGCTAGAGCCCAGGATCCACCACAGGACGTCCTCCCCGCCCAAAGTCCTGCAGCTGGCTGGTCTGAGGCCAGTCTTTGCTCCAGGCCAGGCTCTGGGGTGCTCCCTGTGTGTCTGGCAACCATCCCTCCCCATCAGCTCACATGGACCTCCCCACCCATTCCACCCCACCATCCCACCTTCTCACCCTGCGGCTCGGCCTCCTGAGGCTCCAGGTCTTCTTGCCTGCGCCTGCACCTGCGCCTGGGGCGAGGGCCATAGCCCCAGCACTGCAGGGCCAGGCTGACAAAGGCCATCCGCCAGTTGGGACGGAGCGGCTTCGAGGTTGGAGGCTTTTGGGTCCTGGGTGGCTCTGCTGGAGGAGGCCTTCTTCCTGCCCCCCTGGGCCCTGGCTCCCCAGACGCCCAGGTGGCCACACTCACTTCAGGCCTGCTTTGGCCTGAAGTGGTGTGGCTCACCGGCCCGGCCCTGCTGGGCGTGGGGCGGTGGTCTTCACGGACCAGCTGCTGCTCCTCTTTGACCAGCAGAGACCTCTTCTGGGCCTGGCCTGAGGTCTGCAATGACAGTGACGGGCAGCTGACCGGGAGGACTCAAGCCTGGCCCTAGTCACTGCTGCTTCTGCCCACTGGACCTCCTGCTCCTGGATTGAGTCCAGCCCTGTGTCTACACAGACATCCACCCAGAGGAGAGGAGACTCACCTCCAGGGCTCAGGACGGACCTCGGGCCGAGGGTGCCACCCACACTCCACGTCCACCCAGCTAGCCTTGACCTGGGGTGTGCACATGATTGGTCCTGACTCCCGAACCCAGCCTGTTCCTGTTCTGGACAGACCCTCCCCACGTGAACACTCCCTTCACCCCCTCTCCCCCAAACACAGGGGGAGGGGACATAGGGCTGCTCAGTTGGGATCAGCGGGGTGGCCTGGCCCAAACCAAACCTGCCTGTGTTACCTCTTGACCCCGCCGGGAAAAGGGCCACAGGCGTCCTCTCCTCTGAGTGGGGCTCCGGCGGCGACCACGACTAAACACACTCTCATCGCTGCCTCTCTTGAGGCATCGGCCTCGGGACAAGGGCAGACAACACGAAAACATGCTGTCTTCTCCAATGTCTCTATCCGAGTGAGATGGGAGGGGCAGGGACAGAATGTGGCTGCCTGGTTACCTGGGTTCCAGGCTCAGTTGGGCTCCATTGTCAGCATGTGAGGTAGGAATTGAACCTGCAGTCCTTTGGGGCACAGGATGAGGCTCCAACCCACTGAGCCATATCCGCCAGGCTTGGAGTAGGATTTTTTATACATGTTTGAACATATGATAAATGAAACAAATATCCACACCCAGAACATCATTGGCAACACTGCTCAAAGAGTGGACAACAAATTACAACATTTAATTAAACACATAAAATATAAACGTGTGTGTTTTTGCAAGAGTGACGTTGGGGCATCCATATTTTTACTAATGAGATAAATAGCTAGCACATTTCTTTCCACTGTCTGAACCAGTGATGGCGAACCTATGCAAAGCGTGTCAGACGTGACACGGGAACTCATTTCTTGGCTGGATCTTTTCTTGTTACATGGCATTTACATATATAAAATAAATATCAAAAACATGAGTCTTTTTCTTCTACTATGGCTGCAAATACCAAAAAAACCCTTTTTTTTGAATATTTCTGTATGTGACAGGGCACGGGACCCAAGTTAGGATTTTTCAAAATTTTGCCACGCCGAGCTCCAAAGGTTCGCCATCGCTGTCATAGTGACTGGTTGAGCAGTCATTCTGGTCCCTCCATTGTTAGGGTCAATTTGAGTATTAGCCTTTATTACACATGATGATAGAGGCTCAGTACACGGGTGGGGGCTGGCTCGCCTGCCCTGATGGGGGCCCCGGATCGGTGTGGGAGTCCCTGCTGGAGGGGGCAGAGGCAGTTTTCTGGCGGCCCCACCCCTCACCAGGTTGGGGGACATCCCACTGGGGTGTGGGGTTGGCCCGGGCGTGGGGCAGCGGTTCTTCTGGTCTCTGGTCCTTCTGGTCATTTCACCATTTCGGTAGCTGGGCTTTTATTATATAGGATGAGCGTATTATTAACATGATGAATGTTTGCAAAAGGATGGAAAAAATAAAATTATGTTTTGAAATATGTAAATCTTGCCTGTGACTTAGGAACATTTTAGTTGCATATTATTGCTTTTGATAATTATATCAAGAGATATGAGATATAAACTCATTAAAAACTATGCAAAAATACATATAAGGACCTGGCCAATATGCTCAGTTGATTGGGCATCGTCCATGAACCTAAAGTTTGCCAGTTTGATTCCTCACCAGGGCACATGTCTGGGATGCAGGCTCAATCCCCAGGAGGAGGTGTGCAGGAGGCAGCCAATGGATGACTCGCTTTCACTTTGATATTTTCCTATCTCCCTCTCCCTCTCCCTCTCTCTCTCTCTCTCTCTCTCTCTCTCTCTCTCTTGCTCTCTTGCTCTCAAAAAAAATACATAAAAGGTACATATGAAAATGTCTACTCAACAGTGATTATGAATTGACTAAGAATTATTTAAAAAAATCATTCTTTAAGCTACTAAACAATTTCCAAATGTTTCAGAATGGGTATATGTTACCTTAGCCATTAGAAATGAAACATTATATATTCCTCTCTGAATGGACTTTCAAGATTTTCTGAGGAGATTATATATATATGCCAGCTTTTTTCTTTCTTTCTTGACATGCCCCCTAGTAAATCTGCTAACCCCTCTGCTGCCTCACGTTGTCCCCAGGCCTGGTCCCCACTAGACAAGAAGCCTGTCAGTCTAATGGGAACAGTGCTCTCTCCCCAGAGTTCACAGTGTAGAGCTCCACTTTGGGGACATAGGGCATCTCTGAGATGTGCTGGTATGGGCACTGCCTCTCCAAGGGGAGTGGTGATGCTTGATCAGCATCGGGAATGTATTTCATGATCAGGAATGACACAGGTTCAAATAAAAAACAATAATTTTATTATTTAAAAGGGATTATACCGAGGAATGATGAAGGCCAACACCAGGCCAAAGAAAAGAAGAGAAGCCAAAGTCGCCCCAAACCCTAAAGTAATCAAAAGATCGAAAAAGAAAGTCCGCCATGGAGAACAGAAAAACAAAAGAAGAACAGAAAAGAAAATGGAGATAGCAAGGAGTGCGGGGGAAGTGATTTTTCCCCTTGGGACAGCGTGGGCCGTTTCCCCAGAAGGGCCTGGAGTTGGGCCCTTCACAGGCAGCTGCTCTTCTGACGCAGGACCCTGCACGGGTCCCAGGGAGGGTTCTTCTCCCTCTGCTGGTGGCGCCTCAGTTGTGTCCAGGGCCGGCCCTGGCTCTGCCGCTGCAGCTGGAGAGGCGGCTGGAGCTGACAAGGGCTCTGAAGGCTCACACGCCTCCAGCTCTGCCTCAGGCTCCTCAGGTGGGACTCTCGGTGTTACCGGAGGAGCCTCACCTAACCCCTGGGCTGGTGCTGGAGTTGTGAGAGGAGAAAAAGTCAGCCTCATGCCAGTATTGCCTTGTGCCCCCCAGACCCAGCACGCAGCTAGAGCCCAGGATCCACCACAGGACATCCTCCCCCGCCCAAAGTCCAGCAGCTGGCTGGTCTGAGGCCAGTCTTTGCTCCAGGCCAGGCTCTGGGGTGCTCCCTGTGTGTCTGGCAACCATCCCTCCCCATCAGCTCACATGGACCTCCCCACCCATTCCACCCCACCATCCCACCTTCTCACCCTGCGGCTCGGCCTCCTGAGGCTCCAGGTCTTCTTGCCTGCGCCTGCACCTGCGCCTGGGGCGAGGGCCATAGCCCCAGCACTGCAGGGCCAGGCTGACAAAGGCCATCCGCCAGTTGGGACGGAGCGGCTTCGAGGTTGGAGGCCTGCGCAGGCACCTGGGTGGCTCTGCTGGAGGAGGCCTTCTCCCTGCCCCCCTGGGCCCTGGCTCCCCAGACGCCCAGGTGGCCACACTCACTTCAGGCCTGCTTTGGCCTGAAGTGGTGTGGCTCACCGGCCCGGCCCTGCTGGGCGTGGGGCGGTGGTCTTCACGGACCAGCTGCTGCTCCTCTTTGACCAGCAGAGACCTCTTCTGGGCCTGGCCTGAGGTCTGCAATGACAGTGACGGGCAGCTGACCGGGAGGACTCAAGCCTGGCCCTAGTCACTGCTGCTTCTGCCCACTGGACCTCCTGCTCCTGGATTGAGTCCAGCCCTGTGTCTACACAGACATCCACCCAGAGGAGAGGAGACTCACCTCCAGGGCTCAGGACGGACCTCGGGCCGAGGGTGCCACCCACACTCCACGTCCACCCAGCTAGCCTTGACCTGGGGTGTGCACATGATTGGTCCTGACTCCCGAACCCAGCCTGTTCCTGTTCTGGACAGACCCTCCCCACGTGAACACTCCCTTCACCCCCTCTCCCCCAAACACACGGGGAGGGGACATAGGGCTGCTCAGTTGGGATCAGCGGGGTGGCCTGGCCCAAACCAAACCTGCCTGTGTTACCTCTTGACCCCGCCGGGAAAAGGGCCACAGGCGGCGTTTCCTCTGAGTGGGGCTCCGGCGGCCACCAGGACTAAACACACTCTCATCGCTGCCTCTCTTGAGGCATCGGCCTCGGGACAAGGGCAGACAACATGAAAACATGCTGTCTTCTCCAATGTCTCTATCCGAGTGAGATGGGAGGGGCAGGGACAGAATGTGGCCGCCTGGTTACCTGGGTTCCAGGCTCAGTTGGGCTCCATTGCCAGGTTGTGAGGTATGAGTTGAACCTTCAGTCCTCTGGTGGCCACAATGATACTCCGACCCACTGAGCCACATCCACCAGAGCTAGAGTGTGCATTTGTAACCATGTTTGAACATATGATAAATAACACAATATCCACACCCATAACATCTTTGTCAATAATGCTCAAGCGTGCACATTAAATTATAACATTTAATTAAACACATTTAATATAAAAGTGTGTGTTTTTGCAATCCTTACATTGGGACATCCATAATTTTACTAATAAGATAAATAGCTAGCAGATTTCTTTCTACTCTCTAAATAGTAGGTGTTAGTAAAGTGATCCATTTAAAAGGACAATATGTGAACAGAAAAATAGGTAATTTTTACAAATATGACTATTTGTGTATGAAAGCACAGTTAACAATATATAAAACATTAAACGGAAAAAAGTTGGGCCTTATCCATGAAAGAAATGCAAAGTAGATCACATATATTTCCATTATTTCATATTTTCAAAATGTTTTTTGAATAAGCAAAAACAAATAGATAAACCACCAATTTCAATGTTGCTTGTCCTATACAGTAAAAGCATAATATGCAAATCGACCGAATGGCCAAATGGTATAATGACCATGCAGGCACCATCCGGGAACTAGCTTTGACACCCAGTGGCACAAAGCCAGCCAAGATGGGAGCAATTTGATTGGTCAGGGGTCCGGTAATCACTACATGATCACCTCCCAGAGGGAGATCAAGGCCACTGACCGCTGAGGTTATCGAGAAGCTCCAAGATCACTCCAAAGAGGGAGGCCCAGGCCACTGACTATGGGGGTGTAGCAGGTGAGTGGGGCCTCTCTCTGGGAGGGAAACCCGGGTCTCAGATCCAGTGCCAGCAGAAGGGGGAAAGAAGGAGTACTCTTGCATGAATTTTGTGCACCGGGCCTCTAGTAAGAGTATAATTTAGTTATTTAGAAAGTCAGTTTGGGAATAAAAGTGCAGGGCTCATTTATAATACTAACTTAATTTTCTAAGAACTTTCCTCTTATTTGAAACTCTGGTCTGGCCAGTGTGGATCGTCAATGGATGAACATCAACCTAGGAACCAGGAGGTCATGGTTCTATTTCCAGTCAAAGCACATTACCAGGTTGTGGACTTGATCCCAACTAGGGAATGTGCAGGAGGCAGCTAACCAATGATCCTCTCTCATCTTTGATATTTCTATCTTTCTCTCCTCCCTTCCTCTCTGAAATCAATAAAAATATAAAACAACAACAACAACAACAACTCTGAGCCATGACCAGTGTGGGTCAGTTGGTTGAACGTTTTCCTATCCACCAGTAGGTCACTGGTTCAATTCCCTGTCAGGGCACATACCCAGATTACAGGTTCAGTCCCCAGGCAGAATGTGTATTGGAGGTAATGATCTATGTTTCTCTCTCCTTCACCCTTCCTCACTCTCTAAAAAATTAAGGAAAACATTAAAAAACAACAACCAAAAACAACCCTGATATCAGAAAGCAAATGAGTAAAATGATGTTAAGAAATAGACATTTTCAAACTTTTTAATTCATAACCACTTTTTCCCAGGAAGACTATCATTTTTTATAATACAGTGTAACAAACAGTTATTTTTATTCAGGTATGCCAACAATAAATGTACTTTTTACATTTATCCTTTTTTTTTCTTTTGCTTGAGAAAATCCAGAGTATTAAAAAAGTTTTCTTTATATCAAAACTCATTTTTTTCTTACCATCACCAGTATTATAATTGGCAAGAAAGCTACTACCCATTATTCAAATCTCACCAGCCCTTACTCCTTCTATATACATAAAAGCCTAATATGCTAAGTTTCCCTCTGCCCATCCGACCAGTGATTATTATGCGCACTGACCGCCAGGAGCCAAACACTGAGTGCAGGAGCTTCTGAGCTGCAGTTACTTGGTAGTGGCAGTTCTTGGTGATGCACCCCTAAACCAGAGACGAGGGAGCCCAATCCTTACAGGGTTGCCTGATTCCACCTTCGGCCATGGGTCATGTTGATGCTGAGGCACTGTCGGCCCCAATCTGGTTTACCGCACACTTGCATTTGCGTTCCACACCCTGTACGACAGAAACTTTGCAGAGTGCCCTCTTGCACTCTGGGACCCCTCGGGGGATGTCAGAGAACTTATTTTGGCCAGATCCCCACAGGCCAGGCCGAGGGACCCCACCTGCTGGAGGGACCCCGCTCACTCTGTAGACGCCGGGGAGCGACCGTAGGAGGTTTGCTCCAGGGTGTGTTGGCCCATCTTACCCAGTCCTTCCCCGCTGGCCACCTTCTAATTAATTTCCTTTCAATGTGCACAAATGCGTACACCAGGTCACCAGTATTATTATAATACCCAATATGTATTGTGTGGCAAATACTAGCTGTGTTCTGTGTCTGGGGGGCACAAGGGAATACTGGCATGTGGGTGACTTTTTCTCCTCTCACAACTCCAGCACCAGCCCAGGGCGTAGATGCAGCTCCTCTTCTAACACCGAGAGTCCAACCTGAGGAGCTGGAGGCAGAGCTGGAGGCCTGTGAACCTTCAGAGCCCTTGTCAGCTGCAGCCGCCTCTCCAGCTGCACCTGTGGAGCCAGGACCAGCCCCATACAAAACTGAGGTCCCAAGACCCTTGCCTGGTTTGTTCCTCAGAGGAGGAGCTGCCTGTGGAGGTGCCAGCTCAAGGGCCGCTGGTTGGATGTGCTCAACCTGTCCCAAGGGAAAAACTCATTTTCTTCCCACTCCTTGATCTTATTTTTTTCCTTTTATTTTTAATTTTGTTTTTATGTACTCCATTGCGTGATTTGTTTTTTGATCTCTTTATTTCTTGCGGGTTTTTGGAGGTTCTTGCTTTTATTATTTTCTCTTTTCTGTCTTTGGCCTTCATCATTCCAGTGTATAATCCCTTTTAAATAATAAAGTTATTGTTCTAGTTTATATGGTGCCATTCCTGAGCGTGAAGTGCATTCATGATGCTGTGTCAGCATCAACACTGTCTGTTTGCAGGATGTTCCATGACCGCTAAAGGAAACCCTTCTGCATCAGTAATCACTCCCCACTTCCCTGCCCCTGGAAACCCCTGATCTGCTTTCTCTCTCTGCCCCTTTTCCTATTCCAGACATTTTATACAAATGGAATCTTGCAATAGGTGCTATTTTGTGTTTGTTCACATCTTTTTGTTTTTATCTGAAATAGCATTTTTGTTATTTGAAAGGGAAATCCCAGTCCCAGATAGAGATCAAAGGTAAAAAGAAAAGAAAAAAAAAGGAGAAGCTCTTTTAGTAAGTGGTGCATGATCTATGATCTCTGGGTGAGACCTCTGTGCTAAATGTGACCCTGGGGCCAGAAGCCAGTCAGGCAGTGGATGGCTCTTCCAGTGCCAAAACAAAAAGGAGAAAAAAAAATGCAGTAATCTGGAAAGAAACCACCAGCTGGAAAGCATTTCTCATAACGCAAGAGACAGTTTTGACATCCCTGTGGTGGAGAAAACCCTCAAAAGTCAGTGTTTCTAAAGGGACAACTAGCCAACACATGTACTTCCGACCAGAGGCAGTGCACACTCCAGGATATCTCAGAGTTGCCTGACTAACCCTATGGGGACACACACAGTTTCAGCACTGTGGGGAGAGTACTGTCACCATCAGACTGGCAGGCTTCTGGATTGATGGCAATCAGCTCTGGGGACAAAGTGAGGCAGCAGAGGCCCCAGCAGATCCCCTGGGGAGAGGGGAAAAGGCCCCTCCTCTGGGAAAACAGTGTGCAGGCCCTGCCAGAGCTCCCCAGGTGCACACCTGCACCTGATAGTGCTCATCCAAGAAGGTAACCTCGCAGAAATCCTTGACAAATCTTGACAAAATGTGCAAGAACCACTCAGGCCAGGATTCTAATGACTGATTACATAGAGTTTTGCCACAGTCGTCAGCCATTGAACATTTTTATTAGCCATGTCCCCTAATGAAAGATCTATTAGGAACAGTGTAAAGCCATTGACAGTTCTATTGACCTTTTCATGCCCTATGACTCAATGTACAAGAATCATTAATAGATTAAATTCTAAGAACTTATAGACACAGACAATCTTACTGAACTACACTTAAAATCTTCCAGGGAAAGCAGTATCAGAATGAAAGGTCTCAGGATAAATCAAGTAACAATTTCCAAAGTGAAAAACAGGGATTCATTCTCACCCATCCCCAAGGCTTCACACTTTTCTGCTACCTTGTGGCTTATCACAGTCGTGCTTATTGTCTCACTTTCCTGCTTAACGTTGTAAATATGTAAACATAGTTTAATAGCTGATAGATCAATTTTTAAAATGAAATGTATTTTAATAATCATTGCCTTTATAATTATTCAAAGTGTGTGTATACATACTTTGGGACACCCCATATACAACATTTTATATGACAATGATATAGTTTTTCTGTCACCATCTACCAATGACCTAATAGACAATTCATTCTTCTATGTAATAAAAGATAGAGAGTACATAGAAAATAATATCACTTTGAAATATGTTAATATTTACTAAACAAAATGAAAAACACTTTGGAGAAAATCAGCTCCTTTAATTCTATAAGGCTATATTTTTCAAACAATTCCTGTATATGTTTCACTAATGTTAACAGGTGATTTTATTTGGCTCAATTGCATGGATATTTCAAAACTCTTGCTATTTTCAAATATCATACATTATTATGATTACATGGATTAGAAAATCAAAGGGTTAATAGAATTTAGTATCAATAATAGTGTTCTAAAGATTCTTGATAGTACAATGATATATTTTTTTCAACCTAATAATTTTACACCCAGGATCCTTGGAAGACTCTATTTGGCCCTCATTTATCTATTCTTCTACGGCAAAGTGGACAGTAGCAAATTTTGGAAAATATTTTCTTTAACAATGGCATTTTGGGAGTTCAACTTCATGCAGAAGTGGAAACAAATTTTTTTCAAACAATGTATATTTTAGAATCCTCAACCTCCAAAAGAAAATGGTACTCCTCTCTCTGTACTGCTAACTTTTAAATCATGTGTGCCTGATTTTAGGAGTTGATAGGCTATCTGTAATTCTATTCTTTCTCAGGGCGATCACCTCAAATTTACTGCAATTACTAACATTCTGTTGAAAAACTAAAATGGAAGGAGAACTCCTGAAAGATCTACATTACAGCTCTAAATGGTTGAATATTTTCCATTGAACAAAGCCAGTACATCAGCAGGCAACATTTCTATTACTGTATTTTTCAATGTTATATATTAGTGCTTTTTTTTATAGTGGGCCCACACTGAGGAATGCTATAAAAATATAAGGAAGCTCCTATTTATTTCTGCGGCATTCTGGAAAAAGTATTATGATAAAATTTCAACTTGAATTCACATTTAAAAAGAGTTGTATTTATAAGAAATGTGTTGTTTGTATCTTATATCAGCGGTTCTTAACCTGTGGGTCATGACCCCTTTGGTGGTCTAATGACCCTTTCACAGGGGTCGCCTAAGACCATCCTGCATATCAGATATTTACTTTACAATTCATAACAGTAGCAACATTACAGTTATGAAATAGCAATGAAAATAATTTTATGGTTGGGTCACAACATGAGGAACTGTATTTAAAGGGCCAGAAGGTTGAGAACCACTGATCTTATATACTGTGTGACTCATTATTGCTCTATTTCCCTTGTTTTATGACATATTAAGAATAGAGGCAACTGTTCTTGCCATTTTTTTAGGCCTACAGAATAAGACCACACAACATTCACTTGAAGCACTGAGCTTACCCTTAATTTTATTTTTTTGGCTGGTAAAAAATATATAAAGTTATAATTGGGTGCGATCAGTAACTTCTGGCAGTAAGAAATAAACAAAGGGTTTGGGGGAAATATCTAGCTGTAGAATAAAGATTAGTGTTCCCTTTCCATAGTGAAGAATGAAGTTACTCTACATTTCCTATCTTCTTGTAGATTCTGCAGCCATGTGATTGCATATAAATTGTGGGCAGAAATTAAGTATGCTACTTCTAAGTCTGAGCCCAAATGTTACCTGTCATCCTCTCTCTTCTTATTGATGTGTATTGAGAACTAAACATTGATGATGGAAGATTTTTCTGCCATATTAGTTTTCTGAATAACCACATTGAGGATAACACTCTTTTGTTACTCTTACCAGCCCACTAATTGAGAGTTACATGAGCAAATATAAGGTACTAGAGGCCCAGTGTACGAAATTCATGCATGGGGAGAGAGGTCCCATCAGCCCAGCCTGCACCCTCTCCAATCTAGGATCCCTTGGGGGATGTCCAACTGCCAGTTTAGGCCTGATCCTCCCCCCCCCCCATCGGCCTGGTTGCCCCATGCAGCCTGCTGTTCAGTTGTTCGGTCATCCCTCACTAATCCTCCTGCTGACCTGGTCGTACGCAGCCATTGTGTGAGGGCATGTTGGTCAATTTGCATATTACCTCTTTATTATATAGGATTGTAGCCAACCACTAAAATTTTAGGCCTTTTTTTCCATCATCTATACTTAACTGTATAAAATTGGCAACTAATTGGTACTACCATTTCCCAAAACTGCACCATGTTATCTAGTAGTAAATTATTTGGTGAATCTGATTAAGATTGGTTGAGAAGTAAACTATATATTTACTGAGTTTACAACTCTACTGCAATAAATTATTAAGCAAAAGTCAATGGTGGTTGATTGTTACTGATAATATTTAGCAAAATGTTTGACAAAGGAGATGCACTTAAGAAAATATCAGCAGATCTGCAAGCCAAAAGTAAATCAAAATAGAGAATTATCCAGAAATTTGGATACTTACAAAATACTATAGTATTAAGTAATTCTAATCTCCAAAGAGTAAATTATGAGTATGACATAACTGAGCTATAAGGCTCAGTAAGACAATCCTGTGGCAAAAATTAAAAACTGTGATTCTTAACTGCTAGTTTCAGAATCCACATTTAGAAGCTTAGAACTCAACATTCTGCCTAACAGGAAGTAAAAACAAAGAAACAAACAAACAAAAAAGAAAACACTGAATAGGCTGAAAAATTAATAACTCTTCTTGGATCAGTAACAAAGGGAAGGACACAGAACAACCCACTACCATCAACATTGGGTAGACAGACAGGTAAGTAAAGGAGTCATAGCTCACTGGAGCAGAGACCATGAAGAGAAACAACTATGGGAAACAGTGTTGGGGTAGGAAACCTGATCTATAATTGACTAAGTGCTGGACACTCTATATGGAGACTTCTGAGAGTTAAATACTCTGTGGGAAGCCAGTCACTTAAAGCCTCTACAATATTGTGAGGTTTGCCTATAAAAGCATGACTAAATTCCCACAGTGAATAGAGAAAGCTGCCCTCCAGCTTATAGTACAGGAAAGTAAAAGGGAACCATTTTGAAATATGTGAAAACACTCTGCCCTTCTAACAATGTCTGCTCATAGGAGAAACTGGTTAACTAGCACGTAACCTACCCGGGTGTAATCAAAATCTAACTGACCTTTGGAAAGGGGAATACCCAATTCCAGCTCATTCTATCAAGTCTGGTTGCACCTAAGATGGGGGAGAAAAAAACATCAAAACACTCGTGAAGTTCCCAATGTAGAGGCATAGGCATAGGCTCATGAAACCTAAATGTGTCTAGAGAATACTTACCTTCCCCTCACACTTTGCTACTACATGACTATTTATAACAGTTCCTTTTGCCTGGTACATGATATCCTGCTATCAAGAAAATATTACAAGGCATGCTAATATGCAAAAATAACAAAAAATGCCATAATTTGAAACAACTATGATTAATATGCTAAAAATACTCCTAGTAAAAATAGACTATGCAAAAACAAATGGGCAATGTGAGCAATAAATAAATAAATAAATAAATAAATGAACCAAAATAAATTCTAAAGATAAAAAATACACCAATAGAAACAAAAACTGCCTGTGATAATATTGTTAGTAGATTGGACATGGCTGAGTAAAAAAATCTCTGAGTTTGAGGATATATGAGTAGAAATGGAAAACTGGAGAGCAAACTAAACAAAGACTTAATAAAAAGAACAGACTATCTGAGAACTGTAGTAAAACTACTAATGGTAGTTTTGTAATGGGAATATTTGTGAGGGGTGGTGTTGAAAGAAATACTAGACATATTGGGAGCAATAATTACAGTAATTTCCTCAAAATTTCAGACTCCATACCACAAATCCTGGAAGCTCAGAGAACATTAAGCTGGTTATATGTGAAAACCCCCCAAAATATACATCTAGGCATACCATTTTTCAAACTATAAAAAAAAATCAAAGAAAAAGAAAATTTTCTGAAAGAAGTAAACAACAAAAAAAAGATAAGTTTGTATTCAACTTCTCAGAAATTATGCAGCAAGCAGGGAGTAGAGAGAAATATTTAAAATGTTGAAAGATTACCGGTTTAGATGTTGTCATAGATAAATGCAGTACTTAAATCCTCCTACAACCACATCAAAATTCAAACTAAACTATGGAACAACCATAAGTCAGAACCACCTGAAATCTAACTGAATGGAAGTCCTACAACTAGGGATTTAAAGAAGTAGCCAAATTGAGACTGGTAGGATGGGTGAAGACACAGAACATGTGTCATTTTAAAAGCAGGAGGTATATCTAGGCTGTGAAGGTCCCCACTGAGAAGTGAGGGGTCCGAATCCCACATCAGGCCTCCCAGCCTAAGGTCCCAGAGCCAGAAAGAGATGTTACCATAACTTCTGGCTGTAAAAACCATCAGGGATTGAGATTAAGTGAGATGGAGGGCTGCTGGAGTCCCAGGCAGTTCTTCTTAAAGGCCCCATGCAGAACTACTCAGACTCGTTCCTCTGGGCAGCAGCTTGAAAGGAACCAGGGATATACAGGGAGGAACTGAAATGCTTGACATCAGGGCAAGAGCTGGGGTGGTGTGGAGGAGATAGGAAGCTTTCTGCAAGATAAAAGTGCTGGCAGAGCTCATTGTTCATTTTCTGAGACACTGCTACCTCCCTGCCACCCGCCTTAACACCCCTTGGACCAATAGAGTCAGCAAATGGCCCCCATATATGAGTCTCCATCAACCTGGCTCACACTGTTAACCCTGCCCTGGAGATTCCTGAGACCCTGTCCCACCCAACTTTCTAGCCCATCCAGGCCATTTCTAGTGTCTTTTCCATACAAATGTCCTCTTTTGTCTCATGCTTAAGACTTTCCTAAAATTGCTCAAACAAGTAGCATCTGGCTCCTGAATACTCAATATCTCATACATCTTTCTAAGTGTCCCCTGGCCTGTCACTAGTGGCAGCCAGCTTTGGTCCATAGCTTGGCTCTTCCTGGTCACCTCCAAGCTCAGCACAATTAGTAGAAATCTGTAGATTGCTCTGTAGCTTATTCTAGGTGGCCTCAAGAAGAGTAGGTGATGGAACCTCCTGGAAGGCCAAGAGCCAGTGACCTTAGTGGAAAGCTTCAGACCACACCATATTACATCACTACAAGCGGCATACTCAATTGGCACTAAAGCAAGACCTGCTCCAAATGGTCAACTCCTACACAGCAATTCCTCCACTATAGTTGGTTGGCCTGTGGGTCAATCCCTCCAAGTGACACCAACAGCAGTCAAGCTTCAACTACGACAACAGGATAGTGCACACAGTCCACACATGGGTATACCTGGAGCTCCCAGCTCAAGTGACCAGGGAGGCTATGCCACTGGGGCCTACAGAACACCTGTCACATAAGGCCACTCTACCAAGTCTGGGAGATATAGCAGCTCTACCTAATACATAAAAACAAACATAGGAAACACCCAAAATGTGGCGACAAAAACAAATCCCAAATGAAAGAACAGGAGCAATCTCCATTAAAAGAACTAAATGAAATAGAGGCAGACAAACTACCAGATTCAGTGTTTATTAGAAACAATGGTTATAAAGATTCTCAAAGAACTCAGTGAGAACTTGAAGGAACTTAGTGAGAAGTTCAACAGCATAAAAAAGGACATAGAACCATAAAAAAGAACCAGTCAGAAATGAAGGATACACTAACTGAAATGAAGAATAATTGCAGTAGAGTAGATGAAGCTAAGACTCTAAGCAGCAATTTAAAATATAAGGAAGCAACAAACACCCAATCAGAACAACAAAAAGTGAAAATATTTTTTAAAAAAATGAAGATAGTGTAAGGAACCGCTGGGACAACTATAAGCATACCAACATTCATATTATGGCAATGCTGGAAGTAGAAGAGAGAGAGCAAGAAATTGAAGACTTATTTGAAAAAAATAATGACAGAAAACTTCCCTTACCTGGTTAAGGAAATAGACATACAAGCCCTAGCTGGGTTGGTTCAGTGGATAGAGCATCAACCTGCAGACTGAATGATCCCAGGTTCAATTCCAGTCAAGGGCACATGCCCATCATTGATGTTTCTATCACTTTCGCCCTCTCCCTTCCTCTCTAATATATATATATATATATATATATATATATATATATATATATGTATATGAAGCACAAAAAGTCCCAAACAATATGAACCCAAAGAGGCCCACACCGGGGGACACATCCATAATTAAAAATGGCAAATAGAATAAATGAATAATAAATAAATAAATAAATAAATAAATACAGGCAAAGAAAGAATCTTAAAAGCAGCAAGAAAAAAGCTGTCAGTTACCTACAAGGGAGCTCTCATAAAACTATCAGCCGATTTCTCAATAGAAACTGCAGGCCAGAAAGGATAGACACAAAATATTCAAAGTGAGGAAAAGCAAGGACCCACAACCAAGATTACTCTACCCAGCAGAGCTATTATTTAGAATTGACTGACATATAAAGAACTTCTCAAACAATAATAAGCTAAAGTAGTTCATCATCTTCAAACAAGTATTACATGAAATGTTAAATGGTCTTCTTTAAGAAAAAGAAAAAAAAAGGTCAAAAAAATCTGAACAAAAAAATGACAATAAATACATATCTGTCAACAATTGAATCTAAAAAAAGTAAAATAAATGAACAAGCAGAGCAGAAACAGACTCATAGATACAAAGAACATTTTGATGCTTGCTGGATGGGAGGGGTATTGTGGGGATTGGTGAAAAAGGTAAAGGGATTAAGAAATACAAATTGGACCTGGTCAGTGTAACTCAGTGGTTGAGTAGGTCATGGTTTGCTTCCCAGTCAGGGCATATGCCTGGCTTGTGGGCTTAATCCCAAGTAGGGGACATGCAGGAGGCAGCCAATCAATGATTCTCTCTCATCATTGATGTTTCTATCTCTATCTCTCCCTCACCCTTCCTCTCTGAAATCAATAAAAATATATTTTTTAAAAAATATATAAATTGGTTGTTACAGAATAGTCATGGGGACATAAAATACAGCATAGGAAATATAGACAATAATATTTTAATAACTATATATGTGTCAAAATGAGCACAGGATTTATTGGGATGATCACTTAGTGTTATAAGTCTAATAACTGGGTTGTACAGATGAAACTAATATAACTTTGTATGTCAACTGTAATTAGAGAATAAAAAATGATTTTAAAAATAAAGTGTTGAGAGATAAAAAACCACTACTCTAGGATTCTATACCCTGTGAATTTATTCTTTAAAATGAAGCTGAAATCAAGATTCACACACACACACACACACACAAACACACACACACACACACACACACAGTGTTTTTCCTCACCAATTATTTTAGGTAGTCACAAAATAGCCATAATTCTTTCATAAGAGAGATATTAAGGATAAGAAAACAATTGAATGTGTAATAATTGAGAATTATTTATCATAAAGGACTTTCAGTATCATACTGACATATGAATTTAATAGGAGGAAAACTCAAAATAACCCCACTTAGTTTTTTTATAATAATGTACTAGAGGCCCGTTGCACAAAAATTTGTGCACTCGGGGGGGAAGGGGGGGTCCCTCAGCCCGGCCTGTGCCCTCTCGCACTCTGGGACCCCTAGGGAGATAATGACCTGCAGGCTTAGGCCTGCTCCTGGGTGGCAGAGGGCAGGCCCAATCCCTAGGTGCAGCCCCTGGTCGGGCTCAGAGCAGGGCTGATTGGGGAGTTGGGGCGCCGCCCCCTGTCATGCACAGAGCAGGGCAGATTGGGAGGTTGTGATGCCACCCTCAGTCACGCTCAGGGTAGGGCCAATTGGGGGGTTGGGGCACCGCCCCCTGTCACATTCAAGGCAGGGTCGATGGGGAGGTTGCGGCGCCACCCCCTGTCATGCACAGAGCAGGGCCCATCAGAGGGGTTGGGGCTCCATACCCTGTCACGCACAGAGCAGGGCCGATCAGGGGGTTGAGGAGCTCCTCCCTGTCACTCACAGAGTAGGGGCCAATAGGGGAGTTAGGGCACCGCCCTCTGTCACACACAGAGCAGGGCGGATCAGGGGGTTGGGGCACCGCCCTCTATCACCCACAGAGCAGGGCCGATCAGGGAGTTGGGACGACGCACCCTGTCACACACAGAGTCGCAGGGAGATCAGGGGGTTTGGGCGCTGCCCCCTGTCACGCTGATCCGGTGCCAGGAGGCCTCGCGGCTCCGCTGATCCCGGTGCTGGGAGGCATATTACCCTTTTACTATATAGGATAGAGGCCTGGGGGCTGGCTGGTTTGCCCTGAAGGGTGTCCTGGATCAGGGTGGGGGTCCCCACTGGGGTGCCTGGCCAGCCTGGATGAGGGGATGATGGCTGTTTGCAGCTGGTCACACACCCTTCAGGGTGGGGGTCCCCACTGGGTTGCCTGGCCAGGCTGGCTGAGGGGTTGAGGGCTGCTTTCAGGCTGGCGATTGACTGAAGCTCCCAACCGCTCCTTTTTTTCTTTTTTTATTCTGGGCCAGCTTTAGCTCTGGCTCTATCTCTGATGCCTCGGCTGCTGAAAGCTGGTATCTGGTTTGTTTGCGTTCTATAATCGAAACAATGTATAACTCCAGCTCTGAGATCCCGGCGGCTGAAAGCTGGTTTCTGGGGTTTTGTTTAGCTTCTATATTTGTTACAATGTTTCAAGCTGCCAGGTCAGAGGCCGGCAGCGGCAGGTGGGGAACGTTAGAGTCTGCCAGTCACTGGAGAGCAAGCCTCCCTGTTCGCTTCAGTGCATGGCTGCCGGCTGCCATCTTGGTTGTCAGTTAATTTGCATATACTCACTGATTAGCCAATGAAAAGGGTAGCGGTCGTACGCTAATTACCATGTTTCTCTTTTATTAGTGTAGATTACAAAAGACACCACGAGACTGCTTATAAAAGACTAGTGATTGTTAAAACAAGTCTTTGCCTTCTGTACTTGCACTAATAAAAACAGACTAAATGGGCTGAGGATAGTTTTCCTCTTGAGAAAGAGGGAGTATGAATAGATGCTGGAAGAAGGAGCTACAAGGATGTTTGGTGATCAGGGGAGTGGGCCAATACAAAAAGATATGTCTTTCTACCTAGGATTTTGGTGTGCTATATAGTGTTGTCCAGCATGGGACAATATTTTCTGTTTTCTTTCATTCGTATTGGGCCATGTGACTAGGTATGATCAATGGAATATAGACCAAATTGATCTATCCTACTTCTAAGCCTAGGTCCTCTTCTTTGATATTAGTATCCATGACAACCTTTTAAGCCAAACATCGTAAATGATAGAAACTCCATTATCCTTGGTTAGAAATACAGTTCTGTTGTGTTTACCTACTGAAGTTTGAAGGTTAACCTAATGATAGCAGCTATGATTACCTTCTATGTCTACAACCCATAAGCTTATTACCAGGTGAGGTGTCACAATGAAAGTCAATCATAGGCTGAATTCTGCCAAATGTTAAAAATGAAAATTACTAGTAAGAAAATGCATAAGCAGCCCCTGTTCTCTAAAGCTGTCCTTAGGCAATTTGACAAATTCCTTGAACAAAAGGAAGGTATGTTTCCTTTGACAAATTCCTTGAACAAAAGGAAGGTATGTTTCCTAGAGGCAGACAAAATAATATTCTCATGGCAGAATAAGCCAATACTTAAGTTGAGGCTCTTCAAGTCTTCAAGTTTGTCACTCTAATTTGCTGCTTTTGTTCCCAAAGATGTTGTCTGAATTCTTAGCTATTTGCTAAGCATGTAATCCACACACATATATAATAATAAAAGGGTAATATGCTAATTCAGTGGTCGGCAAACTGCGGCCCCTTGAGTGTGGCTCTTCCACAAAATACCACTTGTGGGTGCACACGTACAGTGAGATTGAAACTTCGTGGCCACACTCAAGGGGCCAAAGAGCCCCATGCAGCTTGCGAGCCAAAGTTTGCCGACCACTGTGCTAATTAGACCAGATGTCCTCCTGGACATACCTCCTTCCAGACAAAGCCGCAGTGGTTGGGGGCTGAGGCAGTGGCGGACAGGGGCTGGGGCCAAGGCCCTTGCATGAATTTCATGCATCGGGCCTCTAGTATTCCATAAAATTGATTGTTAATGTCTTGCCACCTCTCCAATATTCTTCTGTAATGGACATTTCAACTCTAGTCTTTGCTATCTTAGTTTTCCAGTGCCATAAAATAGATGACTTATGTGTATCTATGTATATTTTCTGGTTTCTCTTTTTATTTTAGGTGAAAAATATCCTGCAATAAGTTATTCCATCTGCACCTCAAACTTTCACCATTGGTCATATATTTCCAATGAAACCCAGCACCTCACACTGGCATAAGACTTCGCAGATCTTTTGTCCACACAGAAATATGACACAATTATTCTACTTATTCTTATCCTGAATGTCTTCATATGTGTGGTTATCTAGCTGTATGTTTTGTCGTATCTTATGAACTACATTGAGAAAAGTTACCACAGGTACAAAAAAAAATACAGGATGCAACAAAAGTAGATTTACAGTTGTGAGTATGTGAAATAGTTTATTCTTATATTATTATTTATTAATCATTATATTATTTTCCATATGAACAACTTTAAACTTACTTTTGCCCCATCCTGCATATATAAACTATGTCTTTCTAGAATGTATTTCTAAATCTGGTACCTTGGAAAATAGGTATTTAAAAATTAGCCTTTTTTAATGATTCATAAATTTGTACCATTTGATGCCTCTCTTATTATTTTACCATCAAACTGACAGACATTTTTATATTTTTATTTGTGGGTCATTGTTTACAGTGCTCATCTAAAAATAATTTTAGCTGGATTCTTGACCTGTTTTTTTCCCTTCTTTTTTTTTTTTTAATTAGGAGAATCCCTCAGCTCATGAGGTGTCAGTTTTCCTAGTGCTAAAAATAGGTAGTTGAAGTATTTGAATTTAAATGGCAAGTTCTGTTCAGCTACAAAATTTACTATCTGGTATTAGGGTTAATCTGTGCTGGACTCAACGTATACCTGTTAAAGGGAAAGAGAGCTAGATAGAAGTTAAAGCAGAAATATACCTTTTATTTAAAAATGTATTGCAGTAGGAGAAAAGAAACTCTGGAATAAAAATAGGCTCAATTACAAATATGTGTTTGTTTCAAATAAAACAGGTAGGAATTTATACTCAAGTAGCAAGTGTGAGGTGGGAGCAATTGGTGCATAGAAAAGTACTAAGAGGAGATATCAAGTCTGGGGGGATTTTGACTGAATGAAAACAGAATTCCTACAGGTATTTTTGTCATCAATTTAAGAATTGTAATTCTTTTGTGTTGGTGGCTTTATTATTATAAAATGAAACATTTTTTAGGTGCCCTGTTTGAGATGGCTACAAAGAAGAAGCAAAGAAAAACGGAAGATGGAAACCGTGAATTTAAAGTTGAATTTAAGTTGAATGTACCTACCTATAGAGTTTAAGTTTAAAAAATTTGGCTCACAAAAGAAATTTCAATCATTGTACTGTTGATATTTGGCTCTGTTGACTAATGAGTTTGCTGACCACTGTCCTAAAAGAACTCTTTCTTTCTTATCCACCCCACAATGCTACCCTTTTCTCATTTCATGACTCCTAATGTTTGCCTCACAGAATTTAACATCTAATTATATATCACAATTTACAATACTGGTTCAGTAAACACTGGTTCATGAAATTGATATAACTATATTACATTGGAATTTTGATATCTTTATGTTCTTTACATGAGAATAGACTTTGTAATAAAACTCTTAAGAGCTGGCACTTTTTTTTAATTCTGGAGAGATACTTATTATCAATTTCTGGAGACAGGTCCTGTTAGTCTCTTAAGTTTAGGGAGACCTGATTGCCTATTAATCTCCCCAAAAGAGAAGATCTGTGCTCCACCAGACTATAAGAATAGATGTTATTCTTCTCTTGTGTGTTCCCCCAACCACTGTCCCAAATGCCTTGGATTATCACAGTATATACCTTTAAATATACATGCTTTTCTCAGGATTTTCCTAAGTATTACAAAGCATTACAACACTGGGGGTCTAGGAGTGGGGAAGTAAACTAATTCATTACCCGTAGCACATAAAAGAGGGGTGAGGGTGAAAAAAGAAATAGAGAAGTGGGGGAGGTAAGGCTTTATTCTTTTGGATTTTAGAGGTTTTTTTGCATAGATCCTACTTGCACCTAAGAAACACCACCTCTAGGCACCATTGCCACCTCCTTCTATGCCCAGACCTCATTGTCCCTCTGACAGAGAGCAAGGATCTCTTGGCTCTGAAAGAAACCTTTGACCCCTCATCATCAGGTGACAGTTCCAGAAGAAACCTGACATCCCTTCCCTGAAAGAATTCAGAGCCAAGATCCTTGAGGGGGAGGTAGTAGGCAGTCAGACAGACATGAGCAGAGCAAGGACGATGGGCCAACTAAAGGATAAATGGACCCTGAGATGTACTTCTCACTACTCCAAAAGGCATGAGGCATAGAGATACATTTTAAAAGAAAAAGAAAGTAAAGTAGACATACTGAAAGAGACTAGGTAAGTTACAGAAAGAATGAGTTAAGGAAGAAAAAAAATGAGAAAGGATATAAATAAAAGAATATAAAAGGAAGAAAGAATAATTAGAGTAGGAATACTTAATAGCAGACATGGGCATAAAGATACATTTTAAAGGAAAATAAAGTAAGTTAAAGTTATAAGAATGTTTATAAAAGTCATAGAAGGGTTGTAAAGAGAAATCTTAAAAGGAATTTACTATTATCTTATAAAGTTGATAAATATCAACCAATCTACCTAATAAAAGGGGGGTAATAGGAGGACTTATAATCTAATAGATAGGGTACCTGAAATAATCTGAAAATAATCATATTATTTTAATTCTTAGAAAATATATACTTATGTGAATAGGGGGTTATGTTTCTCATATGTGAATAAGAAGTGGAGTTTTTCTTAAAGTTTTCTTTTCAAGGCCTGTGCGAGGTGATTGGGGAGGTGACTCAGCTGTGAATCCAGCAAACAGAACTGTTAAACATGGTCAAATATACCCACCAGGAGTCAAAACATCATCTCATCAACATCATCTCATCGCCTTATGACTACAATATCGGATGTCTGCATACCCCAGGCCTGCACGCAGCTACATTCTTTACCCTAGCCCCTTCCCCTACACCTTGCCAGAAGGCAGAATTTGATGCTTGTAGGTGCCTTGTCTCTTTAATTGGACTAACCATTGCTGTCATTATAATTCTCTGTTTTTCTTATAGTTTGTAAAATCGGAATGCAGTGAAAACACTTTGCAGACCCAACATTCCAAAGCAGAAAGTTTGCCACCTCCCACTGTCTTCTGCTGCCAGACCCGCTCACACCTGCTGCTGGTGCTGGAACCACCTCTCACACCCACTGCCAGCACTGGCCCTGCTCGCACCCACTGCCAGCACCCAGCGCTGGCCCCAATAGCTCGGTGCCATCAACAGATGCAAGCAATGGTTGCCAGCCCCGATCGCCCCCAAGGGCTTCTCCACCCCACCCTGCTCCTGAGGGGCGGGGGGATCAGGCTGGCAGGCAGAAGTGGTTAGGTGCAATCGGGCAGGCAGGCAGGAGAGTGGTTAGGAGCCAGCGGTCCTGGATTGTGAGAGGGATGTTCAACTGCCAGTTTAGGCCCAATCCCATGGGATCGGGCCTAAACTGGCAGTCGGACATCCCTTGAGGGGTCCCAGATTGGAGAGGGTGCAGGCTGGCCTAGGGACACACACTCCCAGTGCACGAATTTCATGTACCAGGCCTCTAGTTAATAAATAATTAAACAAGAATAAACTATTTTGCATATGCACAACTGGAAACCTACTTTTGCCCTGCCCTGTACTTGCCATACAAAAGTTTAATTAATCTTAATATTTTAGTACTTCCAAACATAATTTCAATTGAACATAATTTCAATTAATCTTTAAAGGAACAGTATGAGAAAAGATATTTTTTAGCTTTATTATATGGATGAAGATGCTGAAGTGCAGAAAGTTAAATATCCTGTCACAATTGCTCAGATATTAAGTGCCAAAATCAAGATTTGAATCCAGGTCGACACCACCCATTGCTATGCTCCTTGTACAATGACAGAGCAGGAGTGGGGGCTAAAATGAAATAGAGGGAGGAAGAGATAAGAGCAAAAATGAGAGAAAGAGACTACCTTTAGTTACCTTTTCATAATCTGTTGCTCCTAGCTGTTGACCCTATTCTGTGAAAATAAAGATCTATATATATAAAAGCCTAATATGCAAAGTGTCCCCTCCAGAGTTTGTCCAATGGGAGTTTAATCACTCATTATATTGTATGCTGACCATCAGGGGGTGGCGCAGAATGAAGGAAGGCCCCGTCCATCAGCCAGCAGCCACTAGGACCCTACCCATTCAAGGATTTTGTGCACTGGGCCTTTAGTAAAATTATAAGATTCTAAAACCCAAATCATCTGAATGCATTTCAAATCAGTTTACAGTGCACATATTCTGTTAGGGATGAATAAGATGGTTGCCTCCTGGTGAGAATCAACTTGTTATGATTTCTCCTGGAGAGCTGGCAAAGTTCTAAATGTTTTTCCTCACTGGATGTGAAGAACAAAGAGGCATTTCATATCTTGAATTAGACATGCTGTTGCCCTGTGATATATCATCTTATCAACAGGAATGAGGCTGAGAGAAGGTAGCTGCCCTCCATGCCTGGCTGGTTTAACGTTGGAGAGGGTTGGTGTTTTATCACCACTCTGAGAAGGTGTCATCCTCTAGGTATATAAGAATTACTCAGTTAAACTTCGGCCCAGTTAAGGCTAGAAGGCTTGTGCATTCTATAAATCAATGAGTGAATCTATACCATTCCTTTAGCTTCTGCAATATGCTCCTTGGTAAGTTAAAAAAAATTAAAGTCAATATACCTAGGTGAAATGAAAGGAGATAGTTGACTGATGATAGTGGCTCTGGTTCTCACCAATAAATTTTATCTTGAGTTATTTTGTAATGCTTTTACTTGCCATGTATATTTATTGACAGTTGCATACAGCCCTTGCTTTGGTTATCATCAAAGCATTGAATATATTAAGAAACCTATCTCAGACCAACAGAGTTTCTAAAGGTTGAAAGAGGTCTATTTGAGAAAATAACATCATTTTTGAACTTAAGCTACTGCTGTCAAAGCTTTGATAACAAGCAGAAATATGCTTCGCTTTTATTTGCATAAAGACAGTAGTCACTGCTATTGAAATAAAGAATCACTTATTTAGATGGGAAATAGAGAATCAAGGAGTCTAAGAAATAGCGGTCATTCTTCAATTTATGTTTGGTTAAATAATAATTTATTTCAGTAGAGTGGACCAGTGCTTGCCTAAAAATTATTTTTTAAGGGAAGTTAAGCAAATAGCTATTTTCTGTATTTACAACTGCATTGTTTTTCTCTTTCTTTATATGTGCCAAGCCTCCACAACATTTTCTTACAACCACATAGCTAAGTAGACAATGATCCATGGTTAATAGAAAATGGTAATCAGTACTAGAAATGTGCTAACAATCCACAGCTGCATCTATTAAGTACCAGCTGATACACAAGCTATTTTAGCATTTATCACCTAAAGCAGTGGTTCTCAATCTTGGCTGCACATTAGAATCACCTGGGAATCTTTTTAAAATCCTGATTTCTAAAGACACAAGAAAGCCAAGGGAGAGGGGAAAAGGAAGATCACACAACTTAACATTGTCTATACAGTAAGATAAGAAAGAGCGCTACGTTAGGCTCAAATGAGCAAGAAAAGAGGTGAGAAGGAAATAGAAAACAT
>NW_005871055.1:177997-179975 GCF_000147115.1 Myotis lucifugus
GAGGGGGGGGGGGCACAACTCAATACATACACCACTACGTCAGCACTCTTATGTGATTTAATCTGTTGGATATACTCTTTTTTGTCCCCTTTCCTATGAAAGAACAATATCTTTGTTTAAATCATGATCTCACTCATAGAGGGAGCCTAATGAACAAAATAATCTGATGAATAAAATAGATGCAGAAACATAGAAGCATGGAACAGACTGAAGAATCTCAGAAGGAAGGTAAGGGTAGGGTGGGGGCATTTGGGGGGGTGGTATGTGGGGAGTGATTAATTAAGGAACTTATATGCATATATGTAGAGCTCATGGACACAGACAATAGTGTGATGAAGGCCTGGAAGGGGCAGGTACAGGGTGGAAGGGGTCAGTGGGAAAAAAAGAGACATCTGTAATACTTTCTACAATAAAGAAAAATAAAACAACAATGACAACAAAATAATTAAAAGAAAAAAAAAACCAACAACACAAATTCAAGGAACAGAATTCAGGAGTATAATCAACTCAACCCTCTGCCCTAAAATTTAATAGAAGGGAAAATAATGTCCAAGAAATCTCTGGCAGAGTTCACTTTATACTTGGGAAAACTCCTTTATGATAACATATACATTTTCTGGAATCAACACATTATCTACAAAAAAAAAAACCCTCCAAAACAAAACAAACAAAAAAAACACTTTAATTGAGATAGTGACCACCATGACCTTCTGGCAAAGAGAGAGTTTTCATAGATGAATCTTTGTCTTCTAATTCACATTACTCAAGCTTCTGTTCAACTCACACACAATCAGAGTGCTCATTATCAACATTTAAGTTTTGCTTGGTTCTGAGTGTTATCATCTTTGTGATTTTTTTCTTTAATAATAGAGACTTCTAAAATTTCCTTCAATTTAGATTTAACCTAATACAGTTTTACTCAAAATTAATTTATAATTTATTATGATGATATGGTGTTTCAGTCATGTTTGAGACATGAAAATAAATAAGACCCAGCATTGGGAACGTGTTTTTTAAGACCCCAGGTTAGTTACTCAAGCCATCAGTTTAGTTCCTTTTTTTCCAAGAAACTCCTTCAAATTAGTATAAAGGAGTAGATCCCAATTGGACCCAACCTCTCAAACAAACAAAAAAAGCACATTAGAAAAAAATTTGCAAGTGAGATTCTATTTAGTCTACATGTTTCTAACTTCTTTCAAATCTAACCTACATGTTATCAATGAAGTATTT
This sequence comes from Myotis lucifugus, assembly GCF_000147115.1. NCBI lineage: Eukaryota > Metazoa > Chordata > Mammalia > Chiroptera > Vespertilionidae > Myotis > Myotis lucifugus. The sequence goes on from NW_005871055.1 coordinate 179,228, forward strand.
ATCCTTAAATATAAATTTGAACTTTCACATGTTCATGTACCTTTCACGGCTCTTTCTATTGCTTAGGGAGCAAAGACCAAAGTATGTCTTCTGATACTTATTGCGCTAATCCATAAAATCTTTGTCTCTAGCTCCAACCTTAAAGTAGATTTCAAATTATAATTATCAGAAAAAGAACTCCTCACATCTTTCCTAATCATATTTCCCCATTTTAAAAATAATTTATTTTTCAATTACAGTTAACTTACAAAGAAGACTAAAAATAGTACCTACTTAGAGAGTTTTTTCTTTTTTAATATTTATTTATTTTTTTAATTACAGTTGACATAAAATATTATATTAGTTTTCGGTGTACACCATAGAGATTTGACATTTATTTAATTTACAAAGTGGTCACCTCAATAAATCTAACCTCATCTGATGCCATACAGTTATTATAATATTATTGACTATATTTCTTATGCTATACTTTACATTACTGTGACTATTTTGTAACTAACAATATGTATTTATTAATCCCTTCCCCTTTTTTATCCATCCCCCCAACCCTCTCCCATTTGGTAATCATCAAAATGTTGTCTGTATCAACAAGTTTGTTTCTGTTTTGTTTGTTCATTTTTTTTTTTACATTCCACATATAAGTGAAATCATATAGTATTTGTCTTTCTCTTTCTGCCTTATTTTATTTAGCATAACTTCTATATACATCCATGTTGTTGCAGATGGCAAGAGTTCAGTCTTCCCCTAC
>NW_005871055.1:181064-209063 GCF_000147115.1 Myotis lucifugus
CTGGTGCATGGGTGGGGCTGCTGGTTTGCCTGAAGGGTGTCCCAGATCAGGGTGGGGGTCCTTCTGGGTGCCTGGCCAGCCTGGGTGAGGGGCTGATGGCTGTTTTCAGGCTGGTCAAGCCCCCCAGTGGGGACCCTCACCCCTGGGGGTGTGGCCATCCTAGGTGAGGGGCTGATGGCTGTTTTCAGGCTGGCCACAGCCCCTTCAGGTTGGGGGTCCCCACTGGGGTGCCTGGCCAGCCTGGGTGAGGGCTGAGGTCCATTTTCAGGCTGACCATGCCGCGGGCTGGAAGCAGGTATCTGGGATTTATTTAACTTCTATAATTGAAACTTTGTTGCCTTGGACTTATCAAAGCCTGATTGCCCCTGGCAACCCAGGTTCCCAGCCCCTCCTTGAGCAGAGGCCAGGGTGGCTGGAAGCAGGTATCTGGGATTTATTTATCTTCTATAATTGAATCTGTGTAGCCTTGAGTGGAGCTCTGGCCGGCAGAGCAGGGGGGGAGCTTGGCTTTCTCCATCACCAGGGCAACTCAAGCCTCCTGCTCCCTCCAGCTCCATGGTTGCCGCCATCTTTGTGACAGAGCGATGGTTAATTTTCATATTACTCTTTTATTAGTTAGGATTCTCACAGTCTCTTGCCAGTTTTATAACCCTGGAAGTTCTTTCTCAAGGGCTAGGAGGGGCGAGGGGGCATCCTTTTGGAATGTAATGATCAAAGTAATTAGTGTCCCTATATCCTAATCTCTGTGGGATGGTAGGAGCCTAACATTTATAACTACAAGTAAAAATTAACAAAGACAGCTGGTCTAGTCACACAGATTAGCCTCTCACCAATGTTCTCCTTTTTAAATTTTTTTTTCTAGATTATAAAAATTCTTCCACCTATTGTTTTAGCAAAGTTTAGTTCAAAGACTCTCTCCTATTGCAAAAGTCTTAAACACTAGAGTAATAATCTTGAATTCAAGTTTTTTCCTTGCCTGTTTAACAATGTTGGTTCAACTTTTCTTTTACACTATCAAAAGAAAAGAAGAAAAATGGACCAAAATTGTAAACATTTTTTTGAGAAATGGAGGAAAATATACTCTGAAAGTAAAAACTGTTCATGCAAAGATAAATGTGATAAATATGCAGCCTAATTGAGCATATGTGGAAAAAAATAAGTCTAGTCTGCTTTGTTCATTTAGGTGTCTGCTTGATTCTGTTGGAGTTTGAATTTGTGACCCCTGGTATGTTCTTTCACAAAAGCCAAAAAGAGAAGTTATTTTCAAGTACCTCCTGCTTTAGGCCTTGAAAAGCCCCTGAGGCGAAGAAACACAAAGGCCTACATAGAATAGAAGGAAAAATGCAGACCACAAAACATAATGAACTCTCATACTGTTTGATTCTTCCTCAGCAGAGAAAACAAAACACAAATGAATTTTCCACTATATTATCCTGCCATACTGTATTAGTGATGCACAGTGTTTTCTGCTCAACGTTCCTGCATTTGTGTCTGTGAATAATTTACCAAAAGGGATTTATTAGTAGCTTTCTTTCTGTTTTGTAGTTTTTCATAAAGATAGGGCACTTTGATTTTTATTTTGATCTGTAGGATTTAAAATGCAGTAAGAATACCTTAGCATTGAAAATCAATCTCAAATATGTTTATCTATACCGAGATTCTTGGATGAAAGGAACTAGATAAATACTGATTTTTTTTCAAGATTAGTCAACACTTGAGTTTCTTCTCTGGTTTTTAAAATATCTCCTGTCTTCATTGTTAATATTTCTGGAATCTGCATACTATTTTCTACTAATCTGTTTTGTAGTATCATCTTAATTTATTGCCTGTGTCATGAAGGGCTATTTGGAGAGTCATGACCAAACACAAACTCTCTTCTTCAAAATTGAGGTGTGTTTTTTGTTTGTTTGTTTGTTTGTTTGTTTGTTTGTTTTGAACCTAAACTGTCCTTTTACATTCTGGTGAGTATTAAAGATTCCTGCTTGATAAGGAATGCACATGGTTCTGGGAGATCTACAAAAATCAGGCAGACTTGTCTTATCTAACTCATCTTCTCATTATTGTAACTCATTTATTAGGCCTATAAACTGGTATTCAAATAAATATAACGTGTGCTATATAGAACAGTTTGGCTATAAATTAAGATCCCTCTGCTTTAATTGCACAGAACTTAAATCAAGAAGTAAATTAAACTCTGTAGAGCTACATTACCTACAAATGTTGTCAGTAGGGACAGCTCCCATCCACACTTGTGGCTGGTAGGAGTGGGCTTCTTGCCATATCCAGAGGGGGGGGGGGAATGTCTGAGATCCACAAGAGAGAATGAGATACTATAGAACATCTTATTTCTATGAAATTATTCCTCAGAGATTCTGAGGTCCCATTTCCCTCTGTACTACCATGGAAGAAGGACAACTGTGGCTTCAGCAGAGCTGGGATCAAAGACGCTGCCCAGAGTTTCAGTTCCGTGTCTGGAGCAGTGTCCAGTTCAGTATCAGGCTAGCTTAGTTTGTGTTTCCTGCTGCAGCCCACTAACCCATTGTGTGTGGGGCTCTCATGGCTATGGGCCATGTGACTACAGAGGGAACCTAGGCAAGTGTTAAGACACTTACAAGAGTGCCAAGGGCCAGGAGCCACAAGAGAGCTCCAAGAGTCAAGGGAGAGAATTCCTTTGTTAGGGGATTAAGTATTCCCAAATTTTCAAGGGCCTGTAGTGGCCCCACACCTTCTGGCCAATCCTTGGTTCCCCAGGTTAGATTGAAAGGCATCATCCTAATTTTTGTAGCACTCCCAGAACCATGTGCATTGTTTTTCAAGCAGGAATCTTTAATACTCACCAGAGTGTGAAAGGATAGTTTAGGTTTCAAAAAAATGTTTCACATGAATTCATCTCACCTTTATTGGATCCTTTCCTGAGTAATCTGTGGGGAATTGGTCAGTGGTGCCCTAGGGAGTGTGAAATTACAGCTTCTTGGTGAAACTGCCCAAATGACCACACTTATAATGTCTGGCTTTCCCTTTTGCCTTCTTCCTAGCCTATATAATAAAGAGATAATATGCAAATTAAACCTCACACCATCACAAGATGGCTGTGCCCACAATGGAGGTGTTCCCATAACACAAGATAACTGTGCCCACAGCAGAGGCAAGGTTCCTATAACGAGCCATAATGAGCAATCAGCAGGGACCTGAGGCTGCGTGGTGCCGGGCCGGGCCAGGGGAACTGAGGCCACACTCCTTGCCCAGAGGGGCTTGACAGGGGACCTGAGGCTGCACCTTCTACCCAATGGGACTTGACGGGGGACCTGAGGCTGCACCTTTTACCTGATGGGACTTGACGGGGGTGGGGCTGGCCGGGGCTGGGTCTCGCCCAGTGGGGGTGGGGACAGCCAGGTCTGGGTCTCGCAGGACTTGACAGGGTTGGGGCTGGCCGGGGCTGGACTCTGGGTCCCATGGCACGTGGGGACAGCCAGGTCTGGGTCTCGCAGGATTTTGAAGTGCATGCGGGTGGGCGGGGACTTGACTCTGGGTCCCATGGCACGTCCCAGACTCTGACAGGAGGAAGATTTTCATATACATTTTATTAATTTTTTTTCATCTCTGACACTTACAGAGAAAAGGCAAATAGCAATATTAAAATATTTCCTCTAATTAATTCCCTTTTAATGTGCACAAATTTTGTGCACCGGGCCACTGTTACTAATTCGTATGACATAATCAACTGAAGATAAATATATTTGTCAATGAAAATGTTGATATATGTTTGTTTTTTTCTTTAATGTTTAGTCCCTGAGCAGCACAATAGCCATAATTTTGTATTGTCACATAGGATGCATTATGAGGAGTTCATTATATGTATTTAAGCTTTCTTTATTACTTAATTTAAACTCTAATTTGAGACAACTAATAAAATTACTTTTAATACTTCTAACTTTTAAGCTATAGTGGATAATAAATAATATTGTTTTCCAAATTTCTTTTTTTAAATATATTTTTATTGATTTAAGAGAAGAAGGGAGAAGGAGAGAGAAATAGAAACACCAATGATAAGAGAGAACCATTGATCAGCTGCCTCCTGCACATCCCCCACTGGGGATCGAGCCCGCAACCCTGGCACGTGCCCTTAACTGGAATCAAACCCGGGATCCTTCAGTCCACAGGCCAATGCTCTATCCACTGAGGCAAACCAGCTAGGGCCAAATTTCTTTAATTATAACTAAACTAGAGGCCTGGTGCACAAAATCCATGCATGGGTCGGGTTCCTAGGCCTGGTTGGTAATCAGGGCCGATCAGGGCCTTCCTTTTCCCAGCTGCTGGCTGCTGGCTGGGGCCCTCCTTTCTTCCCCACTGTCCCCTGGTGGTCAGTGCAAATCACAGTGAGTGGTCAAGCTCCTGGACGATTTGCATATTAGCCTTTTATTATATAGGATTTCTTTAATGATATTTCTTTAGGTATTACCCAAACCATTTGAAACTTCTATAAATTAATATGAATGCTTAAATATACATTTAAATATTTAGTTTTACATTATTTAAAATGCAGAACCATTTCAAGAAGAAGTATTCATAGATAGCCCATCTACAAACACCAAAACATATTGAATAAAATATTATTTTAAAAGGGTATGAAAGTAAATATTGTAATTAGCTTATTTATTTTTATGTCTTTTGGAACAGACTTATTTAAGTGATAACAATTAATATTCTTTGTCCTCAAAAATTCAAGGCATTCAATGAAGAAGTATAAGAAATAAGAAATATAAAATTGACAAAATAAGAATAAAGGATATTTGCTAATGGCTTTTAATGTAGTGCTCTCTAACCATAGAAAGATAATTTAAAACACATTAAAAATGTACTTCTCATTTTTTTTATATATTTTCATACATAAATATATAAAACTTGATAATGTAATATGACTTAAATCAAACAAATGAATATGATCTCTAAAGACATTTGATAACTATATATTGCTCATGTTATATTTTTCTTTAGTTATCTTTTGTCCCAATCTCTTCCACTTAAAAGAGACATTAAGGCATGCACAGGGACTAAAAACAATCAACAATAACAACAAAACTTTAATAGTTTTATTTTCACATTGATTTGAAATAATCACAAAGTTCCCCAAAACAAGTAAACAAAATCTTCAACTAAACATGGCTTAAAAATAACAAATGACTAAAAGATGACAAGAAATAGGTGTATTAAAGATGCAGTGGTGTGTATATGTCCAAATGAAGAAATAAGAGCAGAAATACAGGAATGTTAGGAAATGTAGGAAATATATGATTGAAGGAAAATGACTAGTTGTTATATTAAAGTGCTTATAATGTTGCTACTTTTAAAGATATCCTAATAAAAATATGATTTTGCACAATCACAGGAATAAAGCTATATATTTGTTTATAATTAAATGTAATTATCTTTTTACCTCCTCCCCTACTTCATACACACATCCATATCCAAATTATTCAAAAAGCGTAAAGTTGTTTTTATTTCTTCTTTATATTGTGTATTTATTTATATATTATCACAGGTATTTATTTGTTTTATTTAACTAAAGTAAGAAGGTATAGTGTTCTGGATAAGTCAAACAATTTCAGCCATGTTAATAAAAGAGACTGCATTATTTAATCCAGAATTATTAAGTTTTTTTCTATATATCTATAGTGTGGAAAGAGCAATGATCTTTTCTTCCTTTCTTTTTATTTTTAGGTAGCATTTATTTAAAATTTTTAAAATTTTTATTTTTTATTTTTAATTTTAATTTTTAAAATTTATTGGGGTGACATTGGCTAATAAAATTATATAGGTTTCAGGTATATACTTCTACAATACATCATCTGTATATTGTATTGTGTGTTTACCACTCTAAGTCAAGTCTTCTTCCATCACCATTTATCGCCCCCTTAAACTTCTTGTACCTCTTTCCATCCGCCCTACCCCTGGCAACCACCATACTGTTGCCTATGTCCATGAGTCTTTCTTTTTTTCTTTGCTTAACATTAATTCTTAGTTTGAGTTTAATCAAAGAGATAATTCTTCTTTAAGCATAAGTAAGAAAACTATCTCAGTAGGAAATCCTTGTTTCTCTTGAATATTTATGCAAACTGGCTTTTTAATGTACTAGTCAAAGCGGCAGATACATGGAGAACAAAAATTTGAATGTAAGATGCTAAAACAGAAACAATATGGTTCAATATTTAGATCTTAGATCTCTTGTGATGTCCATTATTTCTTAGTTTAATATTTTAATTAAGTTCACACTGCATTTTTTAAAAATACTCAAAGAATATCAAAATAGTATGAGATATACTTGGATATGTTACATTTATAAATAAGTATATTTGGAAATATTTGGTGGTTATATTAACTATATATGTGAACAGAATCTCCTAAATTAAACCTAAAAAGTTTGTCTCAAAATCTTTGTGAGCAAAGATGGAAATTTGCCATAATTCATTAAAAAGAGTGAACCAATTATAATTAATATTATGTTAATTAACTCAGATCAATACATTTACAGCTTCAACAACAACCAAATGTATTAGGCTCTATTAGTAAAATCTTTTTAAAATTTAATTTCTCATCTTTCCCTATTTTTTTATTCTCAAGAGTAAGTTTGTGACTTCTTCCTTTCACTTTTATCACTATTTAAAAGTATGGAGGCTTTATTTATATAATTTTTTAAATTTAAATTCTTTATTGTTTAAGTATTACATAAGTCCCCTTTTTTCCCATTGACCTCTCCCAGGACACCCCCATCCCCCAGCGTGTGCCCTCACCCCGCCTCCCATCTGTGTCCATTGGTTTTGCTCATATGCATGCATACAAGTCCTTTGGTTGATCTCTTACCCTCTCACCCCTTCCCTTACCTTTCCTCATAGGTTGGACAGTCTGTTCGATGCTTCTATGACTCTGGTTCTATTTTGGTTCCTCAGTTTATGTTGTTCATTATATTCCACAAATGAGTGAGATCATGTGATATTTATCTTTCTCTGACTTATTTCACTTAGCATAATGCTCTCCAGTGCCATCCATGCGGCTGCAAATGATAAAAATTCCTTCTTTGTACAGCAGCATAGTATTCCATTGTGTAGATGTACCACTGTTTTCTAATCCACTCATCTACTGATGGGCACTTACACTGTTTCCAAATCTTAGCTACTGTAAATTATGCTGCTATGAACATAGTTAAACTGTTGGAAGATATCAAGGGAGAGATCAACAGTAATACAATCATAGTAGGGAACTTTAATACCCCACTGACATCACTGGATAAATCCTCTAGACAAAAAATCAGCAAAAAAACAGCAATCCTATGACTCACTAGATCAGATGGACTTAATTGACATCTTCAGAATATTTCACCCCAAAGCAACAGAATATACATTCTTCTCAAGTTCACATGGGACATTTTCAAAGATAGACCACATATTGGGTCACAGGCAAAGTCTCTCCAAATTCAAGAAGATTGAAATCATATCAGGCATCTTCTCAGACCACAATGGCATAATATTAGAAATCAACTACAATAGAAACAATAAAAAACCTCAAACACTTGGAGGTTGAATAGCATGTTATTAAACAATGATTGGGTTACCAAAGAAATCAAAGAAAAAATTAAAACATCCTAAAAATGAATGCCAATGAAAACACAACAATCCGAAACCTATGGGGCACAGTGAAAGCAGTCCTGAGTGGGAAGTTCGTAGCATTACAGGCCTACCTCAAAAAACAAACAACAAAAAAAAAACAACCTGATAATAAATTATCTAACTCTACAACTTGAAAAATTAGAAAGAGAGCACAAGAAAAGCCCAGAGTTAGCAGAAGGAAGGAGATATTAAAGATCAGAGCAGAAATAAATGAAATAGAGAACACAAAAACAATACAAAAGATCAATGAAACCAAGAGCTGGTTCTTTGAAAGGAAAAACAAGATTGATGAACCTCTAGCCAGACTCACAAAGAAGCAAAGAGAGAGGACCTAAATAAACAAAATCAGAAATGAAAGAGGCAAAATAACAACTGACCCCAAAGAAATGCAAAAGATTATAAAAAAGAATACTATGAACAACTCTACTCCAACAAACTAAACAACCTAGAGGAAATGACATATTCTGGAAAAATACAACCTTCCAAAACTCAATCAAGAAGAATTATATAATTGCTTTTACTGTGGATTATTTAAGATATTTCTAAACTTATGTCTTGGGAAAATAAATGGATTTTAGATACTTTGAAGTAATTATGCCAGTGAGACTTATAAGAAAGAAAAGATCCGTATATCATAGAAAGAATTACTTAAAAATACCATCAGTGACAACAAATTCTAGCTCCATGATAAGTAAAACCAGGTAATTTGGTTCAATTTATTATCTTTATCCTTGGTATTTTAATCCATAGCATGATCATTCTTTTAAAACCAAAGTTGAAGTCATCTTAAAAGGGCCATATCTAAGGTTATTAGGCTGACACCTATGATGTCTCTGCAGAATGGCAAAACTACAGCCACCTTTCTTAGCAAAAAGCAACAACACACCCAAAGGATTTTTGGTTACACATATGTCATCCTTGGACTATGAAACACATTTACTTCTAGAGGCCTCCAACAATCATTCTAAACCCTTAAAACACTTTTAAGTTATTTTATTTTAATGTATTGTTTGTTTTAATTCATCTTAGAAGGTTCTGGTTCTGGAATAAACAACTATTATGCTATCTTGTTAGGAAGTGTTTTTGCTCCTGAGTTGAAGAAAGTCATTTGTCCCAGGTACTTTGGCTTTCTGATTCCTAGGGCAAAGTATAACAGACATGTCAAGCAGGACTTGATTGTAAAACAATCAACAAGACATTAGGTGTAGTTATATTAAAACTGTAGCATTCAATACCAGTGCCTGAACCAACCAAATGAGGTAGAAGGAGAGAAGGAGTGAACTGTATAAAACTATGGGTTACTGGAAATCTCACTGACAGGAAACACCAGGAAAAAGAATGCTTATCTTCTCAACATTCACTGGGAAGAGAATCTCTCATCCTGATTTATTTAGCTCTGGCTTTGAAAAACGGAATCAGCTATTTTCTGTGATGTGTACTAAACTGGTTCAGAAAAAGTGACTGAAAATATTAGACAGTGTGTAATTTTTAAGTCAAGCTTTTTAAATTATTTAACCATTGTAGTTTGTAGCATTCCAAATTAAAAACATATTTTAGTATTATTCTGGTTCTTATCTTTTGCCAAAAATCTTTATTCATTAAGCACAATACTCAGTACCTCCTATTTTTGCCATGTAATTCAATAGACATTGTTACTGCTGTGTGTCCTGGAAATTATGCATGCAGTCCTCATGGTGAATCTACCACCAGAGTCACAGTCCTATCTGCCAGGATGAGCTTGCTCACAGCTGTGACCATTCTGCCCTGCCTCCCAGGGCTGAAGGCAGAGACCTTCTTTCAGTAATCCCCATACTAGCCACTCTCAAGAAGACATATGTAACAAATTGTTCATGTTTTTTATAAAGGCTAAATATAAAACTATTTTTGTCTTTTTACATTTACAATTACTTATGGAAGTTGAGAGATACACGTTTGTGTAATTTTCAACAATAACCTATTAAATGTACGTATATACATAATTAGTAAATTAGTTCATATCTCAACAGATATAAAACATTTGAGTTCCTTTATAATGTCTTGGACTTTAGATATTACCCACAATCTTCATAAGATTGATGGTGTTGAATTTCCATATGTCACTTGATAGTTTTCATGATCTTAAGGCAATTGCTATGAATCTTCTTCAATAATTACAATAATAATAATGATAATGTCTCAGTCAGTGTTCTGGTAGAGAACAAATGACATGTTAAAAAGGGGTATTTGACGAGAATTTAATAAAGGGACAATTTACAAAAGTGTGAGATTGTAACCGTACAAATAATGGGTCTGTGCTGCCTGTCATGATTTGAGCCAATTAAGCAGAGACAGGGTTGAATCATATATGAGCCATTGTTCCAATATTGCCAGCAATATTGGAGAGCAGCAGGTCATCCACAAAAATCTGGTCTGCACCCCACCATGAGCCAGCTGCTTATATTGTGTAAAAGGACAAAGATTACATGGGAAAATAGCCAAAAGATATGCCAAATGGGCAGTTAACTGGTAAGTAGAGGGCTGGGGATCTTCAAAGGGCTTAGTGATATGCAAAAGGTCAGGGATCTTCAAAGGGCTGGTGATTCTGGTTTCTACAGAAAAATTGTTAATCATCCTGTATAATAAAAGCCCAGCCTCTGAAATGGCAGAACAACCAGAACGACCAGAGATGAGAAGGACCATGCCCCTTGCACCACCTGGCCCCGTCCCCCAGTGAGTGGGTAAGGGTGATCAGACAGTCAGGCGAGTGGTTAGGGGCAATAAGGAAGGCAGGCAAGTTGTTAAGGGTGATCAGGCAGGCAGGCAGAGGTGGTTAGGGGCAATGAGGCAGGCAGGCAGATGAGTGGTTAGGGGCAATCAGGCAGGCAGGCAAGCAGTTAAGAGCCAGTGGTCCTGGGTTGCAGGAAGGATGTCTGACTGCCGGTTCAGGCCTGAACCCAGCGCCCGATCCTAGGTAGAAGTTAGTCGGACATCTCCCGAGGGGTCCGGGATTATGAGAGGGTGCAGGCCGGTCTGAGGAAACCCACCCCCCTTGCATGAATTTTGTGCACCGGACCCCTAGTTCTATGATAATAAGTGGCTCCAAATGGGGAGGATGGCTGCATTTCCAGGTGAGCTCCCAGGTCCCAGATGTGTAACTGCCAGCCAGGTTAGAATGTGCCTTCTTTGATCAGAAGAACACACACAGTAAACAATCACAGTAAACAGAGCATGATTAATATTTCTTACAATTCTAGCTGGTTCCCTAACATTCTATTTCTTCCCCTATCAAGATGATTTAAAGGAAGTCAACAAGTAATGGTGCAGTGCTCTGGAGAAAACCACACAGGAGAACCACTACTCCCCTTGGTCTTGAATGGTAGGGGAGGCAGGGCTTATCAGGACCCAGCAAAAATGGAAACTGGGAGTGAGAGAGGGGCATCTGCTGGGACACTGGGGTTCTCCTTCGGTACAGAAACTTGTCCTCATCAACCTTTCAGGAGGGACCTGGGGGAATAAATACCAACACCAATTTCTCTTACTCTCCCCTCTCCGGTTGATGACTCCCACCGTCTGGATCCAATCTGTGCCAGAAAAGGAGATTAATTCATAGTGAAATGTGGGGTTTGGGGTGCAGATTTTTCCTGTGGGTTCTTGTCCTCATGAAGTCTGAAGAACAAACTCATGGACAAAAAGGCTTCTTTAATAAAAAAATGTAGAATTTTGCCCAGCTGGTGTGGCTCAGCAGTTGAGTATGAACCAGGAGATCATGGGTTCGATTCCTAGTCAGAGCACATGCCTCATTTGTGGGCTCAATCCCCAGTGGGGGGACATGTAGTGATTCTCTTTCATCGTTGATGTTTCTATCTCTCTCTCCCTTTCCCTTCCTCTCTAAAATCAATAAAAATTTATTTTTTAAAAATGTAGAAGTTTATTGGATGCAGATAAAAACTCCATCTGGGCAGGGGTATCCCCAAAGGGGACCCCCTGGGAAGGGGCCCCAAAATGAGAAAAGCCTGCTCTCTCTCTCTCTCTAAAAAAATTAATCTTAAAAAAATGTGCCTATGACCCTTTGTCTCCAGTTTATATATGCTGCAGTTCTTTGTCTGAATCTGACCCTTTCAAATTGGACCCGTCCTTGAGTTAGGATCCCGTTGCTTTCCTCATTGGTCATTCTGCTACATGGTATTAGTTTCAAAGTTCAAAGCCCACGTGGTTCCCTCCTCTTTCCCTCCCCTTATCTTGAAACAGTTCTTTACCCAACAAGAAAGAGAAGTGTTTTGGTGTCTCCAAGCCCCCACCTATGCATTCTTCTCCCATGGACCCTCTCTCACTTGTCCTGGCCGGATATGTTTTATTACCCCTTAAGTCAGGGATACTTTAGATCTAACTTATGACTGCTTTAATTTTCATGCCAAAAATACCTCCATCCTTCCTGGACCCTCCCCCCCTCCCTTTCTATCTTAAGCTAGCTAGTTAACCCTTTTCAATAGCGTCAATAAAGAGCAAGGTGACAAGATGAGAATATTTAGTGAGCAACAAACTGCATGCCTAATTTTGCTTAAATGTTACAAAACCTCTTCACAATTTACTAGTTGAAGCTCAACTTTCAAGAACCTATAGCTGGTGAGTGGTAGAGCATGGGTTTAGTCTCATATTTATCTAATGCTAACACTTAGGCTGTTTATACTATGTTGTGCCCTACATAAGCAATCATGTGCCTTACAAAATCCCCATTACTTCATTCACATACAGCCTCAGACCTCAGCAATGATGAGTTCACATTAAGAAAATATTGAAACTCACTGGAAACCACTGCTCATAGAAGGACACTGTCCTACCCCCTTTCCACAGCCTTTCCTTTTGATTTAGAAAAAAATGTCAGAGTTCAGCACCTACTTTCAAAAATCTCAGCTCCCCTCAAGCTAAAAGCTACATCATACAGTTCAAGATTTGAGTTTGTTTTGCCTTTCCTGACTCACTGCTAAAAAACTAACAACAAACAAAAGCACGAAATAAAACTATTATATTACCAGCATTTGTCCTCTTTTTCTTTTTCATAGCTTCTGTATGCTAATTTTCTATATTCTCTATTCCTATATCATCTTGGCATTCAACACCAGGTCTAATTCAGCCCATTAGATTGAGAACTGTATCTTCATCTTCGAGACCAAAGCAGGAAACTTCAACTGCTTAGATTTCTGTATTAGGACAGAGGCAAAGAAGACAAATTTGAAACTCCAGAATAAATAAAGGACAAGGCACAAAGCCAGCACAATTAAATGGAGTAAATATCATACCAATATCTACTTATTTTTTCTTTAGAAAGAATATGGAACTAAATTCAAGAAAACTAAACTAGTATTCTCAAACTATATATGCTCCTAATTATTATTTCCTATATAAACTAGTCAATCATTTGACACCAATGGACCTGGTTTACCACTGATGTTAAATTGTCAAAGTAATTATATAGACCCTCACAGGATTTTATTAGAATAAAGTAAGATTAAAGATGCTAAAGAGCTTGAAATAGAAAATAACAATAGTAATAAAATTATAAAAATAGTTTTAATAATTATTTATTATATTAATTATTGGTCTATCTCCTTTTTGACTGTTTATTTTTCAATTGGCATAATACTACTTTTATTTTTTTTGAATTTTTTACTTCAGTGTAGTACAGCATATTTTAAAAAAAAAGAGAAAGAATGATATAGAAGTCAAGATATATATGTGTATGTGGTTGTGTGTGTGACAGAAAGAGAAAAGGAGAAAGGGAGGGAGGGAGGGAGGGAGGAAGTTATTTCTAGATTCTGGCACAATATAAATGCATTACCTAATTTATTTATTATTGAAAATGTATTATTAAATTGAATGAGTGGAGCACATATTTTACTATTGCTGGAGGCAACCATGAGTCACATTCTGACAGGTTACATGTATTTAATGCAACTATTTATTTTTAATACAAGAGAATGAATAATTTCTTTAGTAATTGCCAAATCATACTTTCCCTGAAATTCATGGCATCTTCTTAGGAAAGTACATTTACCAAAATGTCATGTGAATTTATGCATATTTCAAGGGAAATTCAGAGAAACTATGTATAACAGCTTCCTAACTTTCTTTCCAAAGGATGACATTAAAAGATAGTTTAATTTTATTGTATTCATTTTTGTACATTTTAAAAATGTTGTACATATTACATATTTCAATGAAGTGTACTCAAATGAGAGGATATATATATATATATATATATATATATATATATATATATATAATTTACAAGGCTATTATGTAGTAATAAGATAAAGACATTTGCTGCTCCCCCTCCCCCTTTATTTGTGGTGTAGGGCATGATAAATCCATTCATTTGGTTACACAATTGCCTAAAGATATTTTTTAAAAATATATTTTATTGATTTTTTACAGAGAGGAAGGGAGAGAGATAGAGAGTTAGAAACATCGATCAGCTGCCTCCTGCACATCTCCTACTGGGGATGTACCCGCAATCCAGGTACATGCCCTTGGCCGGAATCGAACCTGGGACCTTTCAGTCCGCAGGCCAACGCTCTATCCACTGAGCCAAACCGGTTTCGGTGCCTAAAGATATTTGATAAAGACAAGAGATCTTTATAACATTTTAATTGTGCCTTTATTGGACTCATCAATTGACACTTGACCAGAAAAAATTATATACTCATTTACCAAAAGTCAATAATCTGAAACCAAATGTGAAAAATTAATTTACTTTCTGAATGATAGTGTTTTTAAGGATGTGAAGTGATTCATAGCTAAATCTGGCACCCTGGTATTTTTCAGTGTCATAACATGAATTAAGAATATAGGATGACACATAATATAGCAGATATTAAGAAAGAAATTCTAGTGAAATAATTCTGTTTTATCTCTGGTAGTCTTTATTCCCATAATACAAATCCTCCATATTTAGTACCTCAGAAAATAAATTACTATTTAGTCTTTGACATTTAGGCATGAAAGTAGACTATTCTTCAGGGTAATATATTAGACATACAATTAAAATATTCTGAGAAATTAGTTTTTCCCAAACTTACGTTTTCAAAGAAGTATGAAAAGTTCTAGGCTTTTTTAAGAGTCATTTTTGACATTGCTTGAGCTTCACAGAACCTCAGACCCACACTAATTTTAATGCCTATCAGTAGAATCAGCATATCTCACACTGTAGCTCTGAAAATAGATTCAAGTACACTTAAATACATAGTGTGTCCCCCATCTCACTTTCCATACTTGTCATAAAATCGTTTAGTTCATTGTTAATTATTTTTATTTTCACATATTTTTAGGCATTATAATTTTTTTACTTAACTCTCTAAAACTTCTAGGAAGAATAATTAAATAAATGCATAAGTGCTAACTTAGGTGGAATGTCACAAAGAAATAGTTGAATTTCTTCTTTACACTTTGTGTTCACTTGGTAACTCTAGCACCATGAATATATCAAAAATATCCATTGGTACTTTGCAAATGTAAGAAAGTTATATTTCATGACAGATAAAGTGGCTCTGTGTTCAAGTTAGGGCAAAACTTTTTCTAGTAAGATGATATTACAGTGACAATCATGCAAAAATAGATCTGTTTTTATGCAGTCCTCCCTGAGCTTGATTTCTTGATCATTTGTTAATTCATTAATTTTGGCATGTGTAATTGGCACCTACTGTATACACCTGGGTGATGGATAAAAAATATATATGCTCTTGGACATTTATACAGGGGTGGGCAAATATAGGTTTACAGTTGTTAGTGTGGAAAATAATACAATAATAAGTAATGATACAAAAATAAACTGTCCTAGCTGGTTTGACTCAGTGGTTAGAGCATCATCCCATGGACTGGAGGGTCATGGGTTCAATTCCAGTCAAGGGTATGTGCCTTGGTTGCAGCCTCAATTCCAGGCATGGGTTGGGGCACTTGCAGGAGGCAACCAACAGATATGTCTCTCTCACATCAATGTTTCTCTCTCTCTGTTTCTCCCCCTACCTTCCACTCTCTCTAAAAATCAATGGAAAAAATATCCTCTGGTGAGGATTAGCAAAACAAACAAACAAAAAGAATAAACTGTTTCACATACTTACATCTGTAAACCTACTTTAGCAGGTCCCTGTATATAAACAAGGTATTGTATTACCAAAAATATAAGAAAAGCAATGTATGCTTGACTATCATATAGAGATACAGTAAGCATATTAAGAATAGTCATATTTTGAAAATATTTCATCTCTAGGCAAATGTAAGGAAGAGGTAGGATGTAGGTGGAATAAAGGCATATTAGTCAGAGAAAAGTAAGGAAAGGCCCAAAGGTAAAAAGCACATATAAGGGAAAAGTGAAGAAAAATAGAATGGGATACAGCTATAAATTTTATAATTTGTTTTGAGTATTAGTAGCTCTGAATATGATGTTACATAAGAAATGGCTTGGATCTGGCCACCTATGAAAACTATTTTTCTTTCTTCACAACCCTAGGTGGCGTGTACTTTGGTTTGCATCACCAGAGGGAAAATCAAACACAATTTAATTAAACAAGTCTTTCTGAGGAACTCACAATGGAAGGCACTCTATTAGGATTACAGTACATATGCAGAAGGAATACAACTAATACAGTGACATAACACCAGCAGGCTAAAAGAGAAAGAGGGTCCAGTTAGGAGCACACCCCGATTATGCCTGGCCAAGATTTCACCTTCATCTAGTCTAAATCAATGGTAATTAACATCAGAAACAGTATAGTTATATCAGTATACTAGAGGCCTGGTACACGAAATTCATGCAGGGTAGGGTCCTTAGGCCTGGCTGGCGATCAGCGTTGATAGGGGCCTTCTGGCTGCCGGCCAGGGCCTTCCTTTGTTCCTCACCACCCCCTGGTGGTCAGCGCACATCATAGTGAGTGATCAGTCTCCCAGTTGAACTCCCACAGGAACAATTTGCATATTAGGCTTATATATAGATAGATTATTTTAGTACTGTACAGGTGTATATATTTGTGTTTCCACTTAGCAAACACTCTGTTCAATGTTATCTCAGCTAGTATGTGTAATGCCTTCTTAAAGCTGCAAATTAAAAACAATGACAAGTATTAAGGAAAAGGAACTTTAGCAGGTCAGCTCAGTCAGCATTTGCTGTTTCAGTGTTGATACTCAGAAAGTTTACCCAGTTGAGTGCTCCGTATACTCACGCATTTCAAACTTTTCTGTGTAATAGGTTTATGCAAGGTGCTTGATAAAAAACACAGCTTCTTTGCTCTTTGTCCTGAATTCTCACTCGGCATGTTTTAGCAGAGGAATCCAGAGATTCTGGAATCCAGAGCTGTTGCTGGAGGTGATCTGCAGACCAGAATTTGAGCAACACAGCCTATAAACCTGTTTAGGTAGACATTCTCCCACTACTGGGTAACCAGTAAACTCTCTATCCAGGATAAAAAGGTAACATTATTTATTATCATTGCAAGTAAAAATGGTAACATTAGTGACTTCTGTCTTTAATGCCTCTTTAATCTTTATGTATTATTTCTAAGATAGCAAGTCAGTTTTATTTCCTCTGCCAATAATGGTGCATCAGGAGTTCCTGGAGTACTGGCCTGTGAATGATTCTGGTGCTGGTAAGATTTTTCTAGAGAAAAAATGTTATGATAGATTAGCAATATCTGCAATGAATGGCGGAAGTGGACTAAGTAGAGCCAGGTCCCTATGGGCCCTCACTTTCCTAACATGTACTCTGCTTTCCTTTCATTTTCAGCCTATTTCATCTCTTGTCTTCTAAGATTTAGCAATCATTTCTTCGCCTCTCCTCCTCCTCCTCCTCTTCTTCCTCCTCCTCCTCCTCCTCCACTACCACCTCCTCCTTCTCCTTTTTCTGAGTTGATTTTCTCCTATTCTTTGTTTGTTCTTTCCTCTTTGCCTAGAAACAAGTTTTTTCATGAAGCAGTAACACCCCAGCGCTCAGCCTGACTGTTAGCGTCTCCCTGATGGGGACACGGTGTAGGTATGCAGCATTTCCCAGCAGGTCCTACAGCCCTCCTTTTCTGAGAGCAGGGCTCTCTCCTCAATATCCTCCAAAGTGTCACAGCCATCCCTGTCCCTTTTCAGTTTCAGAATATTTTCCCCCAATCTTTTCCCTTTCCCTCCCCTCTTCCTCTAATTACGGCAATTCTGCCTCAAATCCTAGATCAAGTAGTAGTGTCTGGCTTGCTTCCAGCATTGTACCTCTCCTGTGCCAGTACAGTGGCAAGCAAACAAACTGTATATAATTAGAGAACAAACTTAAGTAAACATATATATTTTTGTAATAACATATTGAAAAAGGAAACCCATTGTTGCTTCTTAGTTAATAACAGTTTATATCAAGTTGAAATATGACTTAGTAAGCATCACAAGTTTAGATTTTAAAAAATTCTTTAATTTTAAACAGTGGTTTGTTCAGTGCTAATCCTATCATATCATAAAATAACATATTTCATGCATGTGTGTGCCTCCATGGTTATACACATTATAAACACACGTGCACTATAATAGGGAGTACTGGATGGAAACTGGGATCTTAATAAATAGCAACAATGTAAGCCCTACTCTTGCTAAATGCTATTAAATCTTTCAGGAGGGAAAGGAAGGTAAAAAAAAGTAAGAGAGAGAGAGATTGAGAGGGCACTCTGGAACCTCTGACTCATTTTACAGAGTTCTTTCTCTTAATTGTGTGTGTTCACACTTGTGTTTCTGGTATCTCTAAACTTATCACTGAAAGACCTTTGTAATAGTCTTTACAGTTTAATGAATCAAATGCTTGTGAGCACATGGATTTCTGAAGCACATTTAAAAAAGGCCAGGCTTTAAAAGTCAAGGATGATAAGAAAAAGGATTAACTAAGTACTACAGCCAGTAATCCAACTCCGCAATGCTTCTGAATTTAAATGTAGAAGTGTTTCACTACACCTGAATTACTTACATTACTTTGGATCAGACAAGTAATTCCAATAGATCAACCTTGGAGATAATCTTTTCACATTAAATTCAAGTGCACTGGGATGTCTGCTCTCCTCAAAATATCATTGTACAGGTCGACGATATTGTCTGTAAAGATCTAGGAGCTTTAAGATGAGAAGCAGGTGAGGTATGTTACATCGCATGCATAAGATCAGCTTGACTTAATTCTCAAAGTTTTACATTTTTATGCTGTTGTATAGTTAAAATATAATTCAATGGATTTTTATTATACTTGTATCGCTCTAAAGAGAAGTGATAGAAACAACAGTTGTTGCAGAATTAGGCTTGTGGAGAAAACTAATTAGCTTAGGTCAGAGGATTAAAAAAATCAGCATAGTAAGCATTTACTGAACATTAAAAGAAAGGGAGAGAGAAATTCCACGAAGCAAGAGATCAAAGGAATAAAACTCAGGCTGAGGTAGTTCGATGCTAACACAATTCCTCCTAATGCAATACAACAAATAAAACATTCAATTAACTAGAAAGGGCTTTACTTTATATCCAACACACTCATTATTTCCATCCTCCAATACCTGTTGAATTTGCATACGTAAATGTTATAATTAGTGTAGAAGTAAAGTATCCGACCGTAGTTTTCCTTAGTGATCATGCAATGTCAACTCTTTTCCCAATTTTAGCTACCATTTTAAGACACCCTTGTAGTACCCATGCGTAAAACACAAAAGGTGCAAAGCAATGTAGATAAACTTATGGAAGAGTAAACCAAATGAAGACAGGGGTAAAGGAAATATGTAAGAAAATCTTCTAAAACTTATATAATCTATTACTAGCCTAGTTATAAAGCAGTGTGTACAATCTTTAAAGATTATGTCTAAGAAACAAAATCCTATTATAAAAATGGTTAAAAGTAGGAAATGATTACATGATCTTATTTCTATAGTTTTACACATAAATAACAGTCAGCTATGATACAGGTGCTATGCAAAGTTGATTATTTCAGTTTCTACACAAAGTGAACTCAGAAAGTTTTTGTTGATGCTTCACATCATTTTACTCTTTCATTGACCCTTGCACAGCTGTAATTCTCAGAGAGCCATGCAGACATTTTGTACCCGTCCCTCACCACTACAGTGTGAAGTGTAGCCACAGTTTACCATTACCAGGATAGCCATGTTACACTTTTTATAATAACACTGTGCCTTCAAAATGGGACTCCTCTCTTTGTCCAATTTCTCAACCTAGGGGCCT
This sequence comes from Myotis lucifugus, assembly GCF_000147115.1. NCBI lineage: Eukaryota > Metazoa > Chordata > Mammalia > Chiroptera > Vespertilionidae > Myotis > Myotis lucifugus. The sequence continues at coordinate 200,927 of NW_005871055.1, forward strand.
TTTCTGGGTTAGTTCAAGTGCATTGATAGGAAAAAATTCGTTCATGCTAATGATCAGTCACTGGCTAATGGGTCACCTCATCTGAAAATAGAACTCTATTGTAAGTTCTGCCATATCTATGTATTATACTAATTTGCAAATTGTTGAATTAATATGAGATAACATATTAGATCACATATGTTAATGGAGAAAGGTGATTAATAAGTTTTCAAAGACATTTCAAGTAAGTAAAATAGAACAGAGTAAACTACAATGAATTCAAACACCCTACTTCAAAACTCTGAAATATACAAAGTATTCATAGGCATATCATTTGGAAAATTGTTAATAAAATCCCAGAAATTTTGAGGTGATGAGAGAATCTGGTTGGATTGTTTCAGAAGTCCGTTGTTTATAAATGCAAATTAACCACCAGCCAAGATGGCGGCTAATTTGCATACTGCAGGTTGGGGCCGACAGTGCCAACCGCCAGCTCCCCTCCATCCAGGGCTGGCGGCAGAGGTCCCTGCCCTCATCCGGGCCTCCCGCGGGGGACCCAGGGCTGGCGGGTGGGACCCTGGCAATCGGGCACCCGCTCCGCCCTCATCCGGGCCTCCCACGGGGGACCCAGGGCTGGCGGGTGGGACCGAGGTGTTCGGCACCTGCTCCGCCCTCATCCGGGCCTCCTGCAGGGAACCCGGGGCTGGCAGGTGGGACCGCAGTGTTCTGTTCGGCACCTGCTCCTCCCTCATCCGGGCCTCCCGCCGGGTCCTGGGGTTGGCGGTGGGGCCGCAGCGATCGGGTACCCACCCGGGTATCCGCTGTGCTACGGGCCGGGCGGCAGCAGCGATCTGCCCGCTGGCACATCCCATGTGCTACCCAACTCGGGCGGGCAGGTCACGGGCATGCCTGGCAGCCTCAGTCAGTGCCTCAAGCCCCAGCAGCAGCAGCAGCAGCAGCAGCGGCAGTGGCAATAGCAGTGGCGGCAGTGCCCCCGACCTGCCCGCCCAGGTTTGAGCGGCCCCAAGCGGGCAGTGCTTTCCATCAGTCGATGGTTGGCGAACATTCATGCAGGTGAAATCACCAGCGCCTGCTTTCCCACAGGCCTGAGCACCTCAGGCCTGTGGGAAAGCAGGCGCCCTGAGCTGGTGATCCCAAAGGCCTGATAGCCGGGCAGTGGAGGCCGTGCTGGGACTGGGGAGTGGTGAGAAGGCAGAACATGGCCCTGATTGGGCCAGTCGCTATGATGCCCACTGTAGCCAGCACACCGCCTGATCAGGGGGCCAGCAGCCAACCTCGCAGCCCCTCCCCCCTGCAGGCCTTCCCCTGATCAGACTCTCCCATCCACATCGAGAGCAGGGTGCTCAGAGCCTGGACCCTCCCTGGCAGCCCCGAGGCCCTGGGGTTAAGAATGCTGATGGTCCTGCCCAGAGAGTAGAGGTGCCTGAGGGGCAGGGACAGGGACCACAGGCCTCCAGGGAGCACTGCAGAGTTGGCAATGAGAGGAGAGGGCCTGTGAAGGGGGAGAAGGTGAAGCCAGTGGACATCAGCCCAGAATCCAGCACTTCCCCTCCTGAGGCAGCAGGACCTAAACCCCAAACCCCAGCCAAAATTGGAAGAGCCTGAGGGAGCTTCAGGAAACTCTACGAAAAGCTGCACATTGAGAATGAGAGATTTCATGAGGCCCTGACCCAGACCACGCTGCGGCTGGAGCAGCTCAAGGTGGAGCTGGAGCACGCCATGCAGAGGCAAGAGCACTTTGCAGAGAGGCCGGCCATCCTGGAGCTGGCGAGATTTGAGTGCAGGGCCCTGGAGTGCAAGGCCGCTGAGCTGGAAGAGGAGCTGAAGGGCCTGTCCAATCTCCGAGCTGACAACCAGCGCCTCAAGGATGAGAATGTGGCCCTGATCTGCATCATCAGCAAACTGTCCAAGTGACCCCGGAGGACTTGCTCCTGCACCCGCATTTATACAGCTGCTTTTGCCACATGCACCCCTTCCCTGTGTGAACATGAGTGATAGGGCTGTCGAGGAGTCTCTGAGAAGCCATAACCTTCCTTGAGATCTCCAGGTTAGGAGGGGAGGACAGAGCCCCCAGGAGCCAAGGGGGCCATCTGAGGCCAGGTAGGGGGACCAAGGCTGCAGGCAGGACCAGAAAGGAACTGGGGACCAGGAAGTGCCAGGACCAGTAGCCAGGACCAGAGTGGTCACCCAGAGGTCCCCTCTCACGTGTGCTGCCACCAGTCACCCCTCCAGGCCCTGAGCAGGGATCCTAGAATGTGCCAAGCATCTCGCCGGCCTGGGCCAGGTGAGCCTGTATATAGGGTCTGTGTGCAATAGGGAGGGATGTCTTCTATTTTTTGCTGCCCCCTCCCCATCGCTCTCCTGGGCAGGGGAAGGTCTTTTTCAGACATAGCATAGGCACCACAAATTAAAATTGTGGAGTTGCCAAAAAAAAAAAAAAGAAGAGCAGGCCGGCTGGCCAAATACCCCCTCTCTTCCCACTCCCCCCGACCGCCAGCCACATCCTTGACCAACCTGCCCCACCACAATAGGCCCACAGCCCCTCCCCGTGGCTATCTGCCCCTGATTGCACCCCCCCACCCCAAGAGGGGGCAGGGCTGGGCGGCCAATGTCCTGCAGCCCCTCCCCAGGTTGGCCCCACCCTTGATCCCCCCACTCCAATAGGGGGCAGGGCTGGCCAGCCAATCTCCTGCAGCCTCTCCCCTTGCCCAGCCCCACCCCAGATTGCCCCCCCCCCCCCACCGCAATCAGGGGCAGGGCTGGCTGGCCAACCACCCATGGCTCTTCCCCCAGGCCACTGGCCCTGATCGCCACCCCCCAACCCATTTGGGGGGGTGGTTGCCCAGCCCACCAACCACAGCCCCTCCCCATGGCCAGCCCCACCCCTAATCGGCCCCCCAACCCCAATCAGGCTGGTGAGGGGGGGGCAGTTGGGAGCAATCAGGCCGGTGGCAGGGGGTAGTTGTGGGCAAACAGGCTGGCAGGGGAGGCAGTTGGGGGTGATCAGGCCAGCAGTTGGGGGTGATCAGGCTGGCAAACAGAGTGGTTAGGGGCAATCAGGCAGGCACACAGGCAGGTAAGTGGTTAAGAGCCAGCGGTCCTGAGTTGCGAGAGGGATGTCCGACTGCTGGTAAAGGATCGGGCCTAAACAGGCAGTCTGACATCCCCCAAGGAGTCCCAGATTGGAGAGGGTGCAGGCCAGGCTGAGGGGACCCCTCCCCCCCAGTGCACGAATTTCGTGCACCGGGCCTCTAGTTGTTAATAAAATCCCAGAAATTTTGAGGTGAGGTGATGAGAGAATCTGGGTGGATTGTTTCAGAAGTCCTTTGTTTATAAAAATGTGAAATCAGTGTCCTAAGAAGTCACTCTATAACTAACCATTTCCTCCCTATAATTCACAAATACTTAAAAATAATCTCAATTAAAAAATCCCCTATGTTTATATATGTAGGATTCATGAGGTTCAATACCTACTAATGAGTGCTTTCAGAAAAAAAAAGGTACTTGAATATAAATATTTTTAAATAAAAAGTATCACCAAAAATATTATTATTGCCACAATTATCATTCCTTTGATACAATAAATGATGCAAAAACCAATATCACCTAGAGACCTGAGATCCAGAATTCACTGTCACAGAAGTAAATAAAATGCAGAAAGGCAATTTAAAAGTAATGAAAAACAAACAACCAAAGAAATTCTAATAAAGTGATATGTTCCCCTATTACCTAAAACTTTAAAAGTAATTGAAAATTGTATCACCTAGTGAATATTTCACTCAATATATGTTTACAATTGATGTATTTATAGACTACCTTTTATAAGGAGTTTTCTAAAACCATATTGAAAAGATGAAATTAGTAAAAAATTGTAAGTAAAAATTTTTTAATTTTAAAAAATTATAATTGTAAGAATTATAAAGAAGTTGGAAAGAAATATAAACTTATACTCAGTATTCAGAACATTGACGTGAAGGTAAAGACTATACTTCTATGCTTAAATTAAGGGTTTTAAGTTTACTTCTACTGCAACTTTGTTATTTGGAGCCTTCTATTTCAAGAAATCTGTACAAATTTTGGAAACAATACTTAAAAGATGATCCTTTATAATAAAAGCCTAATATTCTAAGTGTCCAACCGTTCGACCATTCAACCAGTTGCTATGACAAGCACTGACCACCAGGGGGCAAACACTCCACCGGTAGGTTAGTTTGCTGCTCAGGTCCAGCTGCTCAGGACTGGGTGAGATGTGCCCAACACATCCTGGAGCCCTCCTGCAGCCCTTCTCCAGGCCCTATTGTGCATTGGTGGGGTCTCTGGGCCTGGCCTGCACCCTCTTGCAACTCGTGACTCCTAGGGGGATGTTGGAGAGACAGTTTTGGCACAATCCCTGTAGGCCAGGCCAAGGGACCCCACTGATGCATGAATTCATGCACTAGGTCTCTAGTATAAAAATAAATCCATGCATTGATAGCTATATATTTATACTAAATAATTGAAATGCAAAGCATTTTATGCTAAATTGTACTTCACATGAATAAAAATGTTTTTAAATTTTTATTGTTCTTTACTAAACCTTATCATTCTTTTTGTTTGTACATATATTTTCACCATTCAAGAAAATTCCAACTTTTAATTAAGAAAAACATGAGAACAGTTGACTGCTCAGCTTTGTTGCTATAGCATTTACTTATAAAAAAGAGCCAGACCCTTTTAAAGCTTCATTATAGCAGTAATCTTCACTGCAATAGTGGCCATTAAACTTATAAAAGTGCACACCATAAATTTCACTAACTGCCAACATCTGAATCTTGAAGCTCTTAATGTTTGAATCAATAGTAGTAATATAAGTGTTTTTATTATGATTGAAAAAATAATTCAAACTGTAGCTTTTGTATGATTGATAATGAAAAATAACTATACAGTTTAACCTAGAAATATCACATGGAGAACATTTTTAAAATAAATATCCCTAGTCTTCAAATTAAATTGTAGTTATCATTTTCAGAGGCAGGCAGGCAGGAAGGAAGGGAGAGAGAGAATATTAGCATTGCTTTATTCATTTGTCATAAATAAGCAGTATGCTTTTCATAATTTGAATAGACCCAAGAAAAGTACAATAAAATATATTTTATTTCATTTTGATGTGAAAGTAAAACTATCTCATTAGGAGAATTATACTATAATGACTAGAGAACAACGGTGCCTACAAAAGTTTATTGGGAGCAGAGGCTATCAGTAATAGACAGAAAGGAAGTACATTACTGAAGTGATGGATTTTCTGTCATACATTTTTAATTAAAGGCAATGTTGTAACTAAGAAAGTTATTTTTTCAAGTCACTCACTCACTATGAGTATCAGAAGTTCTTAGAAAAAGAAACATAGGAAGAATAAGGATAATCATGATTATATGAAACTAGAGGCCTGGTGCATGAAAATTCATGCACTCGGGTGGGGGGGGGAGGGTGTCTCTCAGCCCAGCCTGCATGCTCTCACAATTCAGGACCCCTCAGGTAGGGTCCAGTCCAATCGCAGCATGGCTCTGGTTTCCCAGGCCTGTGGGCCAGTGGGGAGGGACTGAGAGGCCGGTCCAATCGTAGTATGGCTCTGGTTCCCACAGCTCCCTCCCACTGCCACACTGCAGGTGGCCGGGGCCCACAGCTCCCTCCCACTGCTGTGCCGTGGGCAGCCAGGGCGCAGGACTGACTCCTGCCCTGGGCAGCCAGGACCCAGGACTGACTCCTGCTGCGGGCGGCTGAAACCCAGGACTGACTTCTGTTGCATCAGCCAGGACCCTAGCCTGGTATTCGGTCGTCTGTCCGAACATTTAGGTCATGATGGACTCTGGCTCTGTATATATTAGGATGGTAAAGCTAAACAAGATATGAGGGATGTTCTATAAAAATATTTATATTACTTCTGCTTATAAAAGGACCCAAGTATTTGGGGAGAATTTTTTTTTTTAATTCTCACCTTTAGGTAAAATCTCTTGTCTTTCAGATATGTTGATATTTGTAACAATATCATTAAGGGTAAGGTAAGGCTCCTAAGAAACTGGCCCGTTATTCGACTGCACAATTTATGAGAAAAATCTTCCATCTGATCAAAATTTTCCTATGTTAATGAGAATGATGAATTCAATTTACTTTCAGACATTTAATTTTTACCTACCTCTATACAAATATTTTTTCTCCCCCAGTTTTATTGAGGCATATTTGACAAACACAATTAAAAAATATTTAAGTGCACAATGTGATGATTTGATATAGGCATGTATTGTGAAAGGATTTCCCTCACTGAGTTAATTCATACATACATTATCTCACATATCTTTGTGTGTGTTTGGGTGTGTGTTTCATGAAAAGATATATTCTCCCAGCAAATTTCAATTACACAATACATGTTATTAACTATAGTCACTATGTTATTCATTAGATCTTCAGATCTTTCTCATCTTAAAAACTGCAATTTTGTACCCTTTTACCAACCTCTCTCTACTCCTCCAGCCCCTGGCAACAATTCCTCTACTCTGTTTCTATGAGTTCAGCTTTATTTTTATTTTTATTCCACAAAATAAGTGATAGCATCGGTATTTATTTTTCACTATCTGGCTTATATTTTCTAAACTTGTATATTAAGCTTAAACTTACCTTGCTGTTGTTGTGGGTTTTTTTCCCCAAAAAATTATCTCACATTTGAAACCATCTACTTTTACATTATCAAGGTCCCAGTCACCCCATATACAGACTTTGTAAAGCTATATTCATCAACTAATGGCCATCAGCAAACTTTAAATACTGATCTTCCGATTTCTGTTAATGCATTATCATTCTCTCAATCACTCAAAAATTCAGTTATATTTATTTTTCCTATATCTCCTATATATAATCCATTGCCAGAATTTTCCATAATTTTACGTCTCTCTGGTTCCTTTCTTCATATTTTCATTACAAAAAACTAATTATTATTGCATTATTGAATTATTATAGTAGTTTTTCAACTGGCTCTCTGCTGACAGTTTCTAATACCTATCTGACCTCATTCAATTTACCTTAGATAATATTACCTAACAAATTATCACAACACCCTATTGTCACCAAATACCTGCTCTGCCCAAGTCTCAATTCTTTAGTCCTTCCCTATAGAACACCATACTAAATACTCTGAATGGATTCAAGATGCATGATGTCATCCTTTATTCTCATGTCCTCCACACAAATTACTGAATCTACTAAAATTCCATCAAATAATTTAATGCTATTTTAAGTCCATCAATGTATGTCAACTTTTTCCTCTCTTCTCTGCCTATAAAATTCTTCATATGTTAAACTCCCAGGTCTTCTCATATCTATCACAGATCACAATGACCATTTTCATTCTCTGAATTATCATGTTTCCCCTGTGGTAACCAATTATTTTGCTATCCACATATCCTATTTCAGAGTAAAGAGTCTTGAGTTTATATTTTCATGTGTTATATTTTCATCACAATCATCAGCTTAAGATGTGCAGAGTATTTTATTTTTCATTGTCTTCTCTACAGAATCTAATAGAATATTTTGGGATAGTGTAGGACTACTATAATGGTTATTATAATTATTTTAACTTTTCTGTTTTCAAGGTTGTTATAATTGATGATGATTGATATTCAGTTAAAAGGAATTGGATATTTATAAAGTGCTAGTTGCTATTAAAGATAAAAGGGTGAGGATTTATGTACTATTGAAGGATATTAAGTCAGAGGCCCAGGAATGCCTAAATCCTATCTCACCGAAGTCAGCTTCCTTTCTCTAGGGTGCTTAATGTTAGAAGCAAAATACCAATTTATTAAGAGCTGTAGAAGTGCCTCAATTGGAGTTTTCTTGCAAAAGTTGTTAGGTTTAAATATAAGTAAAGGCATCTCCTCCCCCTCCCTGGGCACAAATTTAATAATTTGTACTAGTGCATGCAGGCATTTATGTAAAGAAAAAGACAAAGTAGAAAACATGCTTCAGAAAAGGCCTTGAGCTCATTTACCCTTCTAATTATATTTCATCAATGATGGAGAGAGAGCCATAGGGTTTTAGTGTTGTGATTTAATATATCTATCTTATTATGTTATGAATGGCTGCCCAGAGAAAATAAGCACAGTAGGCA
>NW_005871055.1:209163-305547 GCF_000147115.1 Myotis lucifugus
TTAGACTATTAAGATATGCAACAAATCTCTGTTTTTTGAGGGGTGGGCACATAAGAGATAGGAAACTCAAATGGCTAAGCAAAAATTAATCAGAGAGCAAAGGATTTCCTTTCTCCTAACACATATCTTGTGTTGCTTATTAATAATTCCAATACAATTATTTATTGCCCACTGACATGGAATAACTTGCATAAATCTTATTTTATATTGTCAATTCTAAAATATGCATGTTACTTCAAAGTTTTATATTTCTAAATCAATGTATGTCTTATAATTTGTGTGTCTTTTGAATATGGGCATAATTCTTTTCTTTTTTTAAAAAAAATATATTTCTTTATTGATTTCCGAGAGAAAGAGAGAGGGAGAGAGAGATAAAAACATCAATGATGAGAGAGAATCATTGATCAGCTGCCTCCCACACATCCCACACTGGGGATCGAGCCTGCAAACCAGGCATGTGCCCTGACCAGGAATCAAACCATGACCTTAGGGTTCATAGGTCAAAGCTCAACCACTGAGCCACACCAGCTGGGCTTTATATTTTCTAAATATGTGTTTTTAAACCTTTGGTATACCATAAAATGATAAAATTTTAAAATGAAGAAAATGCAACATTATATGTATTGATGTTATATGGAGTTCACTTCTGAAAACTATGAAAGAGATACGAGCTTGATCTGCTTCTGTATATAATCTGTTGGAATCTTCATATATACCAAATTGAAAATTACCCTAGCATTGAATTTCTATTTCCTTACCCTTACAGCTGCAGTAAGTCTTATTTTAAAAATTATATCACAGTCTCAGCTATAAATTATTGAATATGATTTTTGTCCATACTTAGTTTCAACTAACAATTATAGAAAAAACTTGTCTACTAATGAGATAAAGTGATTAAGGAAAATATTGGTATCTTGAGAATGGTTATTTACTTACTTATCATTGGAGTTTTTTGAGTAGCATTCGTAGTATTACTACTAATACTGCTAGCATTACTAAATTTGATTAGTATAAAATAAGTAGAATTTAGAGAAGAGAAGTAAAGTAGAAATTAGTTTTAAGGAGACAAACTCATCAAGGTTGAATGTGTGCATCATGTGATTGTCCTTATGGAATCCTGTGAGAACACAGATTAAAAATTAATTAGCCCTCGCTGGTATTGATTAGTGTTTGTTCAAATATTTTCCTTAGCTTGTGCACCAAAGGGTCATGGGTTTAATTCCCAGTCAAGGGCAAGTATCTGGGTTTCGGGTTTGATCCCAGCCACAGTCAGGACATGCATGCAGGAGGCAACCAATCAATATGTCTCTCTCACATTGATCTCTCTCTCTCTCTCTCTCTCTCTCTCTTTCTCTCTCTCTATCTCTCTCTCCCCCTTCTTCCTTTCCACTCTTTCTAAAAAAAAATCAATGGAAAAAATATCCTTGGGTGAGAATTAACAAAAAAATTAACAAAAATTGGATTTCTCAAAAAATGTAAAGTATATAGGTTTTCTCAATTTACATAAAATAAGGGGCAGAAAATAACCATAATCTTGGAAGTTCATGTAACCCTCAGTTTTACAAAATGATGACCTACTAGTTACTTCTATAAAATAGATAGTAAACATTTAAATGATTTTTAGAAGTTCATTAAGACAAGCAAAAAAATAATGAATGGTAGCTGAAGTTTAAACAACAAAAATGTATTTCACAACAACATGAAAATTTCAATAGTCTGAAAAAAGGGAATGATGGTCAACAACAAGTAGGTTATCAGACATAACAAATAAAAATACAGGATTTCGGTTAAATATTAAATTTCATATTTTGGACCTACTTATAGTGGCAAAAAATCAATAATTAGCTGGATGTCCTGTATTTTATCTGGGATCATTATACAAAGGCATTTTCTCAATAGAAGCAACAGATACATGCCTTTTTCCAAAGCAAATGCATAGACCAACCAAAGTTCTCAGCCAACATGATGAATTACTTTGTATGTGTTAAGCTTTTCTCATATCTTCTTTCAAATAACTCAAATAGCAGAGATGTTTCAATACTCTAATTTGTGGAGAATCCACTACTTTAAGTCATAAACTTCAAGTTACAAATATTTTTGAGGTTTCAGTTTTTAAAATAAAGACATAGTATTTCATACATATTTGGGTTTATGTTAGTATAACAATAATGCCTTACATTATCTATCTATAATAATAAAAGCGTAATATGCAAATTGACCGAATGGCCGAACAGCGGAACCACTGCCTGGACAACTACACTATGACACCCACTGACACCAGGCCAGCCAAGGTGGGTGCGATGTGATTGGTCGGAGGGCCCACCATCACCCCAGGATCACCCCACAGAGGGAGGCCCAGGCCACCAGCTGGCAGGTGATCAATCGGGGGTGGGAGGGCTCCATGATCGCCCCAAAGAAGGAGGCCCAGGCTACCTGGCCAGCTGTGCTGTGGCAGGTGGGTGGGGCCTCCCTCTGTGGGGGTGATTGATCATGGGGCTCCCAGACTGTGAGAAGGTGCAGGCTGGTCTGAGGAACACCCCCCCTCCAGTACACAAATTTCATGTACTGGGCCTCTAGTATCTGAATACAATCAGTGGCCTATCTAGAAGCATTGTATTTATCTTAGATATTCTCCTTTGCCCTGACTTTCTTGCAAGGGTGTGTATGTCCCAATTAGTGAATTGCTGCTATAATCAAGTTAGCACAAGACTGGAATTCTGCCCTGAGTGGCCTCACTTTTTATTTACTTTCTCAAGCCAGCAATCTGGAGACAAATTTTGTCTATTTTTCTATATTTTGAATACCCTTAGTCTTATGCATACTCCTAAGTATTTACCATGCCAATTATCACCTTTATATTCCCAGTTCCTCATTATTTCTTGCTTCGATATCTACAAAAGCATCTTAATAGTTGTTCTGCTTTTGATCTCTTTCTGCTCCGATCAAACCTCCATACTAAAACTGGAAATATTTTTCTAAAAAGAAAATGTATTACTGCAATACTGTATTACTTCCCTGCTTAAATTTTCTTTCTTTTCAAGTACATATTCATTAGTTGAATAACACGTTCCATCATGGTCAGAGCATAGGTCTTTCAGTCTTTTCCTCCTGTCTCCATTTAGATTACATTTATGTGTCTTTCAATCTATCTCCCTTGTATGAAACCTTCCTTGATTTCAAGAGGATCTTCTATGGCTTTGCATCTTCTATGGCTCCATTTGTGCAGCAGTGTAACTATTGCTAAAATGTCAGTCTCTCCTATGAATCCCTAAGACCTTCAGGCCAGAACTTGTCTTTTAACTCAATATATACCTAGCACAATTCCTGCAACATTGCCATTATTCAATAAATGCTTGTGGATGACTATATGAATGATCAGCCTGTGCTCTAATTATAGATCAAACAGTAGCTTGTTATTACCCTGGAGCAAATATTCAATGTACCTGGATCTTTGTTTCTGAGACATAAAACGAGGGATGGAGCTGATAGTGGTAAAAAAAAAGTCATTTTTACTCTAGTATTCTCAGCTGCATTTAAGTTTGCTATTTCTCTTTTTCTAACACAATAAGTTTTTCTGAAATATAAATTTAATCGAGCAATGTATTTATTGTACATTTGCTACCCCCATGGCAGTTCCAAAAGTACAATGGGAAGACATGAATGACATATCACTACTCAGGTAGTATAATGATCAGAGACAAGGATTATTTATCATGCTTCAACTAGGTCTTAAATTATGATGAAAATGCACTGAGACTCACTTCTGCTGATTTTATTAAAATAAAGTCCTATCCTCATGTGGCAAGCATTTCAGCTCAGACTCCCTACTGGCAACTTTATAATACTAAAGAACAACAAAATGAGTTATGAATAATGAAAATAGAATTATAAATAATAGAATACCTGAAGGTGAAATAGGTTCATCATTGTGTTTGTTTTTAGGTAAACAAAAGCAGTTGCAAGCATGGATTGGTTTGTTTTAATTGATGAATATTTATTATGAATTTATATTTATCAAACATTTATTATGCAACAGGGACTGTGACCTAAAGAGCTTATTGTATAGCCACCAAACAAACTATGCCAACACAGCATGATTAGGGCTTATATAGCATCCTACACTTATTTGTTCAGCAATATTGAACAGAAAAAGAAACTCATATATTTCACTCATTCACATTTTCTACATCTGCAAAGGCCCAAGTATGTCATGTAAATTGTGTAAAATACCAGATGTCCTACAACAAACAGTATTTCATCTCAGGTATTAGCAGTTGACAATCTAAGGTAATCCATAGAGCACTGATAAGGGTAGGTACAGTGAGTGAGTTGTATAGCAGGTTGCATGAGAAGTAACTTTTCCTTGATATACAACAATATTTTAAAATAACTTCCATTGCTTTCATGAAAACATGCAACTGAAGTCCTTTCAAGGTTGCCAAGAACTGGCAAATGCAAAAAGAAATAATTTCAAGTGCTTTTGACCCTTCATCCCTTGTAGAGTCTAATAAAAGATCGTGGATTCTAAAGAAAAATGCAGACTACATAAATAAACATATTTTGCATGCAATTTTCACTCTGCATCAGGAATGTAAATAAGCACAATAACCCATTTTAACTGAGGAAGCAGTACTGTAATAGAAGCAGGTCTCTACAGAGTTAAAATTTCAGAGTGAAATGAAATTAAAAAACAATTATGATTGAAGCTGAATCCATAGAGCAGGAGGGATGAGTTTGTAAATTGACTTTGGGTTAAACTAATTCACAGCAATTAATGGAAGAATATAATAGAATACTTGTTTTTAAAGAAATTTAAAAATATTACAGGTAATTTACTCATTTACAAAGAGGCAATTATTATTTGTGAGCTATGTATTGACCACTGTAACTCTTATGACACTATAAAAGATTAAAAATGAGAAATAGCTTCACCTGCAATCCCAATTATAAGGAAGTCACATTCCCATAGCAACTGCTGCTACATACTAAGCATTGACACATTTTAGATAATATGATGCTGTTTCTTAAATACTTAATAGAAATTAAGGCTGGTTAATAATTCCAAAAAATCACTGATGGTTTCTTGATTTATTCTATCTTTCACTGAGAATGTCATGGAGAGGTGTCTCTTAGCAAATCAGTTCCATCCTTAAGACCTACTAGTAGATAACATGTAACTGTCCTTGTGAATTCTTCCAAAGCTTCAGGTAGATAACAATGCTTTGTTCTCTGTCCTTCCACAGACTCAAGACACACAATCATAGCACAATTCATTCTCTTGAGTTCTATGGTCAGTATCTTCTAATAGATGATGTGTCCTTTAGAGTAGAAATTGAGTTTTATTCACCTATATTACTCCAACCACAGTGCTGGTCAAAGGGGTAAATACATTGGTTTTGAATCAAAACACATTGCTTAATTTAATGGTTTTTCTCTCCAAATTTAAGCATATGAAGTAGCTATTAAGGATATGTAGCCTTTCATATTAAATTCTAAGAAGGTTTATCAGTAAAGTAACCATGTTTAGCCCTGACCGGTTTGGCTCAGTGGGTAGAGCGTTGGCCTGCGGACTCAAGGGTCCCTGGTTCGATTCTTGTCAAGGGCATGTACCTTGGTTGTGGGCACATACCCAGTGGGGAGTGTGCAGGAGGTAGCTGATCGATGTTTCTCTCTCATCGATGTTTCTAACTCTCTATCCCTCTCTTTTCCTCTCTGTAAAAATCAATAAAATATATTTTTTAAAAAAGAAACCATGTTTATCTTATTCATTACTGAAACATTGGCCTGGCCATGGTGACACAGTGGTTGAGCATAGACTTATGAACCAAAAGGTCACAGTTCAATTCCTGGTCGGGGCACATGCCCAGGTTGCAGGCTCCCAGTGGGAGGCATGCAGGAGGCAGCCAGTCAATGATTCTCTCTCATCATTGATGTTTCTATCTCTCTGTCCCTCTCTCTTCCTCTCTGAAATCAATAAAATATATTTTAGAAAAAGAAAACCCAATATTGGTCATGGTGCCTGGTATATTACAGGTGATCAATAAGTAACTGCTGAATAAATATTGAACATGTTAATTCAAAGGTGCATGAAGGGTACCTAAGTGATATATTGCTCCAAATATTTTTTAATGCTGTAAATGAGAGGAGGGTTTTTCTTTCAATCCACAGAGCTCTGCAGTCATTTACTTGTCTGTAGGCTGAGTCTGGGAATGCAGGAAGTCTAGTACAGAGTCCTCTGCCTCACAGCCATTACACAGCAGTAGGGATGGAGGAAAGATCTTTAAGTAAACTGTGATGAGGGTGATAAAAGAGAAGTTCAAGGTCTAAAGCAAGTGCACAGACCAAGCAAATGTTATACTCTGAAAGACAAGAAAGATGTTCTACAGTAAATGATATTCAAAATGAGAACTGAAGCTTTGATGACAGGCTGGGAAGAAGGCATGGAATGAAGGTAAAATCTGGAAGAACATCTTTCCTTAAGGACCAGAGGTGAAAAATGCAGAGGATTCCAAAATAACTGAGTATCTGCAACCACTACTTACTGCTACCCTCACACACTGGACACTTTAAAGTACAGTATCTTCCAGAATTTCTCAGCTTAAAAGTGAAATTCAATAACATTTAACTTTCCCTCCTCCCCAGTCATTTTTCAGTGTCAGCTTCTTCCAGTCCTTACAGAAATGCCACTTATCCGCAGGGCCTTTCTTAATTACTCTGCCCCCCTATAATTTCGATTCCCCTTCCCTGCTTCCACAGCATTCACTGCCTTTTGTAAAGCTATATCAAGTACGATGCTCTCACTTGTTTAGTGTCTAGCCTCTTTTCCCAGTAAAATAAAAGCTCTTTGAAGTCAGGGACTTTTGTCTAGACCTGACTGACTGGCTTACTGCCTGCCTGCCTGAATGAATGAATGAATGAATGAATGAAGGCAGTCTGAAGCTCTCATTTTTCACACCCCTTTCAATACACAGAGCAGCCTTCTAGACCAGTGGTTCTCAACCTGTGGGTCGCGAGCCCTTTGGCGGTCGAACAACTCTTTTGCAGGGGTCGCCTAAGACCATCCTGCATATCAGTATTTACATTACGATTCATAACAGTAGCAACATTACAGTTATGAAGTAGCAACGAAAATAATTTTATGGTTGGGTCACAACATGAGGAACTGTATTTAAAGGGCCAGAAGGTTGAGAACCACTGTTCTAGACAGTTTAAAAATGCAAGCCTTTTCAGGTCACTTGCTTATTTAACCAGTTATGTCTTTCCAGTGCATTAAAGATAAGGTCTAAAATCCAAAAGCTAAGTTATTAAAATGTCTATGAAATATGGCTTCAGGTCTCCTTACAAGCATAAGCTCAAAGTTCTCCACTTTGCTCTCTAGCACCAAGCGTCTTTCAGTTCCTGGAACAAATCTTTCCTTTTTCCTCTTCCTAGCCATTTCTAAAGAAACACTCGTTCCTTTCCTGGAACACTTCTCCCCAACTTCCTTCCTTCACAGAGTTAATTTAGATTTCAGATCTCCAGTTAAGCACTTGGAAAATGTGCTGAGATTTAGAGCACATGTTTGCGCATATTTATTAGATGTTTCTAAGTTTTCTTCAAAAAGAATTTGCAATCCCAAAAGCAATGTTTTTCCAAGGACTACTACATGTATTGTTAGATTGATTCCTTTCTTCTTTGTATTTTCTGGAAGTGTTGTAAATAATGGCTTCTTTTCAAATTACATTTTAGCCTGGCCTGCATGGCTCAGTAGTTGAGCATCGACCAATCCCTGGTCAGGGCACATGCCTGGGTTCGGCTCGATCCCCAGTGTGGGACATGTGGGAGGCAGCTGATCAATAATTCTCTCTCAACATTGATGTTTCTATATCTCTCGTTCCTCTCTGAAATTAATAAAAGGCTGCATTTTTTGAATCATATTTTATTTTTTAATTACAGTTGACATATATATTTTATTAGTTTCAGGTATGTAATATAGTGATTAGATATTTATATACCTCATGAAATGATCACCCTAAGTCTAGTACCTAACTGACACCATACATAGTTATTATAATATTATTGACTGTATTCCCTATGCTGTAATTTGTATCCTTGTGACTATTATTATAACTGGCGATTTGTACTTCCACCTTTATGACCCATCTCCCAACACCCTCCCATCTGGTGACCACCAGTTTTTTTCTCTGTATCTATGAGTTTGTTTCTGTTTTGTTTGTTCATTTATTTTGTTTTTTAGATTTCACATGTGTTTCTTATTTCTTACACCATATATAAAAATAAACACAGAATGAATAAAGAGCTAAATGTAAAACCTGAAATCTAAAACTCCCAGAAGAAAAGATAGACAGTAACCTCCTTAAAATTGATCTTAGCAATATTTTTTTCAGACATGTCTTCATGCAAGGGAAACAAAAGAAAAAATAAACAAACAGACAACATCAAACTAAAAATTTTTACATAGTGAAAGAAACCATGAACAAACGAAAACACAGCCTATTGAATGGGAGAAGTTATTTACAAATGATACATATAATAAGGGGTTAATATACAAAATATATAATAAATTCATATAACTTAACACCCTCCCCCCAAAAAAATACCAATCTAATTAAACAATGGGCAGAAGACCTAAATAGACATTTCTACAAAGAGGAAATACAAGATGGCCAATAAACACGAAAAGGTGCTCAACATCACAAATCATTTGGGAAATGCAAATTAAAACTATAATGAGTTATCTCCTCACACATGTCAGAATGACTATCATCTATAAATTAATAACCAACAAGTGTTGGCAACAATGTGGATAAAAGGGAAGAATCCACATTTGGAAGGATTGTAAATTGGTGTGGAAAACAGTATGGAAGTTCTGAAAATAAATAATAAAAGAATTTTCATATAATCCAACAAATTTGCTTCTCTGTGTTTATCTGAAGAAATTCAAAACACCAATCTAAAAAGATATATGCACCTCTATGTTCATAATAGCATCCTATATAATAAAAGCCCAGTGACTATAATGGCAAAACAACCAGAACAACGGGTGGACCAGTCACTATGATGCGCACTGACCACCAGGGGTCAGATGCTCAATGCAAGAGGAGAGGGAGGGGGGTGCAGTGAGGCCTGGAGGCACATTCTATGGCCCAGGGATCCCAGGAACCGCAATCCCAGAGCTTGCTTTCCAATAAAAAAAATAAATTGATAAAAAAAAAGTGGCAGAAGCTGCCACCCTGGGAAGAACAGCTTCAGGAGGGGAAGGCTCCTCCCCAGGCCCCGCCTGGTCTGGCTGGTGTGCCAAGGGCTCGCAGGGACTCACCGGTGATGTGCAGCATGCTCAGCCCCTCGAACTTCAAAGCCGGTCACACCTACACCTACTCCTCGTCCAGCTCCATGGAGGATGCAGTGCAGCCAGCTACCTCCAGACTTCCAGCTTCTGGCTTCCTGCCCACCCCTTCTAATACTGTGTGCACTTGGGGGCGTGGCTCCATCCTCTCTGGCCAATAGCGCTGCAGTACAGCCAGAGAGTGGCAGGACACAGCCACCAGGGCCGGCTGGGCATTGATTTGGCCGTTGACTGACATCCATGCGCAGTTACACTGTGTGTTTACATTTGTAGAGAAACAGGGCAGCCCACTCCTGCTGCCCTCATCACCTTCTAGGCTAAGAAAGAACCGCTGATCTATGTGTTTCTCCTCCTGTCCAGAATCAAAACCTCTTGGAGATGAATGATCCCAGTGATGGCCCCAACACACGCTCAGTGTCCCTGTCACAGACGTTCTCAGTCATTACAGCCCAGCCCGTTCCTCAGCCTGCAGTGCCCTGCTCCACCCACTGCCACTCCTCACCTGTCACCCCCTTATGTTGTCCTATTTGAAATGTGAGCAAGAGCTCAAATGCAAACCTGACAATAACTCCCTTGCCCTCCCTTTCTTCCTTTAAAAACCTTGGATTTTAAAAATATCTATTTAATTGATTTTGGAGAGGGAAATAGAGATAGAAACCTCAGTGATGACAGAGAATCATTGATTGGCTGCCTTCTGCACGTTCCTAACTGGGGATCAAAACCTCCCCAGGCCCCACCACCCATCTCTCCCCCAGCCAGCAGGCCCCTGGTGGCAGCGCAGCACTGAGAGAAGGAGATGGGGGGAGGCAGGGAACCATGGAGTGGTGGCGTACCGAGGACAGCATCGGCGTCTGGCGTCTGTTCCTTCTGCACCTGGCCCGGCCACTGTCACCTCCTCTCCTGACCCCACCGGAGTCTTAAGGCCCTGATAGGCCTGGCCCTGATCGCCCTAATCACCCGCCAGGCCTACGGATCCCACCCATGCATCAATTTCGTTCACCAGGCCTCTAGTTATTTATAATAACCAAGATTTTCAAGCAATCTAAGTGCCCACTGATATACAAATGGATAAAGAAGATGTGGTACCAGTTAATAATGCAGATTTTTTTCAATAGATGGAGTTACACATGTATTGATATATATGCAATTTGATATGTATGCTATTTTGTTGTATTGACAGCAAGCTTCAAAACTTCATATGTCAAATTTTCTGAAGGTGTTAACATCATAGATATTTTTACGCTTAAAAATGTTGAATTTTGTGCCAAAAAATAGCATTTGCAGGAAGCTTTAATTCATTACTTAATTTTGAAGAAAAGTGCTGCTGAAAGTTATCGTATACTTGGGAAGCTTATGGTGAACATGCTCCTTCTCAAGATACTTGTGAACGCTGGTTTAAAAACTTTAAAAGTGATGATTTCGATGTGAAAGACAAAGAACGTCCAGGTTTCTGAAAAAGTTCGAAGATCAACAATTAAAAGCATTATTAGATGAAGATGCATGTCCAACTCAAAAACAACTTGCGGAAAAATTAAACTTTGCTCAGCAAACAATTTCCGATTGCTTACAAGCAATGGGGAAAATTTTAGAGGAAGGAAAATGGGTGCCACATCAACTGAACGAAAGACAAATGGAAAACCGAAAAGTCATCAGTAAAATGTTGCTTTAATGGTACGAAAGAAAATCTGTTTTGCATCCAATTGTGACTGGCGATGAAAAATGGATTTATTTTGAGAATCCCAAATGCACAAATCATGGGTTGATCCAGGTCAACCATCAACATCGACTGCAAGGCCAAATTGCTTCGGAAAGAAGACAATGCTCTGCATCTGGTAGGATCAGGAAGGTAGGATCAGAAATGTTATATGGCTTTATCCTTCCTATCAAATTCAAATTAGTATCATAAAATTGTCATTTTCAGAACAAGATAAATTTTAGTCATGGCTTGTAGATCATGCCCAAATAATTTTGCTTTGATTTCAACAAACCAAGAGGCCCACTAATTGCTATATTTTAAAGTAATTGAACTTTACCACATAATATAATCTATATGAAGTTACCATTCTGAACTCAGAAAAAGTTAGAATGGCTCACTTAAAAAACACACAAAGCCTATAAGTTTGCAATTATAGTTCTCTAGAGGGATACTTGATTTTTCACTTGAAACTGTTCACCCTACATATAATTCTCATCATTTTAATGGCCCCTAATACATTCAACTTGTGTCAATATTATAAAAAAATATAGAAAAAAACACAAATGCTTAATAAAGGACTTGTTTACTTCTCTATAACCCCTAACACAATAAAGGAGGTGTTAGAGAGAAGTAAACAAGTCATGACCTCTGATTGAAAGTTCTTTTATTAAAATTACTAGTGGCCCAGTGCACAGATTCCTGCACATTGAAAGAAAATTAATTAGAAGAAACATTTTAATATTTCTCTATAATAGAAGTGTCAACCAAATTTATGATCGACAATGACAGATCGAAACACATGAGTGTGATTGGCGCCAGCGAGAACTTTATATGTATTGTGCATGTGCGAGTCAACTTAGCCTTTTATATATAGAGAATAAACTTGCTTAATTAGACCTGCTTTCTGATGTAGGTAAACTTTTTCTAGCCCAGTGAAGCACTCCAACTTCTCTTTCAGGTAATTGTCAGCAACACAGCAGTAAAATACCAACACAAAGCAGATTATTATTATAGAACATGCAGAGAGAACAAAGGGTGAAATATTTAACTGCAGCAGTGTTTGACTATATTCTGCGCAGTGAGAAAACCTGAAGTCATTTTCAAGTTCCACCATTTTTTACTTATTTTTAGTCAGGTCACATATCTAAACTTTCTAAATCTCCATTTTCCAGTTAATGAAAAGAAAATAGAATTCCATTGAGTCTCCTATCTACTTACTCCAGGACTTCTGTGAGGATCAAATGAGATGATGGCACAGGAAAGTGCTTCACAGACATTTGGTTAAAGTGTAAAATGTTTGCACCTGCCTATAACGCAAGTTGTGTTTCTGGGCTGAAAAACTCCAAGGAGGCTAGTCACTAGGGAAAGGAAGCTGGGCATAACTATGTGACATCATTAACCGATGCCCACAGCGACCATTTCTGGGTTGGACTGGGCTGTGGGCTGCATTTTGCGCTATGAGGGTCTTGGCAGCATTGACTGCAATTTGATGGGCTGTCACTCCGGGGTGGTGGTGGGGCCTGTGTCCCACTTGAGGGAAGCTGCGTATTGCTTTGTGGGCACCAGGTCCCCGGTGCTTTGTAAATGGCCAGTGTGCATCATGGAAGCTCCTGTGTTGACAGTCTGCCCCCTGGTGGTCAGTACATGTCACAGTGACCAGTCAGATGGTCAGACGGACACTTAGCATATTAGCTTTTTATATATAGAGACTAGAGGCCCGATGTATGAAATTCGTGCCAGAGTAGGTCTTCTCAGCCCTGGCTACCTCAGCCATTGCAACTCCCGCTTCATCCAGACAGTTGCTTTGCTGTTTGGCCGTTCGGTCGATTTGCATATTATGCTTTTATTATTATAGACTAGAGGCCTAGTGCATGAAATTCATTCAAGAGTAGGCTTTCCTTCCCTCAGCTGCTGGCACTGGCTTCCCTCTGGCATCAGTGACCTAGGCTTCCCTCTGGCCACCAGCAGGCACCCAGGTCCCGGGCTTCCCTCCCAGCCCTGGCATCATCCAGAAGGTCATCTTGAAGGACGTCTGGTCTAATTAGCATATTATGCTTTTATTATTATAGATAATTAAGGAATTACATATTACCAGATAGAAAAAGAAAGTTATTGAAATATTTTATTCATATGAATGTCATGATCAAATTTTCTATTTTAGAAAGTTAAAATCATTTTCAATGAAAACCTGGACATAAGTTAAGAGGCTACTATATATTGTATTTATCACATATGTATGATATTTTCTGTGTACTGTAACTTCTTAATGGTAGACTCAGCATTTTATATCTACATACAGAATCCCAGAATCATAATTCAGTTACTGGAATACAATATTTATTCTCTAAGTGGTAGTGAAAATAATTGAGTTGAAAATAGTGAAATTAAAGTTTTTAGAGCGCAATCTCTAGAAAATGTAATAAAATTTTAAGATTTCAATTTCTTATATGTGCTTCATGTATATTGTTTAATATTAAAACATAAAGCCTAATAACATGTTTATCTATTGTCAAATAAATGACTAAATATTGATAGTTTCTTCTAAAAATTTTAGAAGGTTTTTATAGACATTAGGTTCTGCTATTAGGATATTAAACTATCATTAATAAATAGTAACATATTGTGTGTCCTGATTATAATGTTATAGTGCACTATTTTTTTTACTCAAAAGATATAGAAAATTATCTTTATTAAAATATAGGCTACAAGGTGTGTCATTTCCAATGAAACAAAGTTAAGAACCTATAATTAGATCCACAGGCCTAGAGTCAGTAGTTTTGACAAAGGTAGAGAAAAAACAGTCTTTTTAACAAATGGCAATGAATCCCTCAATGTTTATATGCCAAAATAAACCTTAAACTTGAATCACATTTTTCACTGGAGGTCAAAGTAAAATAGACCATAACCTAAATGTTAAATCTAAAACTATAAACTTCTAAAAGAAAACAAATCAGGACATTTTTGTGATACTGACTTGGAAAATCTTAGATAGAACCACAAGTCATAAAATAAAATAAAAAATGGTAAATTACACTTCACCAAAAAAAGAACTTCTGACTTTTACACATCAGTTAAGTGAATAAAAACCAGGTCACAGACTGAGAAATAATAATTATGACTTAGTATCTGATAAATGGCTTGTAACCAGAATATATCAAGCAAAATAAAGGAGACATCTGTAATACTTTCAACAATAAAGATTTAAAAAAGAAAGAAAGCACAGAACACAATTTGAAAAGGTCAAATACTATATATTAGTAGAAGGTGTTCAGCTGAAAGTAAACACATGACAAGATACTCAATAACTCTTTTTAATTGAAAAATACAAATGAAGTCACAATGAGATGACCCTGCACATGTATTAGAATACTTGAAATGAAAAAAAAAATGACAATATACCAAGTGTTGGTATATTGAAACCTCTAGCGTTTGAATTTCTAAGCACTGCATTTAAGACACATAGAGAAGTACCACCCACATTTTTACCACTGGACAACTTTTTCATTTTTAGTATCTGTTTTTATGCTCAAAAATGAGAAAAACATTATATTAAGAATAGTTGTGTCCAGCTCATATGTCTCAGTGTTTAGGGCACATGCCCTGGTTGCAGGCTTGATCCCCATTGTAGGGTATGCAGGAGGCAGCCAAACCATGATTCTCTCTCATCATTGATATTTCTGTCTCGCTTTCCCTTATCCTCTCTCTAAAAATCAATAAGAACATATTTTAAAAAACAAATTACTAAAATAACTGGTCAGGTCTACATTACTTAAAAAAAGAATACTCGTAAAAAAACAATACCAGCTGTGGCACATTTAGCAGTAGGACATTTAGCAATTGCTTAAGCATCAGTAAGAAAAAGAAAAGAAAAGTAGTTACCACATAGAATGTAAGCTTGAAAAGGCTTAATTTATACAAGATATTTGCAACTCTATAACATTAGTCACCATTACTATGCCCGCCCCTCAACTGTTTCACAGAGTGATAAACTCCTTTTAATGCAGCCACAGCTCTAAATATTTTCTCTTTAACATTTTCAATGTTAACCCTCTTTATGCAGTTACATCCCAATTATTTTTCTTGGAAACAAAGTGGAATGCTTCTGGAGACTGAATTCAGACCTCATGTTAATTATCTGAAATCCAATTTGTTGTCTACATCCCTTTAGAAATGTAAGCTCTGTAGTATGCAATATTCATAATATGGCTAAATAACTCATATGAGAGTAATTTAATTGTCAGTGCTGCTCAACCATTGTTTAATGAATTCCTAACAATTTGAAAGGCAGGCTGCTGGAAAGACATTATTAAATTTCATATTTGTTCTGCAGTTTTCTTCACCATTGCTTCATCTATTTAGGATTAGGCTAACATTAACTTTTGAATTCCTTTAAAAAATAGAACTTTTTTGCATAATGCAACATTTGAACTGTGTAGCTACTAGGTAAATGGAATAAATGCATTTTAAGGCAGGCTTGAAATTAAGCCAGAGGATGATGATCATACTAGTCTATACAATATAAATCAAATTCATAAAATAAAAGGACTCATTGTTCACCAACTTACACAGTAGCAACAATAAAGAATATATGGCAGCCCGGCTGGTGTTGCTCAGTGGTTGAGCATCATCCTATTAATCAGGATGTCAAGGTTTGATTCCAGGGGAGGCCACATGCCCGGCCCATGTGGGGCATGCAGGAGGTAGGCAATCAATGATTTATCTCATCAATGGTGTTTCTATTTCTCTCTCCCTCTACCTTCTTCTCTGAAATAAATAAAAATATATTTTAAAAAGAATATATGATAAACACAAGAGGAAAATTCAGGTAATTACAGCAAAACTTAATCTCATCTTATAAACTAGAGGCCTCGTGCACAAAATCCGTGCACTGGGGGGTTCCTTCAGGCCAGCCTGCACCCTCTCACAATCTGGGACTGCTGGCTCCCAACCGCTCACCTGCCTGCCTGCCTGATTGCCCCTAACCCCTTCTGCCTGCCAGCCTGATCACCCCCTAACCACTCCCCTGCTGGCCTGATCGCCCCCAACTGCCCTCCCCTGCTGGCCTGGTCACCCGCAACTATCCTTCCCTGCTGGTCTGGTTGCCCCTGATTACCCTCCCCTGCCAGCCTGGTTGACCCTAATTGCCTTCACCTCCAGGCCTGGTCCCCCCCAACTGCCCTCCCCTGCTGGCTTGGTCGCCCCTCACTGCCCTCCCCTGCCGGCCATCTTGTGGCTGTGGGCGCCGCCATCTTTGAGGGTGTGGCAGTAAATTAGCATATTTCTTCCTTATTGGCTGTGGGTGCCGCTATCTTTGAGGGTGGGGCAGTCAATTAGCATATTCCATCTTTATTAGATAGGATAGCTTTAAGAATTGTAACCATTAACATCTCAAAAATCAAATTATATGAAGGCACATTTTCTTTATATTACTGATCATGTCTGAAAGAATAATACACTGTATTACTGTTACTTTGTTGTAATATCTCAAGAGGCACATAGGAAAGAAAACATGTTTTAAGGGGGTCATATAAAAATCAAATAACCTGGTTAAATTTGGAGAAGAAAGTTGATTAAATCAATTATTTTGTGGGTCAAAAAATGAAAGTAAAGAATCAATAAAATAAATATGTTCACAGACACTTCAGTATTATTAACTTTAGATCTTATAATCCAGTGAATTGAAAAAAAATTTTGCATTTATTTGGATCTCCAAAACAGTTAAGAAAAAACAACCCATACTTATTATTTAATCATGGCAAAGAATGATGAGGTAGCAAATAATCATGACAGAATTATATTATACTAGAGGCCCGGTGCACGAAATTCATGCATGGGGGTGAGAGGTGTCCCTCAGCCTGGCCTGCACTCTCCCCTATCTGGGATCCCTTGGAGGATGTCCAACTGCCAGTTGAAACCGGAAGTCAGACATTCCTCTCACAACCCGGGACTCTTGGGTCCTAACCGCTCACCTGCCTGCCTGTCTGATTGCCCCTAACAGCTCCCCTGCCGGCCTGATTGACACCTAACTGCTCCCTTGCCAGCCTGATCACCTCCAACTGCCCTCCCCTGCTGGCCCGATCAACCTCAACTGCCCTCTCCTGCAGGCCTGGTCTCCCCCAGCTGCCCTCCCCTGCCAGCCTGATTGCCCCTAACTGCCCTCCCTTGCTGGTCTGTTCACCCACAACTGCCCTCCCCTGCCTGTCTGATTGCCCACAACTGCCCTCCCCTGCTGGTCATCTTTTAGCGGCCATCTTGTGATGTCCATCTTATGGAGGCCATCTTGTAGTGGTCATCTTGTGATGACGTGAGCATGTCGCACAAGGGCACAAGGACCATCTAGGCTTTTATTAGTATAGATACTGGGTGGGGCAAAAGTAGGTCTACAGTTGTGAGTATGTGAAACCCAGTTTATTGTTATGTTCTCATTTATTAATTATTACATTATTTCTTGTATGAATAACTATAAATATATTTTCATATATATATATATATCTCCTCAGGGGCTCAATGAGACCTAAAACAATAGGAAAGAAAATGAAAATATTCTCCAGATTTTGGAGAGGCATTACTAATGAGAAGGTCTACGAAGCATGCTGTTATTGTTGAAAATTGATAAACTAAAAAAAAACAAACAAAAAAACAGAAATTGGGCTGTTTGCTGAATGAATATAATCTGGAATAGTTAAGAAAACATCAGTTCAGTGTGGATTTCATGAAGCTTTATTGAAGTTTTTATAGCACTAAGCAAAAGTTTGCCAATTATCAAGAGAATTAGGATTACTTGGTGCTTCCATTCTAGCACCCAGTATGGATTTCCTGACCTATTCAATGCCTACTACTCAAATTCATTATATAAATACTATCTGTGAAACAGCAGTGTGGGCAGACTATATGCTTTGCAGTGAAAGAGACACAAATTTGAATTCTCACTATAACTCTGAGGTTTCAAATTACTGACTGTGTCAGAACCCTGATTTCCCACCTATAAAGAAGAAGCTCTGATTACTTGCTAGAGTTGCTATCTTACTTGGTACCTAGCAATCCTTCTTGCATCCTTCACTTTGCAGATCTCATCATCCTGGACACAGGATGGTCATTTCATATAAAGCAGGCTAATCAACCCACAACCCTGCTTCCAACTTCCAGGACTGATTATTGTCCAGGGTGAACACATAATTAAAGCTGAGCCAAGCCGATTTCCTCTGCTCTTTTATTCAAACTAGAGATGAGGGAGGCTAGGCCCCTTTTCCTTTTGGTCAGGGATCTTCAAAGCATTGAACCTGATTGGCTGCAGACATGCCTCTGGTGAAGAGAAGCACATCCACAGGAGCAAAGAACAGAGCCTAGACAAGGAATCAGGAGGCATGCTGAGGTCACTCCCATCCCTGATAGTCCCCTGGCTTCCAAGGTAAATTGAGCAACCCCCCTTTTAAAATGAAACCAGGTGCACACAGGCTAGCTACTAATTACTAGATTTCTCCTAACGTTCCTTCATTGGAGGTTGTTTTTGGAGATAAGAGAGAGTGCACATAGTGTACTAGTCATAGATTTAAAACATTGTAAATTGAGGCCATTTTATTATAATACTAGAGGCCCAGTGCACAAAAATTTGTGCACTCGGGGGGGAAGGGGGGTCCCTCAGCCCGGCCTGTGCCCTCTCGCAGTCTGGGACCCCTCAGGAGATAACGACCTGCTGGCTTAGGCCTGCTCCCGGGTGGCAGAGGGCAGGCCCAATCCCTAGGTGCAGCCCCTGGTCGGGCTCAGAGCAGGGCTGATAGGGGAGTTGGGGCGCCGCCCCCTGTCATGCACAGAGCAGGGTGGATTGGGAGGTTGCGATGCCACCCTCAGTCACACTCAGGGTAGGGCTGATTGGGGGGTTGGGGCACCACCCCCTATCACACTCAAGGCAGGGTCAATGGGGAGGTTTTGGCGCCACCCCCTGTGATGCACAGAGCAGGGCCAATCAGGGGGTTGGGGCACTGCCTCCCCCCCCCCCGTCACGCACAGAGCAGGGCCCATCAGGGGGTTGGGGAGCTCCCCCCTGTCACTCACAGAGTAGGGCCGATAGGGGAGTTAGGGCACCGCCCCCTGTCACACACACAGCAGGGCGGATCAGGGGGTTGGGGCGCCGCCCTCTATCACCCACAGAGCAGGGCCCATCAGGGGGTTGGGACGCCACACCCTGTCACACACAGAGCCGCAGGGCGATCAGGGAGTTTGGGCGCTGCACCCTGTCATGCTGATCTGGTGCCAGGAGGCCTCGCGGCTCCGCTGATCCCGGTGCTGGGAGGCATATTACCCTTTTACTATATAGGATAGAGGCCTGGGGGCCGGCTGGTTTGCCCTGAAGGGTGTCCTGGATCAGGGTGGGGGTCCCCACTGGGTTGCCTGGCCAGCCTGGATGAGGGGATGATGGCTGTTTGCATCTGGTCACACACCCTTCAGGGTGGGGGTCCCCACTGGGGTGCCTGGCCAGACTGGGTGAGGGGCTGAGGGCTGCTTTCAGGCTGACGGTTGTTGACTGAAGCTCCCAACCACTCCTTTTTTTCTTTTTTTTTTTTTTTCTTCTGGGCCAGCTTTAGCTCTGGCTCTAGCTCTGAGGCTTCCGCTGCTGGTTTGTTTGCCGTTCTATAATCAAAACAATGTATAACTTCAGCTCTGAGATCCCAGCCGGCTATATTTGTTAGAATGTTTCAAACTGCCAGCTCAGAGGCGGGCAAGTCAGGCGGGGAATCACGGGAGCAAGCAAGCCTCATGTTCGCTTCCAGCTGCCTGGCTGCAGGCCGCCATCTTGGCTGACAGTTAATTTGCATAAGGATACGCTGATTAGCCAATCGGAAGGGTAGCGGTCGTACGCCAATTACCATTTTTCTCTTTTATTAGTGTAGATGTTTTTCTTATTTCACATATAAAGATTCTCATTTATTATTTGACTCAGCCTGAGGTTCAAGAATAAAAATAAAATAAACTTTTTTTTTTTTATAATTCAGGCCAAATTTGATACTACTACTATTATGACTAGTTCCCCCACTGTTACTACTACTGCTAATACTGCATATATTATAACTATGACTACTGTATTTGCTAAATGATTACTGTTCCTTGTACTATTCTAAAAGCCTTCCATCCATTATCTCACTTAGGTTAGAGAAATTATTATATAAATTTTATTATTGTTGCAATCTACAAAGGAAACTAAAACATTAATGAGGTTAAGCAGCATAAACTAAATTTATGTCCAGATATGTTTAACTCCAAACCTGAGAACCTAATCATTAAGTCATGCTTACTGACATTCACATAATTCAAATGAAAATTGGGTATTTGTTCAAATCATTCAAATAAATTCCTCATTTCTCCATGTTTCTCTGTGTGTATGTGGAATAAGCTCAACTGGCAGGACCACTGAACACTTCAAAATGAAACCAAGAAAAAATCTCCCAAGCCGTAGCATGAATGACAACTCTGTTTGATCACAGCAGTGTGAGATGAAAAGCAAATAATGCTTCATTTTATTGATTCATCTTTAATACATTTTACAAAATATATACAGCGAATCTGATAGATAATATTTACACATTCAAGATTTATAAAATGAGGAATAAAGAATAGCTCAAAACGTGTTCAGGTGTTCCTATTGCTTTTACTATCTAAATTTTGAGAGAATTTGTCATAAGCAATATACCTAATAAATGCTTCTGCTAAGAAAAGATGGAAGTTGTCATAAACCCAGATCATGCTGGAAAAAATAAGATTAAATTTAAACTGAGTGGACGAGTAGAATATTGCTGGAGGGAGATTTAGTTTCCAAAGGAGCCAGAAAATGCCAAGTTAGTGAGTTGTTCCCTTTATCTATTCTGTATCCAATTTATAGATGCTCTTTGTCTGAGCTTAGTCCTATGTTGGTCATATCTTCTGCAACTAAATCTCTTAGTCATTTCTGGGTTAGCTTTGGTGTCTTCTTTTTACATTAAGTTATTTTTTTTTTAATTTTGAAAACTGTCTTCTGGGAAACTATATTATTTTTCCTTTTCAGCTGTCAAAATGATTTAAAGTGTGACCTCTCAATCAATGGACAGTGGCCACTTTGTCTTTAAATGCTTTTTTCTTTCTGATTCTCTTTTGTTTTTTTGTTCGCTAAATGTGTCATTGAAAGCTGTACCTTTGAGTTGTTCAAATTGGTCCATTTCTTGAATTGTTTTCCCCTTTCAGTGTTTCATTTAATGTTTCTTTAATGGCTAGTTACTGTCAGAAGCCTTGCAAAAAAAGGTATGTCTTTGAGTTTACGTCCTCACTAATGCCCATAATCTTGAATATTTAATAATACAATTCTTTGAAAAAGATGCAGTTTTCTCTAATTGCTTGCTCATTTTCTTGTCCTTCTGCAGGATGTCTACTAGGAAATTTTTTTTTGTAATTTTTATTTTAATTTAGTCTTCATAATATAGAAAAAAGCAACTTTAGAGAAAATATTCTACACAGTAAACATTCATTTTCTTTTAATAAATACTAAATATGAATGATAAGAAAACAAAAAATTAACATCTGTGGAGTAATAATTATTTTTACCAATTTTTAAAAAAGAGTTAAATATTACTCCATTTAATGCTCACCACAACTTTGTACAATCTGGGGAAAGTTCAGCAAAAGTTAATGAATAGATGTATTTTTATTTATCATTTGTTTGCTTCACTGTAAAACTATAAACCATGGCTTTGCAGATTTCTGCATATTACATACATCACAGGAAGCACTTATTAAAATGCTAAATATAAAAAGGACCTTATAAATAATTATTCATCAAAAATATTGCTTAAAATTAAATGCATTGTTTCCTCGTGCCTTTTTTTTTCAAATCTTTCATTTGTGTGAGCACCCCTCCCCCACTTCAAATAGTCCAGACAGGGGATGGACTCTGAATAGCACATCTTATTTTTGGCTTGCTAGACATAAGGTATATATTTATCCCCAAGTTTACCTGGAAAGCATAATTGACCCTCCTATTGTTTCTGTCCAGGTCCTCCTCAAACCTCATCCTTGGCCAATTTTTAATTTTTTTCACAGATCTCCATTTCTCAGTCTCCTTTCTTCTAGCT
The DNA here is from genome assembly GCF_000147115.1 of Myotis lucifugus. NCBI lineage: Eukaryota > Metazoa > Chordata > Mammalia > Chiroptera > Vespertilionidae > Myotis > Myotis lucifugus. The sequence continues at coordinate 231,302 of NW_005871055.1, forward strand.
TTAGTTTCTCTTCACTACTAGTTGGGCCATTTTTCTCTATAAATCAAAATTTAAATGCAAACTATCTAAAAATCTAATTGCAGCATATCCTTCCAAATACAGTGTACCCTCAGATGCTTACAACAAAGCCCTGTACTCTTCCCACTGCCCCCATGACTTAGCCAAACCCCTTTTATAAGTATGTATGACTTCTGAGAATAAAGTTAAGGAAAGCAATTTTATTCAGACTAGCATAAAAAAGAACAAAATATTTAAAAAAAACACAGGAATGATGTCAGAGGAATGGTAATGTGAGAGATTCCCCTGGCTTGTCCCTTTGAAATTACAAGAATTTGAACAGCTATAATTCAACAAAGGATTGCTTGCTCAACACACAAGCATGTCTAAGGGATTTGCACATTGAAACATCTGAATAGATCAGTTAGTATGAGGGGGGTAGGGGCCAAAGAGCAGATAGGGTGCCATGAACTGATGTAGCCTGGAACTCACTGAGCATCTCAGGAGAGGGAAGTAATCAGGGTGCAGCTTGCAGGCCTTGCGGCTTGGAGGAGGAGAGATAGAGTTGGTGTTGCTGCTGTAATGGTCTTCTGCAGCTAAACGCAGCGAACTGGGCACACAGAGCTGGCAGCGGGCCCAGAAGAAGTAGGAGCCAGGGTCAGCCTACAGAGCACATTATCTGCACCCAGAGAGCTGGGGAGACTCGCATTTTTTTTTTCATGAGGAGCAGGCACACACTGTGACTAATCCCAGTGATGGATAGAGATACAGAGGTGAGTCAGCTGAGGTCTGGCAGTTGCTATTACTTGGAGGAGAAAGAAGCCAAAAATGTGCCAGGTGGCCTCTAAGCTCACCTCACCCACATCTATGGTGACGACACTGCTAGCAGTGTCTAATTGCAGGGGACAGTGCTAGAATTTCATAGACTTGGAAACCCATTGCCCACCACATTCTCCCACAGCAATGATACCCTAAGATCCACTCAACCTGGTCTCAGAAGAGACCACCCACCTCCCAGGGAACACAGGGCATTTTCCACCATTCAGCGGAGATATGAGAAGCCATAGCAGTGCAAGCGAAACTGAAAAGCAAACAAACAAACAAATAACAACCACCACCACCACCACCGCTAACAATAAACCTGTGCTTTTGTGCTGGAAATCAAAAGATTTCTTATCAACCTACTAACTAGTGTGGGTGAAAGGAGTCCACATGCTAACCTGACTAATTCAGGAGAGGCCTGCACGGTGACCTTGCAAACTCATAGACTAAAGTAACCACAAAGGATAGTCTGAAATGAAAACCTTTTAATTAAAAAGCAGTTTATAGTGGGTAGTCATGTCCTAGGCCAGTATCTTCCCTGACAAAGACCAACTTCCATCTTTACTGAGCCTAATGCATCTAAAATAATGTACTTGTGGAATGTCAGGATAACCTGTAACTTCCCTTTTTCTGGACCCCTCAGGGCACAAAAAAAAATGGTGCCAGGGCAGAGACCACAAATTCCCTCATTGTTATTGGTATCTTATTAATTGCTGACTGTTAACGCTCCTATGCCCACCTATATAAAAGAAGCATGTATATAATTTTACTTTTTATCCAAACCCAGAGGTTTCCCTGCTTTGCTTTCCCCCACCTCCCTGCTCTATCACCATTTGATTTCATGTAACCCACTATGTCTCCTCCTTTTATGGCAATTTATAAAGAAGAAGGAGTTCTTACCATTTGCAACAGCATGGATTGAACTGGAGAGCATCATGCTAAGTGAAATAAGGCAGTCAGAGAAAGATAAATATCATGTAATCTCACTCATTTGTGGAATATAACGAACAACATAAATTGATGAACAGACAGAGAAGTATTGATCAGCTGTCAAACCTCAGAGGGAAGGTAGGGGAGGGTGGGGTAAGGGGGAGAGTTCAACCAAAGGATTTATATGCATGCATATAAGTATAGCCAATGGACACAGACACCAGGGGGATGAGGGCCTGAGTGGGAAGGATGGGGGGCAATGGGGGAATAAGGACACATATGTAATGCCTTAATCAATAAAGAAAAGAATAAATAAATAAATTAATTAATTAATTAATTCAGAAAACAAAAAGACTACTGTATATATGAATGTGTCTCCTGGAGGCAGCATATGGTTGAGTTTTGTGTTTTGATACAATCTGATATGATGTGCCCTTTTTATTGATGAGTTTAGTCCATTTACATTTAAGGTGATTATTGATGTACGAGGATTTCCTATACATTTGATCCTCTGTTTCCTGTAACTCTGTGTGTTCATTGTCCCTTTTTCCTTGTGTTTCTGTCTGTTGTTTTAGTTGGTGGTATTCTATGCTTTTTACTCTGTTTACTATTTTTTCGAGTTTATGTGTCTCAGTTCTGGATTTTGTTGTTGTTGTTGCTAACATTATATTTATGCAAAAGAAAGGGAGGCCAGCGATGTGTTTCTGAGGTGTGTATCTGTTTAGGCAGCAATGCTGACCTTCGTCTGCATGTTTCTCAGCAGGGAATCCATCCTGGAGTGATTTCTGCTGGCAGTTCTAGGAGCCTGCACTCACATTCTTTGCCAGCTAGGATGTCAGTGCTGTGGGAAAGGAGCTGAGTAGGAGTCAGAACTCTCAAATCAGAGGCCTGGGCAGTCCCTGCAAGGCCTCCAAAGACCTGTCACCCACACTATACCAGAGCCAGCAGGTAAGTGCCCGCCGCATGGAGGCTGATGGTCAGCGGTGTTGGCCACAGAGGCAGTGAGAGTTAGCAAAGAGGGGCCTAAAACCCAATGCAGCAATAAAGTCAGTGCAATTTGCACTTTTTCTCTACCAGCTCTCTACTCAACACAGGAAGGACTTACAGCTTATCACCAGGAGAGGAGGGGTTGAACATAAAATACGGGGCTCATTTTGTTCATTATACTGCACATATGATTGAAATTGTATGGTACTTGTATTTCTCTTACTGGCTTATTTCACTTAGGATAATGTTCTTCTGGTCCATCCATGTTGTCTCAAAGGGTAAAACTTTCTTCCTTTTTGTGGTTGAGTAGTATTCCATTGTGTAAATGTACTAGAGCTTTTTTTATCCTCTCATCTACTAATGGACACTTGGGCTGCTTCCAAATCTTGGCTACTGTAAAAAATGTTGTAATGAACATAGGGGTGCATATATTCTTTCCAATTACTGTTTCAGGTTTCTTTGATTAAATTCCCAGAAGTGGAATTGCTGGGTCATAAGGCAGTTCCATTTTAAATTTTTGGAGGTAACTCCATACTGCTTTCCACAGTGGCTGCAACCAGTCTGCATTCCCACCAAAAGTTCATGAGTGCTCCCTTTTCTCCACATACTCACCAAAACTTGTTGATTTATTGATGATAGCCATTCTGACAGGTGTGAGATGATGATAACTCATCATGGTTTTAATTTCCATTTCTCCAGTGATTAGTGATGTTGAGCATCTTTTCATATGTCATCTGTATGTCCTCTTTGGAGAAGAGTCTATTCAGGTCCTTTGCCCATTTTTTAATTGGATTGTTGTGTGTGTGTGTGTGTTTGTTGCTGTTGTTTTTTGTTGTTTTTTTTTGGTGTTGCATTTTATAAGTTATTTAAAATAGAGACAGACTCATAGATAGAGAACAGGCAGACAACTCTGGGGTGTGTGTGTGTGTGTGTGTGTGTGTGTGTGTGTGGTGTTGGAGTAGTACAGTGATGGCGAACCTATGACACACGTGTCAGAGGTGACAAGCGAACTCATTTTTTTGGTTGATTTTTTTTTTGTTAAATGGCATTTAAATATATAAAATAAATATCAAAAATATAAATCTTTGTTTTACTATGGTTGCAAATATCAAAAAATTTCTATATGTGACACGGCACCAGAGTTAAGTTAGGGTTTTTCAAAATGCTGACACACTGAGCTCAAAAGGTTCGCCATCACTGGAGTAGAAGGATTCACCGAGAGAGAGAGAGAGAGAGAGAGAGAGAGAGAGAGAGAGAGATCTCATGGACACAGACAACCAGACAACAGTGTGGTGATTGGGATGGGGAGTGGGGTGGGTGGAGGTGGAAGAGGGTATAGAGGGGACAAATGGTGATAGAAAAATAAAATAAAGAAAAAATAAAATAAAGAAAAACATGGGGTTCAAACATGAGACTAGAAGTTTTAATGTAGACTGGACAAATTATTTAAAAATATGATAAGATACTTCTTAGGAATAAAAATGAATGAATTTTCCAGAATATAGGGTAATATTGCAATAGATTTAAATAAAGTTTATGTTCATCCAGTATGCTTGAAATTTCTTAATTAATTGGGTATAATAAGTTCAAAGACTTAGCAGATTAGCTTCTACATCATCACTCTTTTACCTCATTACTCTTGTCCTTTCTCTCACTAGACTCCAACCTCAACTTCAGAGCAGACTATTCACAGCCTCTGGACCTTTGCACAGGCTGTCTGCAATACTTCCTCCTAATCATCTTTCATGATTCCACTGCCACATTTTCAAATAGGCCTTTCCTGAGCACTCTTTCTAAAGTTACCTCTCCCCTGACTCAATGACCATATCATTTTTATCACCAGGACTTATTTTATTTTATTCACTGCATTTCCAATTATAGAACAGTCAGGATGGAAGAATGTTCTATAATTGGAACATTTAGAAGCTCCATCCAGGCATAGAAATTGACTCCAGTTTATTGGAGTCAATTGGCCTTCCTTTTCCAGGGCAATATTTTTAAAACGTCTCCCACATGGAAACTGCAATGTCCCTTCTGAGGGGCTTATCATCACTTCATAAAAGATCCAGAATTAAAAATCCCTATGTCTGTCACCCCTGTCATATGCTTTTCCACTTTCTCCCCAGTTTCAGCTCCATTTCTTTGAAATTCACAAGGTATGAATACTTAAAAGACTCATCTGCAGACAAAAAAGTTACACAAATGTTGACCAGGGTTAAATTGTGACCTTGTTATTGGCATATTTGGTGGTAAAGAATTCTGTCCTACTATTGGGACTTAACCTCACTATTTGACAATATCTACTTTGCTATCTCCTTTCAAAATGTTATTAATTGAAATTAAGAAAGGCAATTGAAAAAATTTTGCACACTTATGTATGGTATAACAATAATTTTCCACTAGATCTATATGAATGACCTAGGCCCGTCATTGGCAAACCGCGGCTCGTGAGCCACATGCGGCTCTTTGGCCCCTTGAGTGTGGCTCTTCCACAAAATACCACGTGCGGGTGCACACGAACAGTGCGATTGAAACTTCGTGGCCCATGTGCAGAAGTCGGTATTTTGTGGAAGAGCCACACTCAAGGGGCCAAAGAGCTGCATGTGACTCGCAAGCCACGGTTTGCCAAGCCGCAGTTTGCCGACCACTGAAGGCAATTACTTTCACCATTCAATTCTCTGCTATTAGAAATGTGATGTTTTTATTCTGACTTGAAGAACAAATGTGGACTTTTAAAACACCTTCACTAGTCCATTTTATTAAATAGGATGGGTGGCGAATGTGGCTGTAAGTCTCTTTATTTTTATTTATTTCAGAGAGAAAGGGAGAAGGAGAGAGTGATAGAAACATCAATGATGAGAGAGAACCATTGATTGGCTGCCTCCTGCATGACCGCTCCTGGAGATAGAGCCCACAACCCAGACATATGCCCTTTGACCAGAATTGAACCTGAAACCTTTTGGTCTTCAGGCCAAAGCTCTATCCACTGAGCCAAACCAGCTAGGGTGGCAGTAAGTCTTTTTAAAGATTCACTCCTGCACGCTAAGCTTCTGAAAACATTGCAAATGTGTGTTAACATTCTAGAGACCAATCTCTCTTTCAGATAGTGGAAATGCAGAGTTAAACAGCATGAATTTGCTACAGGCACAGCTACATTCATATCAAGCAAAAGAAAGACAGAATCATTATTCTGCTGGCCATGTGAATGGCTAGAAAAGGAGCCCTGATGTTCAGATCCAATCTGCAGTAAATGAGTTCTTCATAACCTAATCATTTAACACATCTCTGTCTAAACACCAATCATTCTTATTAAAAACTAAAGAACCATTATTAGTTCTCTAGTTCTATTTAGTTAGAAAATTAAATTATTTCATGCCTTAATTCTTCATTTGTAATTAGAGTTTCAGAACCAAAAGCAAACATAAATAATACTATGGAAATGTTAGCTATGGCAGAAATTATAATATTTAATAGAAACAGTTAAGAATGAGGGGCAAATAGGTAATTAATGGATATAATTTTCTATATAAATTCCAAGACAGGCCCTGCTCCTTGAGGCTTTAAGCAATGTTTTACTTAGTGATTCTTATAGTTGAATATGCAAAGAAATTAAATAATCATGATGGTTTATATTTCATGATGTGATTTAGAAGCCATTATCTAAATTATCTTTTCCATTCTCAGAGTGACCATGGAGAATACTATTATCAATTGATGAATGTGGAAACTGACGTTCAGAGAAGCTTAGTGATTTACCCAAATTATCATAATGGGTAAATATGATAATAATGGGTAAACTGATGATAATAGTAATAAACTCAAGTTGTCTTTGTCTAAGGTCAGAAACACTTGACCTATAGATGATGGTGTTTATATCTTCCATGTATTATTTCTAATTGTGTGTTGAACATAAAGTTGAGATTCATCAATGCTTCTCTGTCTCTGGATCTGTTTCTGTTCATCAGTTTATGTTGTTCATTATATTCCATAAATGAGTGAGATCGTGTGATGTTTATCTTTCTCTGACTGACTTATTTCGCTTAGCATAGTGCTCTCCAGTTCCATCCATGCTGTTGCAAACGGTAAGAATTCCTTCTTTTTTACTGCAGCGTAGTATTCCATTGTGTAGATGTACCACAGTTTTTTAATCCACTCATCTGCTGATGGGCACTTAGGCTGTTTCCAAATCTTAGCTATGCTGAATTGTGCCGCTATGAATATAGGGGTGCATATATCCTTTCTGATTAGTGTTTCCAGTTTCCTGGGATATATTCCTAGAAGTGGGATTACTGGGTCAAATGGGAGTTCCATTTTTAGTTTTTTGAGGAAACTCCATACTGTTCTCCACAGTGGCTGCACAAGGGTTCCTTTTTCTCCCCATCGATCAGACTGTCAAACTTCAGAGGGAAGGTGGAAGAGGGTGGGGGTATGGGTAAGAGATCAACCAAAGGACTTGTATGCATGCATATAAGCCTAACCAATGGACACATACAACAGGAGGGTCGAGGGCATGAGTTGGGGGAGGGGCCATGGGGGTATAAAGACACATATGTAATACCTTAATCAATAAAGAAAAATAAATTTAAAAATTAAAAAAATCAAAAAAATATGAGATTCATAAAGATATTAGCTATCACTCTAAGAAAAAAAAAGTACTCTCTTATAGCTTCTGGATAATACTTACATAGTACAGTAAGAACTGATCATTCATTTGCCCCTGTAAATATTTATTAACTATCCATTATACACTAGGCAAAAGTAGTGGTTACTGAAACAGAAAAATAATCACTGTGTTCCAGAGCTCATAATCCAGTGGAGAGAAAAGCCTAAATAATCAGACATCAGTGTGACAATATCATGATAGCCCTAAGCAAGCATATGTGGTTGGTACTTAACCCTACTAGGAACTTCAAAAAAGACTCCTTTGAAGAAGTAGATAAGTCAGATTTGAGGATGTTAAATTAGGGGACTAAGTTGTATGTGGAATCAAGGGAAAGGACCAAACAGAAGGGATATAATTTGGAAAACATGGACATCCGCTAAACCATAAAGTGTTAAGATCTTTTAGAAACATTTGCCTAGACAGTTCCAAGCAATACACAACTAGACAAGTGCCTTAATTTAAAATGTATTTGGTACTAAAAAATGAATCATTTTTAGCTGGTTATTTAATTAACAACTTACCAAAAGGAGAACAGTAATGGTAAAGTTCTGCAATTTTTATACTAAATTGGAAATCCTCAAAGACCTTAACGATCAATTTAAATTATTAACTCTTAATTATGGAGACTACGGAGAGTATTATGGGAAAGAAAGTATATTCATATTAGTGAAATATTCATAAACTCACCACTAATATATAAAATGTCCATGCACTTTCTATAGAGATGGAAATAGCCAACTATAACACCATTGGTTTTTGTAACAAAGTTGTCTCTATCCATGGAAATGGCATGTTCCTCATCATCTGGAGCTTCTGAGGAAGGTTTATGTGCTTCTTCACCATTATCCCTCTTTTAATCTCTGAGAATCTTTCTTATTTTTATTCTTTCCATTACAGTCCATTTTCTTCCACTCTTATATACATACACCTCATACTTCATTCCTTTTCTTCTTATTTGCACTCACAAGCAAGTACAGAAGTCTGTGCTTGCCAACCAATACAAAACCAAGACCTGAGCTGTACAGCAGTCAACTTTTGGTTGCCCATTAAGTGTTTGGTGTTCGAGGGGCTAAGTATTTTCTAGGGACCAAGCGTAAAACCAAAAGAAAAAAATAAAGCCTCATGGAAAAAGAGCTGTGCTAGAGAAGATGGAGTAATAAACTTGATGTGGATAACAGAGTTTGGGTTCAGATAAATAAATTTAGGTAAAGTCAATAAGAAAATGTGGGTTATAGTCTAATTATTATGCTGAAATTATATACAGTGCATGTGAACCTCTTTTTCTGCCTGTGTTTAAGATCTAGTGTACCTACTCTCTGATCTTCTGTTGGAATTCTCCTTTTTTTTTCCTGTTCCTGTACAATTACTTTCTGCACCAGGAGTTGACCCAGTACATCCTATGAGCCAAATACAAGTCACTACTTATTTTTATGAGTAAATTTTTATTAAAACAAGATTATAACCATTACTTTCCTTTTTGTTTATAGGCTACTTTTGTGTTATAAGGTAGAGTTGAGTAGATATAGCAGAAACCATTTGGCCCACAAAGCATATTTATTTTCTGGCCCTTTTAATAAAAAAGCTCTGAATAACCCATTAGGTTATGATTGTCACCTTTTATTACTTTGTTCATACTGTTCATACTTCTCTAGAGAAATTGTGACCTTTTATGAGCAGGTGTCAAGTATTGTATCCCTGAGCAATACCTAGTAAAGTAGGATATAAACAACAAATATGCAAATTCCAGGAGCTCAGGAATTATAAACTTCTTATTCATATTTGTATCCTTAGTTCCTTGTGTTGTGTCATGTACATGGTGGATGTGCAACAAACACATAAGTAAATTAATGGAGAAATAGTTATTAGTTGCAGGGCTTGGGAGGTATATAAAATACTTTGGATTTTAAGGAAAGCAAGCACAAAAAGTGAGTCAAAACCAATCACAAATGCAAACTGTACATCCTAGCTAATAATAGACAAACATGGTAATTGACAGTACCTTTGCTACCCCTCCCATTGGCTAATCAGCACGATATGCAAATTAACCGCCAACAAAGATGGTGGCTAATTTGCATACTGCAGGCACGGTGGGCAAGCATGAGCTGCCATCTGGGCCCCTGTGTGACGCCTAAGCTCCGCTCCCAGCCAGGACCCCTGTGTGTGGCCCTGGGTGGCCGGGACACCCATGTGCGGTCCTGGGCAGCGGGGCTTGGCGGCACGATCGGCCAGAGGAAGCCCTATGATTGCAGGGGCCCGATCAGAGACACAAACATGCAGGCCCAGCACCCAGCAGCCCCAAGGCCTGCCACCATGGCACTGGGGCTGCTGGGGGCTGGGTCAGAGGCACAAACCCGCAGGGGGGCCCTGAACCCAGCAGCACCAAGCCCCGCCACCACAGTGCTGGGGCTGCTGGGGGCAGGATTGGAGACACAAACCCGCAGGGGGGGGCTGGCACCCAGCATCCCCAAAGCCCACCACCTTGGCACTGGGGCTGCTGAGGACAAGATCAGAGACACAAACCCTGCGAGCCCTGCACAGGACGGGTGCTCTGCTCCAGGCGAGTGCTTTCCCTCCAACCCCGCTCTCCCTGGGAGTCCGGCATGGAGGGCGCTCTCCCTGGGAACCCGGAAATCTGCCTCTGGGGCGACTGTGCAGCAGCCACGCCTGGCGAGCCACAGAGAGGATGACCTACCCATGGGGATGTGTACACTGGCGGAGGCCACGCAGCTGCCATAGTTGAAGTCGTCCTTGATGTAGAAATGGGGGTAGTGGGGATCAGAGTGGGCCAGGTTGGCAATGGAACCCCAGATCCCCACCGAATGACTAGAGCACACGGTCCTCAGTCACTTCCTGAGCAGCAGTCAGCCCCAACCGGGGATCAACCCGAAACCTAAGTAGGTGCCCTGGCAGAATGGAACCCAAACCTTTGCTGTAGCAGAGGAGCTCCGACCCACACCAGGGGCCAGGGCAGCTGGCAAGTGCAGGGGCTGTGGCGGGAGCCTTCGCAGCAGCACTAAGGAGCAGCAAGCCGAGAGGTAGGAAGCAGCAAGCAGGTGGGCGGTAAGGAGGGAGGGGTCCCGGACTGCTAGAGGGCACAGGCCGGGTTAAGGGACCCCCCCACCCATCCCCAGTGCACAAATTTCGTGCACCAGGCCTCTAGTTAATATATAAGACACAATCAAGTAATTAGCTTCAAACATGAAATCAAGGAATAAGTCATTCAACCAGTCATTCTTGACCTGTTGTATTTGATGATAACTGTATCCACAAAAATGGGTGTTCAGATACATACTTAATCTAAACAATAAACATTCTTCAGTATATTTTTTTACCAACATAATGCTTTTTCTTTCAGATAAAAACCTCAGTCTTAGCACCAATTTAAGACTAATTTAATCTCCAAAAATACACAAAGCCCTCCAGGAGCTGACTTAATTGTTAGGAAAGTATTGAATATTTTTGTAACTTCTTAATCGTTCTTTCATTTTTTATTACCTTGTCTCAGCTATTGCCTTTTGTTTTCTCACGCTGATTTACACGATTTGAAAAGGAAGTTAAAAGAACATATTCTTAAGGCTGGAACTGTGGAGCCTGCTGATTTTATTGAGCAAAATAAAAACATTTCGATATCTGTCTGTTTACTGTTCAAGGAAGTGCATATCAAAATAAAAGTCAGTCTGGGGCTACCATCTTAGACAAAGTTCTAATGAGTCACCAACACTCCAAGTCCTGGTAACATGCATTTAACAGTGGCCTTCAGAGACAGCGCCTTCACCTAGAGAAGTGACTTGATCAGTGAGAAGTTCAGATTTGCCATCCTATTGGTGGGATGTCTGACAGTGGATCACAGCTTGGTTCAGTGGGTAGCCTGACCATGAAATCACAACTTCAGATCACTGTCATTTCAGCAAAACTTAAAGAAAATAAAAATAATTAGTTTGGACCAAGTCCTTACGTGGAAGTCACAGTAGGTGAAGAGTCAAAGAAGACCAAAAAATGTAGCAATATGAACATTCCTAAGTGGAAGTATCCCCTTACAGTGCATGTTTGAGAGTATTTTCTACAGTATATTTTGTTTATCAGGTGAGCAGAAATGTAGCTTTAGAAAAGTTTCTTTCCTTCTTTCTTCTCTTTTATCTTTCTCTTTTCCCCTATCCTAGAACTTCTTCCTCTAGTCCCCTTATTGTGTCTCCTTATATATTTCTGTTTTTCTAGTCTTACCTTTTCTTTACCTTCTCCTGATTAGTTGGTGATGGTATCACTATTGCATCTAAACAACAGCTGAGAGTCCATGGTCATGGGCTATTCTTAGCAACTGTTCCCTTAACTTAGGGTTGAAACAGACGGCCATGAGTAATTCACTTTATTTATTAATTTAATTTGTTAAAAATAGTGGGGTTTTTTTTAAATCCTTACCTGAAGATATTTTTTAATTCATTTTTTGAGAGAGAGAATGAGAGAGAGAAACATCAATGTGAGAGGAAAACATTGTTTGGTTGCCTCCTATATGTGCCCTGACTAGGGATTAAACCCACAACTTTTAAGTTTATGGGACGATGCTCTAACCAACTGAGTCACCCAGAGCCAGATGTGTGTGTGTGTGTGTGTGTGTGTGTGTGTGTGTGTGTTTAAAATTACAATTCCCACACAGAACCTACAAAGGGATTTTCTTCCTTAAAACAAATCATGTTATATATTTTATTCTATAACTCTCTTTTTACACCAAACATACATAACATGACTATCTTTCTCACCAAGTGCATACAGGTCTAACTTACCTTTTACCAGTATAGCTACTTAATATTCCTTAATATGGATGGACTATTACTTATTTTATTAGTTCCCTGTTGATCAGTTGGTTTCTAATAGACAATGTTATAATATTTATGTATGTACATAAGTCTACTAATATATGTTGGTGTTCTCTCTAGTATGAATATAAAAGTAGAATATAGCTCAATTTCAACACTTATTGACAAAGCCCTAAATGTTCTATTGATCACTTATTGAAGGAAATCATAGGTTAATTTTAATTTTTTAATAAAAAATAAAAAACATGATTTATTTAAAAAATTGATTTTAAAATAATAGACTGTGTTTGGTTTGGGAACCAAATGTATATAAAAATGTAATTCAGCCCTGCTGGTGTGGCTCAGTTGGTTGAGCGTCATTCCATGCACCAAGTGGTCATTGGTTTGATTCCAGGTCAGGACACTTGCCCTGGTTATAGACTCGACCCTCAGTAGGGGGCATGCTGGAGAAACATCTCTCTCATAGATGTTTCTATCTCTCTCTCCTTCCTGCCTCTCTCTATAAAATCAATAAAATATATTTTGATAAATAAATAAGTATAGTTCAAATGTAACTAGTTGTCACATATCAAATTTATAAAAATTGCTTTCATTATCTAATTGGTTTCATTTCTTCTAGAAATGTCACTTTGATTCCCTTATATTACTTGAGAAAAAAAACATGCATGTTTTCCTTCCTGAAAGTTAAGAACCAAGGTGGTACTCTGGTGCTATTGCTTAGCCTGCTCCATGACCAGACAGCACCATGATGCTGCAGTATGGTGTTTAGCACTTTAGCAAACATCCTAACAGCCACATTCCCCCTTTCCTGTCCATATGCACTTGTCCCACTTCAGCTTATCACCTAGCAGCTGTTTAAACATCCTGCTGTCATCCATCCCCCACATGTATCCAGCTTCGTGGAGCTCCATTAAAGTGAGCAGGGCTTCATTGCAGGGAGATTGGCTGCTTACCAGCACTTCATTATCAGTGATCCGTCCTTACTGCTCATATTTCATAGGCTCTTGGATGACAGTTAATCTGTTTTTCAAGAACCTCAATGGAGAGTTGTGGGAAGCCCAGATTTCACTGCCTCCTCCTTGTAGACCTTAAGCTTGACTAGTGACAAGTAGTTGCCTTGTACAAAGCAACATGTGCAGATATCCTGGTATTTCAAATTCTGCACACTAAAATGACTTGGCAAGGGTAATCATGAGTGCACATGCTTAGCAGGAGAACAATATTTTGTCACAATCCTGGATTACTTATGCTAAACTACCTATAACATTGAGACTTACTTTCCAAGGAAAAGTAGAAATATTAGAATCTACCACCTCCCTGTCAATCAAAACCTATTTTCCAATCTCTAATTTTAAGAACCAAGAAATCAACATTATAGCAGAATTTAACTTCACATAAAAGCTTAAACTCTTCAACAAAATTAGGGCAAAAAGCTGGGCAGAATATAAAATTAAACAGAAATATATTCTGAATTCACTTTCCATTTTTTATAGAAATAAAAATGAGGATCAAACAAACAGAATTAGAAGTTTTAAGTGCCTTATTTCTCTAAATTTTGAACCCGTAGGGATCAAAGATGCATAAGTGGAGATTATAATTTAGTCTCATAATTTATCTTGCCAAGTAATCCCTTTCTAGATTACAATAAATGACAGAATTTGAATAATATTAAATATGAAAAATATTTAGGCATTACCTATTCTTTCTTACACTTCAAATAAAAAAATAAGCAATGTATTAAAAATCAAAGTTTGCAGACTTGGGGCTACTTCTCTTCACTCTACCTCACTACTAAAGAAACAGGTCTTTTTATTTAAGAAAGAAAAATCTTCACATTCACTTCTCGTCACCCAACACCCACTTCTCAATAAAAAAACAAACAAACAAACAAAAAAGTTCTATTTTTTTCCACAATGAACATCCACTCTACCTGAGAAGCTTTACCTTACATAAGCTAAAGGGAAGGCCCATGAATTTTATTTTTCCATTGTGCTTGACTAGATCATTCTTGAACTCTAAATTGGTGACTGAACCCCAGAAAACTCCACTTGCTTTCATGCTTTCCTTCAAAAGTCAACCATGGCAAGTATGGCAAAAGGCACATGTGTAAGAAAAGAAAACAGCTTCAGCCTTAACCGGTTTGGCTCAGTGGATAGAGCGTCGGCCTGCAGACTGAAGGGTCCCAGATTTGATTCTGGTCAAGGGCATGTACCTTGGTTGCGGGCACATCCCCAGTGGAAGGTGTGCAGGAGGCAGCTGATCGATGTTTCTCTCTCATCGATGTTTCTAACTCTCTATCCCTCTCCCTTCCTCTCTGTAAAAAATCAATAAAATGTATTTTTTTAAAAAGAAAACAGCTTCATATATATTTGCATAGCTACAAAACCTGTATTGCTATCTGCGTATGTAAGTACGCAGGGATAAAGCTTGAGGACGCACGTGCCCTTCTCAAAGCCGAGCCCTCAGCTGTTGCATTTTTTTTGAAATGCAACAGCTCGCTTTTAATAACAGCATACAAAATCTAGAGAAAGCCCCATAGTCCCTGTCCTGGAGCCCAGTGCAAACCCTTGGAGCACAGAATGAGAACAGACGGAACAAGCCCCTCAATTCCTTTCCTGCCCCCCAAGGGAGCCTCTAATGCACAGCAGGATCCCTCAGGTATTTCCAGGGACTTCAGACCCAGCCACGAAGCAACAGAGACTTCCTCTCTGTAAAAAATCAATAAAATGTATTTTTTTAAAAAGAAAACAGCTTCATATATATTTGCATAGCTACAAAACCTGTATTGCTGCGTACATATGTAAGTACCAGGGATAAAGCTTGCAACCCAGACATGTGCTCTGACCAGGAATCAGATCAGCAACCTTTTAGTGCATGAGACAACACCCAACCAACTGAGCCACACTGACCAGAACCAAAAATGTAATTCTTAATTTATAATGAACAATTACAAGTCAATGAAAATCTGTGAAAAAAATCCTTCAGAAAAATGGGCAAATATTATGGAATTATAGTTTATATAAAAATAAATGCAAAGTTTAACATAAAAAATACTGTATAAATATTCTACTATTATAAGAAAATTGATTCAAACTTGAAAATATGGGGTTTGATGTTTTCTTAACTATCATAATTGCAGTGTGTGAAAGGTTGATTATACACTATGTTGAAGATGAAATAGAGGTACATAGGCTCATATAGTCGAAAGCTTTTTGCATGGTTTAGGCATACTTCATTTTATTATGTTTCACTTTACTTCACTTCGCAGACAATGCATTTTTTACATATGAAGGTTTGTGGCAACCCTGTTTCAGGCAAATCTATCAGCACCATTTTTCTAACAGCATTAGCTTCCTGTCTGTCACATTTTGGTAATTTTTGCAATACTTCAAAATTTTTATTATTACAATATTTGTTAGGATGGTCTGTGGTCAGTGATATTTGATATTACTATTGTAATTGTGTTGGAGCTCCATGAACCACACCCATATAAGCCAGCAAACATAACAGATAATCATGTATGTTCTGGCAGCTCCACTGACCAGCTGTTCCCCCTTCTCTTTCCCCCCATCTTTTTTCCTGTTCTCTGGCCTCCCTATTCCCTGAGACACAACAATATTAGAATTAAACCACTTAATAAACCTGCAACAGTCTCTATGTGTTCAAGTGAAAGGAAGAGTTACATGTTTCCGGCTTTAACTTAAAACCTAAAAAATATTAAGCTTATTGAAGAAGGCATGTCAAAAGGCAAAGTAGGCTGAAATCTAGGCCTCTTGTGCCAAATAATTAGCCAACTTGTGAATGCAAAAGAAAGGTTATTGAAGAAAATTAATTCTGTTGCTTGAGTGAACACACAAATGTTAAGAACGTGAAATGACCTTATTGTTGATAAGGAGAAAGTTTTAGTGATCTGAATAGAAGATCAAACTGGCCCCAACATAACCGTAAGCCAAAGTCTAATCCAGAACTCTATCTCTCTTTAATACTATGAAGGCTGAGAGGTGATAAAGTTACAGAAGAAAAGTTTGAAGCTAGCAGAAGTTGGTTCATTAGGTTTAATGAAAGAAGAAATCTCCATAACATAAAAGGTCAAGGTGAAACAGCAAATGCTAATGTAGAAGCTGCAACAAGTGATTCAGAAGATCTAGATAAGGAAGTTAATGAAAGTGGCTACACTAAACAACATGTTTTCAATGTAGACAAAACAGCCTAATATTGGTAGAAGATGCCATCCAGGACTTTCATAGCTACACAGAATTCAATTTCTGGATTCAAGACTTTAAAGGAAAGGCTGACTCCCATGTTAGGGGCTAATTCAGCAGGTGACTTCAAGTTGAAATCAGTGGTCATTTACCATTCAGAAAATTCTAGGGCTTTGAAGAATTCTGCTAAATCTATTTTGCTTGTGGTCTAGAAATGGAACCTCACTGCCAGGATAAGAGTACATACATTTACAACATGGTTTCCTGAATATTTTAAGCACACTGTTGAGATCTTTTGCTTGGAAAACAAGGATTCCTTTCAAAATATTACTCCTTATTGATAATGTTTTGGTCACCTAAGAGCTCTGATGGAGATTACTACAAGATTAATATTTTTTGTTTATTTTTAATAGTTTCAAAATGCAACATTTATTCTGCAACTAATGGAGCAAGGAGTAATTTTAACTTACTTATATTTATTACTTAAAATATATATATTTGTAAGGCTATAGTTACAAGTAGTGATTTAGCTGATAAAGCTGGGAAAAGTAAATTGAAATCCTTCTGGAAAGGAATCACCATTCAAGATGCCATCAAAAACATTTGTGATTCATGGGAAAAGACTCAATATCAACGTTAGCATGAGATTGGGAGAAGTTGATTTCAACTTTCATGGATGACTTTGAAGGGTTCAAGTCTTCAGTGGAGGAAGTAACTGCAGCTGTGGTGACAATAACAATAGAACTAGATGTAGAGCCAGAAGATGGGACTGAATTGCTGCAATCCCATGATCAAACTTTAATGGATGAAAAGTTGCTTCTAAAGAATGAGCAAAGAAAGCAGTTTCTTGAGATGGAATGTACTCCTGGTGAAGATGCTGTAAAGATTGTTGAAATGACAACAAAGGATTTAGAATATTAGATAAACTTAGTTGATAAAGTAGTGACCCTAATTTTGAAAGAGGTTCCACTGTGGGTAAATGCTATCAAAGAGCATTGCATACTACAGAGAAATGGTTTCTAAAAGAAAAAGTCAACAGATGTGGGAAACTTCATTGCTGGAAGCCAATTCCAGCAATGACAGCAGGGCTGAATCTGGGAATGGCTGATGGCATTTCTCCAAACCTGAATAGGATACATTAAATTGATTGTTTGCTGCCAGACAGCTCTGGGCATCTTAATCTACATGTTACTGCCTCCTACTGGCCAAACACCTGAACAGCCATAGGCTAATTCTCCCCAATCTGACAATGGACTCTGTATAGGAAACTCTGACCCTTTAAAGTGTATATCTCTGCCTCACTTCAGGACAATTTGTGTTAATAAAAAGCATGGGGTCATGAATCAAGGAGATCTTAGTTTCCTTTAAACTGAGCTCCTCTGACCCCAAATGCCTTTCAAAATTATATTTCGTTTCTGGACTATTTAATATACACGCAACCCCTTCTCCAGATTTCCTGAACCCTTCTTAATGCTGAAAAAAGAACCCTGGCACTTCATTGTTGTCTTATTTTAAGACATTACCACGCCAACCTTCAGCAACAACAAACTGATCGGTCAAAAGCTATCAACAACAAGGCAAGTCCCTCCACCAGCAAAAAGATTATAACTTGCTGAAGACTCAGATGATGGTTGGCATGCATTAGCAATAAGGTACTTTTTAATTAAGGTATGTCATTGTGGGTTTTTTTTAAAGATACAATGCTATTGCACACTTAATAAACCACAATATATTACAAACATAACTTTTATATGCTCTGGGATACCAAAAAATTTGTATGTCTCACTTTATTTTGATATTCACTTTATTGTGGTAGTCTGGAATCAAACCTACAATATCTTTTAGGTATGCTTATAATATGTTTTTAAGTAGCCAAATAAAAATCATATAGGACATTTGATATACTCATTCCATTTTTACTATACCTTGCAGGTATTTTCACAATTTAGCATAAGACGTTTGGATAAGCCCAGCTGATTTGGCTCAGTGGATGGAGAGTCCTAGGTTCAATTCTGGTCAAGGGCACATGCCTGGGCTGCAGGCTCGATCCCCTGTGTGGGGCATGCAGGAGGCAGCCAATCAATGATTCTCTCTCATCATTGATGTTTCTATCTCTCTCTCCCTCTCCCTTCCTCTCTAAAAATCAATAAAAATATATTTTAAAAGAAAGACATTTGGATAAGAATATTTATCTCAATATTGCGGTAGGAAAATATTAAACATGATAATAATGGTCAAATGATTATCAGTTAGATTATGTATGACTATATAATGAATTAATATGTTACTATGGTCATTAAAAATTTATATATACTAGAGGCCCAGTGCACAAAATTCGTGCATAGGGGGAGAGGGTCTCTCAGCTCAGGCTGCACCCTCTCCAATCCTAGACCCTCGGGGGATGTCTGTCTGCCTGTTTAGGCCCAATCTGTGGGGTCGGGCCTAAACAGGCAGACAGACATCCTTCTTGCAATCTGAGACTGCTGGTTCCTAACAGCTCACCTGCCCGCCTGCCTGATTGCCCTTAACCGCCTCTGCATGCCTGCCTGACTATCCCTAACCTCTCTGCCTGCCTGCCTGATCATCCCTAACCGCCTCTGCCTGCCTGCCTGCCTGATCACCCCTAACTGCCCTCCCCTACTGGCCTGATCACTCCTAATCACCTTCCCCTGCTGGCCTGATCACCCCTAACTGCCTCTGCCTTGGCCCCTGCCATTATGGCTTTATATGTAAGGAGGACCAGATGACCAGAAGATGTCCAGTTGACCCAGTCTAATTAGCATATTACCCTTTTATTAGTATAGATACCAATATGAATAGCAACCAAGATATATAGTTCAGGAAAAGAGCAAATTGCAAGACAGGAAAAAAATTGGAGAGATATATAGAGCACTGAAGGTAGAAACATTACCTGCTAACTGTTTGCATCATAGGAAATTTTCATTATGTGCAGAGAATTCCTACTAATAAAAATAGTACAAACAAATGTAGGATCTCAATGATGGAAAAGGCATTGGAGAGAAACTTATGTTCTGTTTGTTCCCTTGGACTTCACTGAGTTGTTTTTAAACCTTGAGGCATGAATGTTATCTGTATATAAATTTTTTGAAAATGCTTAGTGTACTTGCATTTCCTTGGAAGTATACCATAAAACAGTTTATGCTGAGAGGATTGGAGAAAAGAGCAACCTAATGAGCACAAACCTTTGTTTTAAATACTATGCGAGGATTGCTTACCACATTGTCCCATTTGTGCTCAGATGTTTTCAGTATTACAGGGGAGAAGTTCTTTCAGTCATTCAGCAAGTATTTATTGAGAGCTTATATGAGCTAATTACTGTATTAGGTGCTTGAGATACATCAGTGGATAAAATGGACCAAATACAAGTCTTGCAGATAGGGGGAGCTATAATCAGCCTTTCACAAGGGGTCACTTACTGCCAGTGCCAGAAGCATGACCCTAGATATCAAGTCTTGGACCATAGTATAACAAACTTGGAATCAATACAGTAGGAAATGTTTAGCATGATTTACTCGGCTAACAATTGATAATGAAAGTTAATTGGCTAAAAGGTGATATTCAGAAGTGTGTTTTGACTGTCCACTTTCGATGTATGAGACATGATGTCAATAAGCAGAAGTCAAAGTACATGGTAGACTTAAAAAATAATTACATGTTCTTTCTGCATAGGACTTCACAGCTTTAAAATACTTTCATATATTACTCATTTATTCCTAACAACTGACCGTAAGGAAGGAAGCCGAAGTAAGTATCTCTTGCCCCAAGTTATAGATGGAAATGTGAGCCTCATAAAGGTTGTAAATTTTTAAAGTTTACTTTACTAGTAAGTGACAGATTTTAAATGAGTTCCCAGGTTTTTAAATCTTAGTTCAATTTTTAGGAGTACATTACTTCTTAGGAATTATACAGGAAGTTCTATGGCAGTCTGATACAGGAGCAATTCATAGGGCCATAAAGTTCCACTGACAGGGCAAAGGTAATAGACACCACTAGTCCTTTCTAATATACAGAAGGACAATTAAAACAAAAATCTACACATGTAATGCTATTAAGAATGCCAAAGATGCAAATATTTCACATTAACATAACAATAAATAATGTCTTACACATTTTCATACTTTCATTCACTTTCTCTGAGATCAGAAAAATGTATGATGCTACCTTCCATCCTTTTAATGCTTGTTTTTATATGAACCATAACTCCAAGAATCTTAATGAATAATGCAATCTTCACTTAGAATAATCTTTTAGAAACTATATCAAGTGTACTAAATTACTTATGCATTTTTAGAGATAGTATCCAAACTGAATTGATAAATAGAACCCGCTGCTCTTACCAAAGTATTTAAAAATGCTTGGGTAGTCATTAAGTATTAAGTCTTTTGAAAACTTTCTGAAAAATACAATGGAATTGTGACAATTATTTATCTTTTATGTGACTATCATCTAAATTCATTTAAGATCAGACTTGTTGTTTTCCTAACACTCTTCCAAAATAGTGGCAGTGAAAGCATCATCTTAGAAAAGGTGACAAAACAGTGACACATCAAATAAATCCAATGTGAAATCATAGGGAGTCAGTGTCAAATGAATCTGGTAATGCATATGCCTATACAAATCATATACTTCCTTAGTGACTGATGACCAAAGAAGTCAGTGTCACACAAATCTAAATCATATATGTGTACTGATGACCAAAGTAGGGTCTGGACTATACAAAACCTGGTCTCTCAGGAGATTTTTTGAATATAGTCATCATATCCCTGGTCCTGACCATTTCCTATGTTTCCTTTATGTAAAATACATCATATAGAGACAGGCCCTGCGCATTAATTACCAAATGATTCTTGATTAATTCACATGTCTAAGAATATACCTCTAGTATGATGTTGTAAAGAGACAACCTGACCAAAGGAAGGAGTGGGGTTTTAAATCCAGCCTGGGCTCAAGAGTCAAATCATGGTCCCTGCCAGACTAGGTTTGGAACTTGTCAACCCAGAGGGAGGATCTTCTTTAAAAAATGTAAAGGAGCATCCTTCTTTTTTTCTTGTAATTCATACAAAAGCATTGTTCTCTTTTGGCTGTTGATCTTCGTTGAGATATCAGTAAAATTGAGAGCCAATAAAAATATTTAGAGATACTTATTTTTTTTAATCACAGTAAGAATTTTGCAGAAGCAAAAAATTCATAATAAAAAAAATTCCAAATTATGTAAAAACTAAACACATTCTCCAGGCAATTTTTATAATAAGCAAAGTGGGGATAGTGTTAAAAATTAAGCTGAAACAATCTACAGTGTCCTTTAAGAATAGACCCATGTAGCTGTAGCTGGTTTGGCTCAGTGGATAGAGCGTCGGCCTGTGGACTGAAGGGTCCCAGGTTCGGTTCCGGTCAGGGGCATGTGCCTTGGTTGCGGGCACATCCCCAGTGGGAGACGTGCAGGAGGCAGCTGATCCATGTTTCTCTCTCATCGATGTTTCTGACTCTCTATCCCTCTTCCTTCCTCTCTGTAAAAAATCAATAAAAAAAAAGAATAGACCCATGTAACTAACTTTATAAAAGCTGACATCTCTAGTTTAGATGTATATACTAGACTAATCATAGAGAATACGCAGACCTTGCTAACCAGAATTATTATGTATAAACATTCCATGACATGTAAGCAATGATTAAAAATCAGATTATGCCTACCTTGCTATCACTTCCCTCAGAGCAAAAAGTGTAGCAATATAACAGACTGGTGGCATCTACAGCAAAGCCTATATTATTTGAATGAATACTAAACAACAATGAGGTACCATCTCACACCTGTCAGAATGGCTATCATCAAAAATCAACAAACGACAAGTCCTGGAGAGGATGCGGAGAAAAAGGAACCCTCGTGCACTGCTGGTGGGAATGCAGACTGGTGCAGCCACTATGGAAGACAGTATGGAATT
Source organism: Myotis lucifugus (assembly GCF_000147115.1). Classification (NCBI taxonomy): domain Eukaryota; kingdom Metazoa; phylum Chordata; class Mammalia; order Chiroptera; family Vespertilionidae; genus Myotis; species Myotis lucifugus. The sequence continues at coordinate 253,674 of NW_005871055.1, forward strand.
TCCTCCAAAAGTTAAAAGTGGAACTCCCATTTGACCCAGTAATCCCACTTCTAGGACTATTTCCCAAGAAACCAGAAACACCAATCAGAAAGGATATATGCACCCCTATGTTCATAGCAACACAATTTACCATAGCTAAGATTTGGAAACAGCCTAAGTGTCCATCAGCAGATGAATGGATTAGAAAACAGTGGTACATCTACACAATGGAATACTACGCCGCTTTAAAAAAGAAGGAACTCTTACCATTTGCAACAGCATGGATGGAACTGGTGATCATTATGCTAAGCGAAATAAGCCATTCGGAGAAAAATAAATATCACATGATCTCACTCATTTGTGGGATATAATGATCAACATAAATTGATGGGAAAAAAATAGATCCAGAGACAAATGGCAGGGGTGGTGAGGGGAGTTAGAGAGCAACCAAAAGACTTGTATGCATGCATATTAGCATAACCAATAGACACAGACACTGGGGCAGTGGGTGCTTGCCTGGGGTGGGAATGGCTGGGGAGGGGAGGTCAATTGGGGAAAAAGGAGACAAATGTAAAACCTTAGACAATAAAAAAAAAAGGATATAGAAACTGAAAAAAAAAAAGATCCAGGAAATGGAAGAGCATAGATAACACATCCAAGGAAGTATGGCATGGTATGATGGAAAGAGCATGTTCCTGGGAGTCTAGCAAATATGTTCAGTTCCGGGCTCTGTGGAGTCTCTGCTCCACTAAGCTTGCATGCCTTAATTGTACAAGGAAGGGTCTTCTGGGGACCTTCCCAAGCCTGGAGATCTAGGGTTTAATGAAACCAGCAGTTATCACAACAAAGATGACATCACTGTCTGCCTCAGAAGGTTGAGTGCAAAGATCAGCAGCCATCCTCACAGAGAAGACAGAGTTTGTCTTCCCTTGAAAGAAGACTGTGAAAAAGTGGAGATTCTTTACTGCATATCCAAGCCCTCAAGGGCATGAAGCACTGAAGGCAAAAGACACAAGTATGAAAGTCAGAGAGGGCTGAGCTTGATTTTGGTTTTTCTGTTCATCGCTATTTGGTATACATAAAGTTATTTAACATTATAGAGCTCCAATTTTCTCATAGGTCATATGAGTATAATACCTTACCTTGCAGAAATGTTGGGCTCGGATGGGCAGGATTGGCCAATGCAGGCTTTTCATTCTGCTCTTATGGAAAGCAAGCTTCTTGAGAGCAGAGACTGATGTAAAGATAATGGACGCCCTGATACACTGACTGACAAGAAGCACACTAGTTGCTCTCTACGTTCATTGAGTAATCAAGGATGCAGTTAGTAGAAAGTGGTTCAATGATAAAGTGTGATCAGGGTTGTTTTCTCAGGACAATTGATGCGACCACATTCTATCTATTTTGGATGCTGTACAACATCACTAACATCAGCTTTTGCATAATACTTACAGTAATGCCAACTTTTGAGGATTATAGTTATCACCTTGACAAGAAATTGAGGTTTTAAATTGGGTTCAGATTTCTTTTTCAGAGACAAAAGAAATGTTTTAAAATGTGTTCTTTTTAAAACACAAGGGCAAACACTTGCCATTAAAATACTCACGTATTCTTTGCTATTTAGAAAATTTGACGATCTGAACTCTTTTATCTTTTAAAAGTAGTTTTATTTAAGCATATCTGTGTTTACATTTAAAAAGGGTTATTTTATTAGATAGCATATACTTGGGTTTATTTAGTTTTTACTTTTTTGCATAACCCAAGGACACAGACAGTGGGTGGTGAAGACTTGGGGGAGAGGAGGGCGGTATGAAAGGGCAATGGGAGAATAAAAGGGATTTATGTGATGCTTTCAACAATCTGAACTCTTTTACAAAGTTTCCAAATACAGAGGCTTATATTTCTATAATATAGAGTATTGATACAATCATGTTGACAAGCAACAAACCCTCTAAAATGTAGAAAATAGAAATAGCATTCATGAATGTGCTAATTATCTGTTAATGCTTAGCCATTAAGTAAGACACAAAGAGACTACTATACATCTATATATTGATCTACTTATATGAGACTGGTCAAATACACCAAGCTTTAACTCTTCACAGATATTTTGGCCTATCAAAGTACAAATATAAAGTAAACAGAGATTAAGTGAGTGAGATATAGCATACAATGAATCCATTAGAAATTAATTGTGAGACCAAAATATTTTGATAATCTGAGTGGGTTATTAAGTTACAAAGACTTATTTATGTGGTGTGTTTATATGAACGTGAGTTTGTGTATTCATTCTACTTATTTCAAGACAAACATCATTTGAGCACACTAAAATAAATTTTATTTTCTAAGATATTGACATCTTATTGATTTGAGTTGCTCCAAATCACTCACCCGACTATTATGATTTTAATTGCCTCAAATAATTCACCCAATCTGAAAGACTTTTTACAGAAATTTGGTAAAAATTAATAATTTTAAGATTTTCCCCATTTTTAAGGATCTTTTTGTCACTCATATTGAAATTGACTCACTTCCTTTTTAGATTCTTGCATATAATATGCTGTTTCATACTATTTCCTAGATCTAGTGAATTACTTCATTTTCCTAAATAGGATATTTATGTTTTATTTGATTTTGAAATTTGAAGATCCCTAGAATAGAGTAATTATAAGTTCCAAAACTAGTTGGTATAAGCAAGTTCTATGAAATCTTCATAAATTTGCATGTTAGTTGTTGTTTTTTTTCAAATTAGAATCAATTGCTTCATTTCTTATATTGGAAGAGTCAGAAATATAACTAAAGGCAAAAAGAGACAAATACACAATCATATTTGGAGATACAACAATTTCTCTCAGTAATTGATAGAATAAATACATAAAAAATTAGTAAGAATATAATACTATCCACCAAATTGATCAAATGGGCATTTATAAAATCTTGAGCCCAACAACGGAATAAGAATTATTTTCTTGTGTACATGGATCATTTTCCAAGATAGGCTCTATATTTCTGGAAAAAAAATACTGTAAACAAATTTAAAATACTTTGAATCACACAAATGTGTTCTGTGACAATAGAAGAATTAAATTATAGATCAATAGAAGAAATCTAAAAATTCCCCAAACATTTAGAAATTAAACAACATACATCTAAATAATACATGTCAAATAAGAAATGATAAATATTAAAAATAATTTAATTTGAATTGTAATGAAAGTATCTCATAAATTTTTAAGATGGATTTAAAGGAGTTCTTAGAGAAAAATTCTTAGCTTTAAATGTGTATTTTGTAAACAAATTATAATATCTATGGCCTAATATTTTTAAAGAAATTAGAAAAAGAAAGAAAATAAAATTAAGTAGAAATTAGAATTAATAAAAATGAGTGGAAATGAATGATATAGGAAATAGATCAAATGTAGATAAAGTCACATTGTCAAAGACTGATCCTTGAATTAAGGTAATTATTTTCATAAACTTCTAGCAAGATTTGTAAAGAAAAAAATACAAAAGTGAAAGGCAAACCTACTAATATCAGGGATAAAATAATTAAAGAATGCTAAGGAAAACTTTATGCCAATAAATTAGACAAATGAAATAAAGTTCCTGAAAATACTATTTGCCAAAATTGGTACAAGTAGAAATAAATACCCAAATACTTTATTTATTAAAGATCTTGAATTCATACTCAAATACCTGTTGTCCACAAAAAAAAGTCCAGAACCAGATGTTTAAGTGAATTTCATTAATAATTTTTAGAAGGAATAATACAAATCTTAAATAAATATTTTTTTCAAAGATAGAGAGGAAGAGAATAAGTCTACCTCACTTGATGGATTAAAGACATTATACAAAAAAAACACATAGTAAAATAACAGACATATATGTAAAAGGGCAATATATCATGACCAAGTAGGGTTAATCTAAGAATATAAGTTTTATTTAACAGCTTAAGGATCGATCATTATAATTTATCACAATGAAGTGTAGTTTAAATACATACAGAGAAAATAACTGAAAAATATCACACCTATTCATGATAAGAACAATTTCAAAATTCGTTATACCTAGAGTAGGAGGGAAGTTTCTCAATGTGACAAAAGGACATCTATAAAAAAATCAACAGCTAATATCACAATTGATGGCAAGCCTTGAGCACTTCCCTCTGAAATAAAAAGAAGACAATTATATATGCTAGATGCATACCTCTACTATTCCACATGGTACTGAAAATCTTAACAAATAAATAAGCAAGCTAAAAGAATTTTTAAAAGCATAATATTGAAGAGAAAAAAATAAAGCTGCAGTTATATACTTGAAAATAATTTGGAATATGCAAAATAACTATTAGACATAACTGAAATTAGAAAAATTTAATTTTATAAGATTAATTAAAATTGATTTTTTTCAGTATATGATCAATAAATGAGTTGAAATTAAAATTAAAATAAAAGCACCAACTATAGCCCCAAAATACAAAAAAAAATAACGAATTAAATTTAATAAAAATGTGCAATATCTCTATCCTGGAAATGATAAAACATTTCAAAGAGAAATTAAAGAATATATGAATAAAAGGAGAGGTTTGTCATATTATGGATTACAAAACTTGATATTTTAAAAATATCTATTCTCCCTAAATTGATGTATAGATTCATTGAAATCACAACAAAAATCCCAGTAGACTTTTAAAAAGGAAATTAGTAAACTCATTTTAGTATTGAAAAAGAAATACAAAGATTTAAGGAAATCTGTCACCCTTTGAAACCACAAAGACAGTGTTGAATGATTTACACTTCCTGATTTCAAGCCTTACTGTGAAGCTACTATATCAAACAGTGCTGTATTGCTCCAAAGATAAACACATGGATTAATGGAACAGAATAGTTATTCTCAACCCACACATATATTGTCACTTAATTTTTTACAGAAAAGTAGTAAGTCAGTTCAAAGGGGGGAGGAAGGAGTGTGTGTGTCTCTGTGTGTGTGCATGCATTAAACAAATGTTGTTAAAACAACTGAATATTTATATTTAAAAATAAAACATAAAGAATATATGCACCCCTTACGTTCATAGCTGCATTATGCAATAGCTAAGATTTGGAAAACCCTAGTGCCCATCAGTTGATGAGGGGATAAAATAGCTGTGGGACATTTACAATATGGAATACTATGCAGCTGTAAAAAAGAGGGATCTCTTACCCATTGATACAGCATGCATGGACCTGGGAAACATGCAGAGTGAAATAAGCCAAACTGAGAAAGAGAAATATCACTTGATCTCACTTATTTGTAGAATCTAATGAACAAAATGAACTAACCAACAAAATAAGACCCAAAGCAGGGAGGTATATAACAGACTGACATACCTCGAAGTGGGGTTGTGGGGACAAGAAGAGATAAACCAAAGAACTTATATACTTACCAGAGTCCTGGTGCACAGATTCATGCACCGGTGGGGTCCCTCGGCCTGGTTTGTGGGGATCAGGCCAAAACCGGCTCTTAGACATTCCCTAACGGGTCCCAGATTGTGAGAGGGCCAGGCCAAGGGACCCCACCAGTGCAAGATCAGGGCCAGGGAGGGTCCGCGGGAGGGCTCCAGGGCGTGTCCGGCCTATCTCGCCCAGTCCTGATAGGCCGGACCCTAGCAGCAAGCTAACCTACCAGTCAGAGCATCTGCCCCTTGGTTATCAGTGTGTGTCATAGTGACTGGCCAAACAGTTGAACGAACAGTCGGACACTGAACATATTAGCCTTTTATTATGTAGGATATGGATAGCCCATGGACACGGGGGAAAATTGGAGATATCTTTAATACTATCAACAATAAAAATATTTTAAAAATTAAAAAATAAAAGATAAATGAAGAAAATTAAACTCAAACCCTTCTTTACTCATAAAAATGAAAATTAATTTGAAATGGGTCATAGACCTAAACATAAAATCTAGAAACATATAAGCTAGAAGAAAACAGGAAACTATTTACATGATTGTAATAAAGTATTTATTAGACAGACCAAATAAACTCACACATATACAGTCAATTGGCTATATCAAAACTAATAATTTCTGCTCATAAGTACACCATAAGAAAATAAACTGGCAAACCCCAAATTGAAAATATGCGCATCCAGTATATATAAAGAAATTATACAATGCAATATTATAAAAATACAACCCAATTTAAAATTGGACAAATTAGTTAAAAATAACTGAAAAAAGAAGAGACATAAATGTTCAATACACATATGAAACAATGTATAACATAATTAGTCATCATAGAAATACAAATTTAAACCCCCAATTTTTCATCTGCTATACAATTTCTATCATTCATGTTTTTAATATAGTATTTTTTCTCACCTGTTTCTTGAATTACTTGTGCTTTCATTGGACTTAAAATTCTCTAGTATGACCTCCTTCGCAAACCTTTATACCATTACATATGCTACTTCCTTTATCTGGGTTCTCTCCACCTTCTAACGTCTCTTGAGTAAATTTTACTTATGCTTCAGAACTCAATACATGATTCATTTTGTTTGAGAAGCCTTCTCCAAATGTGCCAGTTCAGTTTAGATGCCCGTACTGCTTGCTATCAGAGTAGCGTTCCTTTGTTAACACTTGCTAGCTATTTTGTAGTGTATCTGATAGCCTAAGGAACTCCAATATAATTAGTGGGGGAAATAACATTTTCTTATAAATGTATTGCCTTCAAATATTTGGTCTATCTCTAAAAATAATAAACTGTTTTTATAGACAAATTGAAACATTTTATCTTATATAAAAGTGATAATACTGATGCTAATGATAACAATAGCAAGCATTAGCAGTTATTGGGTTTTTTTACATGCCAGATATTGATCCACTTATTTATACTTAATTTAATACACACTACACTCTATGCTGTCACTAGCATTACTATTCCCATTCTACACATTAGAAAAAGAAGAGATTAAGAGTTTAAAATGTTCAACTAATAAAACTGGGTAATTTACACAAAATAATTTAGATAAAATTTGCATCAAAATCCATTTTTTATGAAAATTGAAAATAAATATCACAAGTTTTAAATTAGTTAATGAGGCTTGAATTCCAAAAGAGAATTAATAACCAAGATTAAAGATTTTTTCTATTTTAAACATATATTGCAAATATATGTAAATGATTAATCAGTTTAATTTCTATTTTGCACAATTGTTGAATGTCCATCTAATGTATCTCATTAGTTAAATAAATGAATTCAGTACTCTTTCTTGACTAGTACATGTGCTATTGTGTATGACATCAATGAATCTAGTCATTACCACAATGCAATGGCATGTCAGGATTTTTAGAAAACACGTTTGTCAACAAAAAAAGACAAAAAGAGAATATCATGAAAATTGCCTGCCAGCACTCATCAGTGTAGAAATCAAAACAGCTTTCACCACTAGCATATTTTAACGATACATTTAATTTTTGCCTAAGTCAAAATGTTATGTATCATCTCTTAAAACATGTTTTCATTACATTTTCAGGGTTGGAGACACAACTCAAGTACACCTGTGTTGCTTTTTTTGTTGTTTTATTTTGCAGGAATCTTTTTAAAAATTCTTTATTGTTGAAAGTATTACAGATTTCTCCTTTTTGTCCACATTGACCCCCATCACCACCCCCCCACCCCAAGCTTTCTCTCCACTATTGTCTTTTTGGTTATGCATATATGCATATGCATATAAATTCTTTGGTTAATTTATTCCCCTCCTCCCCCTCACACACACACTTCACTCTGAGATTCATCAGTCTGTTGTGCTATGCTTTCATGTTTCTGGGTCTATTTTGTCACTTTATTATGTTCATTAGATTCCACATATAAGTGAAATTATGTGATAAGTCAGAGAAAGATGAGTACCTCTGTTTTTTAATACACTCAAAATTATTAGTGTTTCTTTGGCTGAATCTCTTGTGTCACAGTTAATTTTAAAAATGAATGTTTGCACATTAAAGCTCCTTCTGTTGATCTCTTAGCCCCCTCCCTCCTGTCCCTCAACACTTCCGGGCCTTCCCGCTGCAGTTTGACAATCTGTTTGAGGCAGCTCTGCCTCTATATCTATTATTGTTCAAAAGTTTATAATGGTCTCTATTATCCATGAATGAGTGAGATCGTGTGGTATTTTTCCTTCATTGACTGGCTTATTTCACTTAGCATAATGCTCTCCAGTTCCATCCTTGCCATTGCAAATGGTAAGAGTCCTTCTTTTTTACAGCAGCATAGTATTCCATCGTGTAGATGTACCACAGTTTTCTAATCCATTCATCTACTGATGGGCACTTTGGCTGTTTCCAGATCTTAGCTATGGTGAATTGTGCTGCTATGAACATAGGGGTGCATATATCCTTTCTGATTGATGTTTCTGGTTTCTTGGGATATATTCCTAGAAGTGGGATCACAGGGTCAAATGGGAGTTCCATTTCCAATTTTTTGAGGAAACTCCATACTGTCTTCCATAGTGGCTGCACCAGTCTGCATTCCCACCAGCAGTGCACGAGTGTTCTTTTTCCTCCACATCCTCTCCAGCACTTGTCGTTTGTTGATTTGTTGATGATAGCCAGTCTGACAGGTGTGAGATGGTACCTCATTGTTGTTTTGATTTGCATCTCTCAGATGATTAGTGACCTTGAACATGTTTTCATATGTCTCTTGGCTTTCTGAATGTCCTCTTTTGAAAGGTGTCTATGTCCTTTGCTCATTTTTTGATTGGATTGTTTATCTTCCTTTTGTTAAGTTGTATGAGTTCCCTATAAATGTTGGAGATTAGGCCCTTATCAGATATAACATTGGCAAATATGTTTTCGCATGCAGGGGGTTTTATGTTCTTTCCTCCTTTGTCAAATATTAATGAGCATATTGGTTCTGGCCTATTTCTGGGCTCTCTATTGTATTCCATTGATCTATATGTCTGTTCTTGTGCCAGTACCAGGCAGTTTTGAGAACAGTGGCTTTGTAATACAGCTTGATATCTGGTATTGAGATCCCACCTACTTTGTTCTTTCTTAGGATTGTTGCAGCTATCCAGGGTCTTTTTTTATTCCAGATGAATTTTTGGAGAGTTCATTCTAGATCTGTGAAGTATGCTGTTGGTATTTTAATGGGAAGTGCGTTTAATTTATAGATTGCTTTGTGTAGTATGGACATTTTAATGATGTTGATTCTACCAATCCATGAACATGGTATGTTCTTCCATCTGTTTATGTCTTCCTCTATCGCTTTTTTCAACGTCCTGTAGTTTTCTGAGTAGAGGACTTTTACCTCTTTAGTTAAGTTTATTCCTAGGTATATTAATTTTTTTGGTGCGATGGTAAATGGGATTGTTTTTATAACCTCTCTTTCTGAAAGTTCAGTATTGGTGTATAGAAATGCCTCAGATTTCTTGGGGTTAATTTTGTATCCTGCTACATTGCCAAATTCATGTATTAAGTCTAGTAGCTTTTTGATGGAGTCTCTAGGATTTTGTATGTATAATATCATGTCATCTGCAAATAAGGACAGTTTTACTTCCTCTTTTCCAATTTGGATGCCTTTTATTTCTTCTTCTTGTCTAATTGCAATGGCTAATACTTCCAGGACTATGTTGAACAGGAGTGGTGAGAGTGGGCATCCCTGTCTTGTTCCTGTTTTTAGGGGAAATGGTGTTAGTTTTTGTCCATTGAGTATGATGTTGGCTGTGGGTCTGTCATATATGGCTTTTATTATGTTGAGGTATGATCCTTCTATTCCCATCTTGCTGAGAGTTTTTATCAGAAATGGGTGTTGGATTTTGTCAAATGCTTTTTCTGCATCAATTGATATGACCATGTGGTTTTTTTCTTTCAATTTGTTTATGTGATTTATCACGTTTATTGATTTGCATATATTGTACCATATTTGCATCCCTGGGATAAATCCTACTTGGTCATGGTGTGTGATATTTCTGATGTACTGCTGGATCCGATTTGCTGAGATTTTGTTAAGGATTTTGGCATCTATGTTCATGAGGGATATTGACCTGTAATTCTCTTTCATTGTGTTGTCTTTACCTGGTTTTGGTATTAGGGTGATGCTGGCTTCATAGAATGAGCTTGGAAGTGTTCCTTCCTCTTGAATTTTTTGTAGTAGTCTGAGGAGGGTAGGTTTTAGTTCTTCCTTGAATGTTTGGTAAAACTCCCCTGGGAAGCCGTCTGGTCCTGGGCTTTTGTTTGCTGGAAGCTTTTTGATGACTGCTTCAATTTCTTCCATAGTTATTGGCCTATTGAGATTTTTAGATTCTTCCTGATTGAGTTTTGGAATGTTGTATTTTTCAAGGAATTTGTCCATTTCCTCCAGGTTGTCTAGTTTGTTGGAGTAGAGCTGTACATAGTATTTTTTAACAATCATTTGTATTTCTGTGGGGTCTGTTGTTATTTCGCCTCTATCATTTCTGATTTTGTTTATTTGGGTCCTCTCTCTTTGCTTCTTGGTGAGCCTGCCTAGAGGTTTGTCAATCTTGTTTATCCTTTCGAAGAACCAGTTCTTGGTTTCATTGATTTTCTGTATTGTTTTTTTAGTCTCTATGTCATTTATTTCTGCTCTAATCTTTATTATCTCCTTCCTTCTGATCACTCTGGGGTTTTCTTGTTGCTCCCTTTCTAATTCTTTGAGTTGTAGAGTTAGATGATTTAATACCATTTTTTCTTGTTTTTTGAGATAGGCCTGTAGAGGTATAAACTTCACCCTCAGGACTGCTTTCATTGTGTCCCATAGGTTTTGGTTTGTTGTGTTTTCATTGTCATTGGTTTCCAGGAGGTTTTTAATTTCTTCTTTGATCTCATTGGTAAACCAATCAATATTTAATAACATGCTATTCAGCTTCCAAGTGTGTGAGTATTTGGGGTTGTTTTTATTGTAGTTTGTTTCTACTATTATGCCCTTGTGGTCTGAGAAGATGCTTGGTATGATTTCAATCCTCTTGAATTTGGGGAGACTTTGCTTGTGGCCCAATATGTGCTCTATTTTTGAATCTGTCCCATGAGCATCTGAGTGGAATGTATATTCCGTGGCTTTGGGGTGAAGTGTTCTGAAGATGTCAATTAAGTCCATCTGATCTAGTGAGTCATTTAGGATTGCTGTTTCTTCACTGATTGTTTGTCTAGAGGATTTATCCAGTGATGTCAGTGGTGTATTAAAGTCCCCTACTATGATTGTATTGTTGTTGATCTCTCCTTTGCTATCTTCCAGGAGTTTTTTATTTATGTATTTGCGTGCTCCTGCATTGGGTGCATATATGTTTACCAGGGTTATATCTTCTTGTTGTATTGATCGCTTTAATATTATGAAGTGGCCTTTCTTATCTCTTGTTATGGCCTTCACTTTGAGATCTATTTCGTCTGATATAAGTATTGCTACCCCAGCTTTCTTTTCATTTCCATTTGCCTGAAAGATATTTTTCATACCTTCACTTTCAGTCTGTGTGAGTCCCTTCTAATGAGGTGGGTCTCTTGCAGATAGCGTATGGGTCATGATTTTTTATCCATTCAGCCACTCGATTTCTTTTGGTTGGAGCATTTAGTCCGTTTACATTTAAAGTTATTATTGAAAGGTACTTGTTTGTAGCCATTTCTTTTTTTGTGTGTGTGTGGCTGTTTTCTTTCTGAGCTTTTTATTTCTTCTTTTTACACCAGTCCCTTTAGCATTTCTTGCATTGCTGGCTTGGTGGTGATAAACTCCCTTAGCCTTTTTTTTGTCTGTGAAGCTTCTTATTTCCCCCTCAATTTTGAATGATAGCCTGGCTGGATAGAGTATTCTTGGATTCAGTCCTTTGCTTTGCATCACTTTGTAAATTTATGTCCATTCTTTTCTGGCCTTATGTGTTTCTGTTGAGAAATTATTTGATTATCTAATGGGAGATCCCTTGTATGTAACTTTCCATCTCTCTCTTGCAGCCTGTAAGATTCTCTCTTTGTCCTGAACATTTGCCATGGTTATTATGATGTGTCTTGGTGTGGGCCTTTTTGGGTTCACCTTGTTTGGGACTCTCTGTGCTTGTGTGACTTTTTTCTTCCCCACCTCAGGGAAGTTTTCTGATATTATTTCTTCGAATAGGTTTTCTAATCCTTGATCCTCTTTCTGTTGTTCTGGCACCTCTATTATTCATATGCTGTTTCGTTTCATGTTGTCCCAAAGCTCCCTTAGACTCTCCTCCTGTCTTTTAATTTTTTTCTCCAACTGAAGTACAGTTTAGGTGTGTTTTGCTTCCTTGTCTTCTAGTTCACTGATTCGGTCCTCCACTTCTGCTAGTCTACTGTTGATACTTTCAATGGTGTTTTTTATTGCAGCTATATCGCTCTTCATTTCTTCTTGTGTCTTACTTAAGTTGTTTATTTTTTCAACTGTTTCTTCTTGCTTCTTGTATATGTTGTTGATTTTTTCCTCCATCCGGTTTATGCACTCTAGGACCCTTATTCTGAATTCTTTTTCTGTCATGTTGCATGCCTCTGTATCACTTAGCTTCTTTTCTGGCGAGTCCTCCTTTTCTTTCCTTTGGGGGTTTCTTTGTCTACCCATGTTTGATCTCACTGAAATATATAGATTTTTAGTCGTTCAGTGGCTGCTCCCTGGGTGGCAGTGGCTCCTCGGGCTGTGGTTGCTCCTTGGGCCGTTGTGGTAGCAGCTGCTCTGCCATTGGTAGCAGGTCCTCTAATGGGTACTTTTCACAGCTGTGGTGGCTCTTCTGGCTGGTGGAGGGAGGCTTCACACACAGCAACTGTTTCTCAGACAGAGCGTGTGATGATCAGGAGGCCGCTGTTGCTTTGATATGCTGCGTTGATTTAAAGGCACAAAATACAACACAACAAGGCACAATGTACCAGACACTGAACACAAATGTATTTACGGTATTAGTAACCCCAAATAAAGGTGGCCACCCGAGCTAAGGCAGTTGGGGGATAAGGAAGAAAGAAGAGAAAAAGATAGAAGAGAAAACAGAAAAAAAAGTAAGAGAGAAAAGAGAATGAAGTACAAGAGGGGAGGAGACTATTCATATGAGGAGAAAACTCCGATAGAATTGCCACTAATCTCAACAAATTCCAGCAACGGATCCCTGGAGATGAATACAAACTACAAACAACCAATAATATCAAGCGAGGCAAGGGAAAACAGAAGCACAGAAATAACCAGGGAGGGGGAGGGGTGGTAAACCTAAAAATAAAAAGAAAAAGCAGAACAACCTCACAAACAATCCTTAAAAAAACTCCAATATACTCAACAATCAAGGAAACAACAGCAAAACAATAGAGAAAAGAAGAAAAAAAAGAATTTGGATAGTGAAGAAAGATAAGGGAGAGGTATATAAGGATTTAGAGGAGGTGATTGGAAAAGGGATATATAAGTAGGGTGAAATTTAGACAGGGGGTAAAAAGAATAGGGAAAATCTAAAGCAGGAATAGGGTAAGAGAAACAGGACAAAAAAGGGGAAAAGTGGGAAGAGGGTTTTAGCACAGAGGCAAAATTGAGGTAGAGGAAAATGATGCTAAAGGAATGATGAAAATAGAATGGGGAACACTAGTCCCAAAATAAAATAAAGAGAAAATAAAATGACACTTAAAAACATGGTAAAATGGTAGCAGTAATAATACTGGCCGTTTCAGCTGCTGGCCCTTATCTGCTCCGGGACAAGGGAACGACACGTCCGTCTAAACCTCAGCCATATTTTTTCATTCTAGACAGTTAATTTTCAACAAAGGAGCCAAAAACATGCAATGGAAACAAGAAAGCCTCTTTAATAAATGGTGTTGGGAAAATTGGTAAGCCACATGTCAATGAATGAAATTTGACTGCTATTTGACATCATACACAAAAGTGAACTAAAAATGGATTAAAGAGTTAAATATATAACCTGAATCAATAAAATATGTAGAAAATAACATAGGTTTTACACATAGGGACCTTGGTCTCAAAGATAATTTTACGAACTTGAATTCAAAGGCAAGAGAAATAAGAGCAAAAAAATAAATGAATAGGACTACATCACAGAAAAAGAAAACACTAACAAAATTAAAAAGGCAACCAAATGAATCGGGCAAGAATATTTGCAAACAATACCTCTGATAAGGGGCTAATATCCAAAATATATAAAGAATTCTTATAAATCAACTATAACAACAAAAAAGTCTAATTTAAAAAGTGGTCTTAGGGCCTGGCCAGTGTGGTTCAGTAGTTGAGTGCTGATCTATGAACCAGGTTATGATTTAATTCCCAGTCAGGACTCAAGGCACATGCCCGGTTTTCGGGCTCAATCCCCAGTGGAGGATGTACAGGAGGCAGCCTATCAATGATTCTCTCTCATCATCTATGTTTCTATCTCTCCCTCTCCCTTCCTCTCTAAAATCAATAAAATTATATTTTAAAAAATAAATATAAGTGGGCATAGGACCTGAACAGACACCTTTCCCAAGAAGACATATAAATGACCAACAAATGTATAAAAAATTGTTAAACTTCACTATCTATAATGGAAATGCAAATCAAAATCAGAATGAGATACAATCTCATACCTTTTAGAATGGTTATTATCAATAAGACAAGTGATAACAAGTGTGGAGAAAATGTGAAGAATCTTTTGGTGGAATGCAAACCAGTACAACACTATAAAAACAGTAGGGAGGTTCCTCAAAATTTAAAAACAGAGCTACCATATGACCCAATACCTTTTCTGGATATCTATTTAAAAATCTTGGCCCTGGCCAGTTTTGCTCAGTGGATAGAGCCTCAACCTGCAGACTGAAAGGTCCCAGGCTCGATCCTCATCAAGGGCACATACCTTGGTTGCAGGTTCCTCCCTAGCCTGGGCTTTGGTTGGGGCATGTGTAGAAGGCAACCAATCAATATGTTTCTCTCACATTGATGTTTTTCTCTGTCTTTCCCTCTTTCTTCCACTCTCTCTAAAATCAATGTAAAATTATCCTCGGGTGAGGGTTAAAAAAATTCTTGGAAACATTTGTTTATAAAGATATATGTACCCCTGTGTTCTTTGCATCATTATACACAGTAGCCAAGACAAGGCAACAACCTAAATACCCTTCAATTAATGACTAGATAGCGAAGATGTGGTACATATATAAGATGGAATACTACTGAGCCATAAGAAAAGATGAAATGCTGACATTTGCAACAACATGGATGAATCTTGAGAATATCATGCAAATGAAATAAGTCAGATGGAAAAGTTAACAACCATATGATTTCCCTTATACGTGGAATATAAAATAGAAAGAAAGAAACAAACTCTGGACAGAGACAACAGAAGGTTAGTTACCAAAGGGGAAAGGTGGTGGTGTGAGAATGAAAAGGATAAAAGGGTCAAATATGAGAATTTGGAAGGTGAGCTCAGAATGCATTATATAAATGACATATTGTAGAATGACAAGTAAATAGAATTGTATACTTGAAACATATATAATGTTATTATTTATTCCAATAAATTTAACCAACAAAGAAATAAAATTATTAACTTAGATAATACTCTCCAAAAGGAATCTTAATTGACATTAGTGTGCACCTAACTCATTTAATAAATTAATTTAATAAATTAATAATTTAATAAATATTTATTGAATCCTTTTAGTGACTACAGGTTAGGAAATAAATATGAACAAGAGCTATCTCATAGAGTACATATATGATGAAGCTTTTAAACAAAATAAATAAATGTATTAACCAAATATGTGTTATATAAGTAGTGTTTAAAATAGGAAAGAGTATAATTCAAAGGAGAATTAACTTTTTCTAATGGGCAGAGTAAGAAGTCTCTTAAGGATATAGGGACAGCCCTATATTCTTACTAAAATTTTCCTTTAGAATAGCAGTTAACACAAAATTTGTGCTTCAAGTTTTGGTCTTTTGTGGTAATCCATACACTTCCCTATTAAATTTTTTTAAAAAAAGAGTATATGGTAGTCCCCCTTATCCACAGAAGATATATTTCAAGACTACACCCAGTGGTTGCCTGAAACCGTGGACAATACTGAGCCCCATATATACTGTTTTCATATATATATATTCTAGAGACCCGGTGCACAAAAATTTGTGCACTAGCGGGTGTCCCTCAGACCCACTTCTGCCCTCTCAAAGTCTGGGACCCCTTGGGAGATAACGACCTGCTGGATTAGGCCCGCTCCCGAGTGGCAGAGGGCAGGCCCAATCCCTAGGTGCAGCCCCTGGTCAGGCTCAGAGCAGGGCCAATTGGGGAGTTGGGGCGCCACCCTCTGTCACACACAGAGCAGGGCGGATCAGGGGTTTGTGGCACCACCCCCTGTCACCCACAGAGCAGGGCTGATCAGGGGGTTGGGGCACTCCCCGTTGTCATACTCAGGGCAGGGCCGATGGGGAGGTTGCGGCTCCACCCCGTCACACACAGAGCATGGCCCATGGGGAGATTGGGGTGCCGCACCCTCTCACACACAGAGCAGGGCCGTCCAGGGAGTTGGGGAGCTCCCCCCTGTCAAGCACAGAGCAGGCTGATCAGGGGGTAGGGGCACCTTCCCCTGTTACAAACACAGCAGGGCAGATAGGGAGGTTGTGGCCCTCACCCCTGTCACACACAGAGACACAAGGCGATCAGGGGTTTTGAGTGCTGCCCCCTGTCACACTGCTCCAGGGGCCAGGAGGCCTCGTGGCTCCCCTCATCCCGGTGCTGGGAGGCCTCGTGGCTCCGCTTGACACAAGGACAGTGAGGCCAAGCTGCTCCGCTGATCCTGGTGCCAGGAGGCCTCGCAGCTGGGAGGCATATTACTCTTTTACTATATAGGATAGAGGCCTGGTGCACGGGTGGGGGCTGGCTAGTTTGCCCTGAAGGGTGTCCTGGATCAGGCTAGGGGTCCCGCTTGGGTGCCTGGCCAGTCTGGGTGAGGGGCTGAGGGCCATTTTCAGGCTGGAGGGTGACTGAAGTTCCCAACCTCTTCTTTCATTCTATTTTTTTTATTCTGAGATTTATCTACCTTCTATGGCTGTCAATGGAACTGAGGGCCAGCTTTAGCTCTGAGGCTCAGCTTCAACTCTGAGACCTTGGCTGCTGAAAGCAGGTATCTGGGTTTGTTTGGCTTCTATAATTGAAACACTGTTGCAGCTCAAGCTCTGTGGCATGGCTGGCTGAAAGCAGGTTTCTGGGCCTTGTTTAGCTTCTAAAATTGCAGCATAATTCCTTAGAGTGCAGCTCAGAGGCCAGCAGCAGCAGGCGGGGAACCTTGGCTTTCTCCATAACTGGAGAAAGCAAGCAAGCCTCCTGTTCGCGTCAGCTGCCTGGCTGCCGGCCGCCATCTTGGTTGGCAGTTAATTTGCATATCGCCCTGATTAGCCAATGGGAAGCGTGTCAGAGGTAAGGTTAATTACAATGTTTATTATTAGATAGGACGGTAAAGTTAAATTTATAAACAAGGCACAGTAAGAGATTAATCTATACTAATAAAAGGGTAATATGCTAATTAGATTGGAAAGAGTACACGTCTACTGGACGTCATTATGGGCATCCATTCTGACAAAGCCAGGGGTGTGGCCAGCTTGCAAACCACCGGTGGCCCCTTGACCAGGCTGACCCCGCCACCCATTTGGTACCCCACACCCCAGTGGAGCCTGGCTGGAAGCAGGTATCTGAGAACTATTTATCTTCTATAATTGAAACTTTGTTGCCTTGAGCAAAGACCAGAGCCAGACAGATCAGGCAGGAAGCTTGGCTTACTCCATCATAAGGGCAACAAAGCTTCCTGCTTGCGCCAGCTTCATGGCTGCTGGCTGCGATCTTGGTTGGGTTAATTTGCATATAGTCGCTCTGATTGGCTGGTGGGCGTGGCTTGGGTATAGCAGAGATGTGGTCAACTTACATGTTTACCTTTTATTAGATTAGATACATGTATAAAAATAACTGTTACATTGTATTATAAAAAAATAATAGTTTCACTGGGAAAAAGTGGTTATGAAATAAAAAATCTGAAAATTTCTATTTCTTAACATTTATTTTACCCATTTGCTGATAGGGCTCAGTTGGTTGGAGCATCATACTGTGCAACAAAGGACTGCAGGTTCAACTCATACTTCACCTCATGACAATGGAGCCCCATTGAGCCTGGAACCCAGGTAACCAGGCAGCCACATTCTGTCCCTGCCCCTCCCATCTCACTCGGATAGAGACATTGGAGAAGATACCATGTTTTCGTGTTGTCTGCCCTTGTCCCGAGGCCGATGCCTCAAGAGAGGCAGAGATGAGAGTGTGTTTAGTCCTGGTCGCTGCCAGATCCCCACTCAGAGGAGAGGACGCCTGTGGCCCTTTTCCCGGCGGGGTCAAGAGGTAACACAGGGAGGTTTGGTTTGGGCCAGGCCACCACCGCTCTGCTCCCAACTGAGCAGCCCTATGTCCCTTCCCCCTGTGTTTGGGGGATAGGGGTTGAAGGGAGTGTTCACGAGGGGAGGGTCTGTCCAGAACAGGAACAGGCTGGGTTCGGGTGTCAGGACCAATCCTGTTCACACCCCAGGTCAAGGCTAGCTGGGTGGACGTGGAGTGTGGGTGGCACCCTCTGCCCGAGGTCTGTCCTGAGCCCTGGTGGTGAGTCTCACTTCCTCTCGGTGGATGTCTGTATAGACACAGGCCTGGACTCAATCCAGAAGCAGACGGTCCAGTGGGCAGAAGCAGCAGTGACTAGGGCTAGGCTTGAGTCCTCCCAGTCAGCTGCCGGTCACTGTCATTGCAGACCTCAGGCCAGGCCAAGAGGAGGTATGAGCTGCTCAAAGAGGAGGAGCAGATGGTCCATGAAGACCCCCGCCCCACACCCAGCAGGGCCGGGCCGGTGAGCCACACCACTTCAGGCCAAAGCAGGCCTGAAGTGAGTGTGGCCACCTGGGCGTCTGGGGAACCAGGGCCCAGGGGGACAGGGAGAAGGCCTCCTCCAGCAGAGCCACCCAGGCGCCGCAGGCCTCCAACCCGGAAGCCGCTCTGTCCCAACAGGCGCATGGCCATCGTCATCCTTGCCCTGCAGTGCTGGGGCTATGGCCAGAGCAGCAGGCGCAGGCGAGAAGACCTGGAGGCTCAGGAGGCAGAGCCGCGGGGTGAGTAGGTGGGATGGTGGGGTGGAATGGGTGGGGAGGTCCATGTGAGCTAATGGGGAGGGATTGTGGCCAGACACACAGGGAGCCCCCCAGAGCCTGGCCAGGAGCAGAGACTGGCCTCAGACCACCCACCTGCTGGACTTGGGGTTGGGAGGACGCCCCGTGAGGGATCCTGGGCTCTAGCTGTGTTTTGTGTCTGGGGTTCGCGAGGGAATACTGGCATGTGGGTGACTTTTCCTCCTCTCACAACTCCAGCGCCAGCCCAGGGGTTAGGTGAGGCTCCTCTTGTAACACCGAGAGTCCCACCTGAGGAGCCAGAGGCAGAGCTGGAGGCGTGTGAACCTTCAGAGCCCTTGTCAGCTCCAGCCGCCTCTCCAGCTGCAGCGGAGGAGCCAGGGCAGGCCCGGGACAGAACTGAGGAGCCACCAGCAGAGGAAGAAGAACCCTCCCTGGGACCCGTGCAGGTTCCTGTGTCTGAGGAGGAGCTGCCGTGAAGGGGCCAACTCCAGGGCCTTCTGGGCAGAGGGCTCACGCTGTCCCAAGGGAAAAAATCATTTCCCCCGCACTCCTGGATATGTCCATTTTCTTTTCTGTTCTTACTGTGATTTTATGTTCTCCATGGCGGACTTTATTTTCTGATCTCTTTAAGACTTTAAAGTTTGGGGCGACTTTGGCTTCTCTTCTTTGCTTTTGTCTGGTGTTGGCCTTCATCATTCCTCGGTATAATCCCTTTTAAATAATAAAATTATTGTTTGTCTTTGAACCGGTGACATTCCTGGAACATGAAATACATTCCCGATGCTGATCAAGCATCACCACTCCCCTTGGAGAGGCAGTGCCCACACCAGCACATCTCAGAGATGCCCTATGTCCCCAAAGTGGAGCTCTACACTGTGAACTCTGGGGAGAGAGCACTGTTCCCATTAGACTGACAGGCTTCTTGTCCAGTGGGGACCAGGCCTGGGAACAAAGTGAGGCAGCAGAGGGGTTAGCAGATTTACTAGGGGGCATGTCAAGAAAGAAAGAAAATAAATAGGATATATATACATACATACATACATACATACATATATACATATAATCTCCTCAGAACATCTTGAAACTCCATTCCGAGAAGAATATATAATGTTTCATTTCTAATGGCTTAAGGTAACATATACCCATTGTAAAATATTTGGAAAATGTTTAGAAGCTTAAAGAATGAATTTTTTAAAATCCATATTCAATTTATAATCACTGCTGAGTAGACTTTTTTATATGTACTTTTGAAAAGATTTTTTTTTTCTTGAGAGAGAGACAGAGGGAGAGGGAGATAGGGAAATATCAATGTGAAAGCGAGTCATCAATTGGCTGCCTCCTGCATACCCCCTACTGGGCATTGAGCCTGCATCCCAAACATGTGCCCTGATGAGGAATCAAAATGGCAAACTTTAGGTTCACGGAGGATGCATAAATCAACTGAGCATACTGGCCATGTCCTTATATCTAGTTTTGCATAGTTTTTAATGAATTTATATCTCATATCTCTTGATATAATTATCGAAAGCAATAAGTATGCAACTAAAATGTTACTAAGTTACAGGCATGATTCACAAGTTTCAAAACATAATTTTATTTTTTCCATCCTTTTGCAAACATTCATAATGTTAATAATATGCTCTTCCTATACAATAAAAGCCCAGCGACCAAAATGCCGAAGTCACCAGAACGACCAGATCCCAGAACCACGGCTGCTGCTCGCCCCGGTCAACCCCAAACAGCCCAGTGTGGTCCCCCAACCTGGTCAGAGGTGGGGCCACCAGAAACCTGCCTCTGGTCCCTGCAGCAGGGACTCCCACACCGATCCGGGGCCCCCATCACAGCAGGCCAGCCAGCCCCCACCATGTACCGGGCCTCTGTCATCACGTATAATGAAAGGCTAATACGCAAATTGACCTGAACAGTGGAATGACCAGAATGACTGCTCAACCAGTCACTATGACAGTGATGGCGAACCTTTTGTGCTTGGCGCGTCACAATTTTGAAAAACCCTAACTTAACTCTGGTGCTGTGTCACATTTAGAAATATTCAAAAAACAATTTTTTTGATATTTGCAACCTTAGGAAAAAAAATTTTATATTTTTCATATTTATTTTATATATTTAAGTGCCAGGTCACAAAGAAAAATCAACCAAAAAAATGAGTTTCCGTGTCACCTCTGACACGCGTGTCATAGGTTCGCCATCACTGGTTAAGACAGGCTCTTTCTGTTCTTAGGAAAATTATGGATGCCCCCAAGCAACTATTGCAAAAACACACACTTTTATATAATATGTGTTTAATTAAATGTTCTAATTTGTTGTCCACTCTTTGAGCAGTATTGACAATGATGTTCTGGGTGTGGATATTTGTGTTATTGATCATATGTTCAAACATGGTTACAAATGCAGCCTCTACCCCTGGCTGATAGGGCTCAGTTGGTTGGAGCATCATCCTGTGCACCAAAGGACTGCAGGTTCAACTCA
The DNA here is from genome assembly GCF_000147115.1 of Myotis lucifugus. Taxonomy (NCBI): domain Eukaryota; kingdom Metazoa; phylum Chordata; class Mammalia; order Chiroptera; family Vespertilionidae; genus Myotis; species Myotis lucifugus. Next base: position 275,245 of record NW_005871055.1, read on the forward strand.
TACCTCACCTCCTGACAATGGAGCCCCACTGAGCCTGGAACCCAGGTAACCAGGCAGCCACATTCTGTCACTGCCCCTCCCATCTCACTCGGATAGAGACATTGGAGAAGACACCATGTATTTGTGTTAATAATATGCTCATATATAATAAAAGCCCAGTGATCGAAATGGCAAAATGACCTGAATAACCAGAGACTGGCAGTACCACTGCCCCTTGCTCTGGCCAACCTCACTCTCCAGAGGTGTCCCCCAACCTGGTCAGGGGTTTTGCCGCCAGAAAACTGCCCCTGCCCCCTTGACCAAGCTGGCCCTGTCCCCCAACTGGGAGTGCCATACTGATCCAGCGCCCCCATTAGGGGATTCCAGCCGGCCCCCACCCATGCACCAGGCCTCTATCCTATATAATAAAAGGGTAATATTAAAATTGACCCTAATTGCAGAAATACTAGTACGACCGCTAGACCAATCACTATGAGGAACAATGATCACCTCTTTGTCTCTTTCCCTGGCCAGCAGGCTTCTATTGCCTGATAGCAACCTGTGGCAAGAGTTGGCCCGGTGAGTGGGCAGGAAAAGCTCACCTCTCGGTCCCTTCCCCCAGCTCCCAGGCACCTATCACCTGATGGCAAATGGGGAACTGGGCTGTGTGTTGGCTGTGGGCTGGGCTGGCTGCAGGGAGGTGTGGAAGATGGCCCTGATCACAGGCCAGGCCTAGGGACTGTACCTGTGCACATATTTTGTGCGCTGTTCCTCTAGTAACTAATAATGAAATAGAACAACTCTACCAATATACTGCACTAAAAGTTATGTGAATGTCGTCTCTCACTTTTTGATCTCTCGCTCTCTCTCTCAGAATGTATTGTACTCTACTCACCTCTTCACTTAAAGGAAGCACTTTATGTCTCCTTTTTGGGATACCTAAATTGCCAGCATCACTTCTCTTGCACTTTGGGGCCTTTATTAAATAAAATATAAAAGTTTCTTGAGTACAGACATTGTGATTGAGAGGACTACTAAGTCCCTAAGGACAGGGAGCATAAGGACAGCACAGAGATGCTGGACAAAGGGGTGATTCACATTCTGGTCGGGACCGAGGAACAGGTGATATTAGATCACACTACTCATAAGGCTGGCAATTTAAAATTGATGAATTGTTTATTTCTTTAATTTTTCTTTTAATATTTTCAGACCATAATTGACCACAGGTAACTGAAACCACAGAAAGCAAAATCACAGATAAGGAGGAACTACTATAACACGGTTTTATACATATGCTAACTCAAAGAACTGAGAAGAATGTATACAATTAAAGGCATCTTCCACAAGCCAAAAATACAAAATAAAGCATGGAGTCTGTAAAACTCAGAGGATTATCCTAAAGGTCCCAGGATTCTCTCTATATACATGTGCATCACTTTGGGAAATTATGAGAACCAAACCTGAAATTGTATATGAAGAGGTATTAATTGGTGCTCAATTCCAAGTGCAGCATCATTCTGTTTTCTTGTGGTTGTTTTTCCCCTCAAATAATATTTTTGAAACAAATTATATTTTTATTTATTTCTCAAATAATCAGTTACTAATGAGTGTTTCCATTCTAAGTTGCCAAATTCAATCTCAACGTAGTTGATATTTAAATCCAACATCACATACTAAATATGTTAGACATTTTTATGACTACTCCTATCTTAAACTTTTAGATTCAAAATCCTCCATCATGCACTTTCTAAGGACCATGTTTCTTTATTTTAATTCCCCAGAAGAGAATGTATTGCTTACACCTGGCATACACTTAATAAAATGTTTTATTTAAAATCAATGATAAAAAGTCAGAAAATTTTTTTTCTTTTTATTCTAATTGACAGTGTTACATCTTAAATTTTATAAGAAAATTACAAAAAACTAAAACAAGTATTACAATAAGTATCAACAAACTTTAAAAATAATAGAGGAAGTGAAAAGGAGGGATGCGGGTAGAGAGAGACAGACCAACAGAGAGAGACACATGGCTTGGTGGCATCCCTTAAGGGTCAGACTGGGGCTAGGAAGGCCTATGCCAAGGCCAGTAAACTCTTTTTAAACCAACTTTGAAGTCTCTTTATAAAAGGTTTTAATCCTGCATCATCATCTGTTCCTTTTTCATGCTGAGTACACTTCACTGAACCCACTGAGCTACTTCCATTACTAAGAAATATTCAGATCTTCTTTTGCTGTAAAACTCCAAAGAAATTAAATGGAAGATTAATCGATGTTTCTTGCCTTACTTATGCTAGTGTTTTATTTTTAAAAGATTCAAGGCAGGCTGTCTTTAAGCCTTCACTCAGCTTCCATGGCATACCTCCAGTGGCCCCACTTCAGGGTTGGTCAAGTCCCAGCACCACAGCATCTCAATCCCTCAGCTTTGATCTACTGGATTTGTAATCCTGAATTCCTAAACTATTATTTAAGAACATTTCAATGGCTCAGACAGTTATCTCATCCTTTTTTTAAAAATACATTTTATTGATTTTTTTACAGAGAGGAAGGGAGAGGGATAGAGCGTTAGAAACATCGATGAGAGAGAAACATCAATCAGCTGCCTTCTGCACAACCCGCACTGGGGATGTGCCCGCAACCAAGGCACACACCCCTGAGCAAGACCGAACCTGGGACCCTTCAGTCCGCAGGCTGACGCTCCATCCATTGAGCCAAACCAGTCAGGGCTATCTCATCCTTTTCACCAGTATCAATTCTATATTTATATATATATATAAAATAGAGACATCTGCTAATTAACTGGGATGCCATAACGGATCTACCTGACAGGAGGAGTTTACACACGCAGTGTCGGGGGTGGGGCAGCAGGGGCCTCCATGTACCTGCGATTGGGGGAGGGCCTGATCAGCAGCAGCCATGGCTGCTTCAAGGGTGGGAGAGGGAGGCAGGGCTGGACTGGCAGAGGCCTCGACTGCTGCAGGGTCCAGGGAGCAAGGCAGGGCCAGACCAGCAGGCTGCAGGGTCCATAGAATGAGGCAGGGTGGGACTAGCAGGCTGTGGGGTCCACGGAGTGAGGCAGGGCTGGACCGGCAGCAGAGTCAGGGGCTGCTGCGCTATGGGCCCAGGTCAGGGTTCATGCAGGACGCAGCCAATTGATGGGTCCCTCTCACACTGATGTTTCCCTTTGTCTTTTCCTCTCTCTTCCATGGTCTCTGAAAATCAATGGGAAAATATCCTTAGGCGACTCGAGGGTGGGTGACGTCGTGGGATTTTGAATTACATGCTAGGCTCCTAGTCTAATCTAATAAAAGAGAAACACACAAATTGACCATACCTTTGCTATGCTCCAAGCCACACCCACCAGCCAATCAGAGTGACTATATGCAAATTAACCCAACCAAGATGGCGGCTGGCAGCCAGCAAGCTGAAGCAAGCAGGAAGCTTGGTTGCCCCAGTGATGGAGGAAGCCAAGCTTCCCGCCTGCTCTGGCCAGCTCTGAGCTCCACTCAAGGCAACAAAGTTTCAATTATAGAAAATAAACAAACCCCAGATACCTGCTTCCAGCCAGCCTCCACTGGGAGCTTGGGTGGCTGGGGGTCATGGCCAGCCTGAAAACAGCCATTAGCCCCTCACCCAGGCTGGCAGGCACCCCAGGGGGAGACCCCCACCCTGAAGGGGCTATGGTCAGCTTGCAAACAGCCATCAGCCACTCACCCAGGCTGGCTAGGCATCCCAGCGGGACCCCCACCCTGATCCAGGACACTCTTCAGGGCAAACAAGCCGGCCCCCACCCATGCACCAGGCCTCTATCCTATATAATAAAAGGGTAATATGCAAAGTGACCCTAACAGTAGAATGACTGGGAATGACTGGTCACTATGACACACACTGACCACCAGGGGGCAGACGGTCAATGCAGAAGCTGCCTCCTGGTGGTCAGTGTGCTCCCACAGGGGGAGCTCTGCTCAGTCACAAGCCAGGCTGATGGCTGCCAGTACAGCGGTGGTGGTGGGAGCCTCTCCTGCCTCCTCAGCAGCGCTAAGGATGTCTGACTGAAGCTTAGGCCTGCTCCCCGCTGGCAAGTGGGCATCCCCCGAGGGCTCCTGGGCTGCCAGAGGGATGTCTGACTGCCAGCTTAGGCCCAATCCCCTGGGAAGCAGGCCTAAGCCAGCAGGTGGTTATCCGCTGAGGGGTCCCAGACTGTGAGAGGGCACAGGCCGGGCTGAGGGACCCCCCCCCCCAAGTGCACAAATTTTTGTGCACTGGGCCGGCTGATATATATATATATATATATATATATATATATATATATATATGTAGTTTGCAAATCGACCAGACTGTGGAACAACCAGTTGCTATGATGCACACTGACCACCAGGGGGCAAACACTCAATGCAGGAGTTTCCCCCAGCCCACAGGCCCCAATCACCTGATCAGGCCTGCCGGCCAACTTCTTGGTTCCTCCCCCCCGCAAGCAGGCTCCAATTTCCTGATGGGGAACAGGGAACCAGGTGTAGATGGCAGTGGATGCCAGCATCAGCAGTCCAAAGCAAGTACATGTGAGTGGGGCCCCAATTGCCTGCTGGTCACCCCATACACAGAGCGTAACTGGTATCAGTGGTGGGGGGCTTAGCTCGCTGCCAGCAGCCAGGGAAGATCATCCCTGATCACAGGCCAGGCCTAGGGACCCTACCCATGCAAGAATTTAATGCACTGGGCCTCTAGTTTTTATCATAAGAAGCATGTGTTTCACTAATCTCTTGAGAGAATCTTTGCCTCTGACTCACCTTTGGGGTTAATATTTGTTTATTGCTCATAAAGTATGGAAAGATTCAAGCAGTTCCTCATTCTTCCCAATCTATAATAATAAAAGTGTAATATGCTAATTAGACCAAACTTTCTTCCAGACAACCTTCTGGACAAAGCAGGAATTGCGAGGGAAGCCCAGGTCCCGGGTGTTGGAGGAAATCCTGGGTCTCAGGTGCCAGAGGGAAGCTGGTGCTGGCAGCCGGGGTAAGGAAGGCCTACTCTTGCACAAATTTTGTGCATCAGGCATCTAGTTAAAAATAATTGCTTATAAAGTATTTATGAAATACTTTTAATACAATGTCTTAAAGGAAATGTTCGTTTTCTTTAAGTTGAAACTTCCTTAGATTGCCTGGATAGACATTAGTGAAAACCACTTGCAGTTCTGTATTATAAGCACTGTGTCTTATGATAAATTTCCAGCTGTGTTGTTTTTTTCCTTTTAAATCAGTTAAATATAGCTCTCTTTGTGTTCCTGACTTCTTGAGTTTGCAAAGGCTATAATTTGGAGATTCCAATAAGCTTTTAATGGGTTTAATTTAGTTAGTACTCTAAATTTCTGTTGGATTCTTCAATAACAATGTAATGATGGAGTCATCAAACAAAACTGCATTTAGCCTCCATCTCAGAGGTTTGAAGAAATTGCTTAGAAATTAATACCTACATCAATAACTATGGTGTTGCCATATATGCACTATCTATTGATGAAATTTGACAATTTTAAACTGTGACTTTCTGTGACTTATATAAAAATACATTCAAAGTGATATTTTGGGGATAAGAAATCAAAATCCGAGGAGTGTGTATCTAGAATCCCTCATTTATTTTTAGTTAAAACTAGAGAATGCCATAGTTGTTTCACTTTCTTTTTGTAACACACACATCTCTATTTAATTTTTGTGCAATATTAGACAGTTTTTTCATATTACTTAAAGCCTCCTACTCTAACAGCTTCTTCCTTTACAATTAATCTATATTTAAGGGTAAATAAAGCATATTTGAAAATTCTTGTTAAGACCATGTGCATTTTTTGTAAAATTTTATTGTTGTGAAACTTTAAAAGTAGTTTAACTTTTATTTCTCTATAATCATATAAGCATGGTCAGTCTTATAAAATCTGATTAATACAGACTATTTAGCTTCATAGGGCCCTTTGACACAATGGGAGGAAAGGTAATCTTCAGGTTCAAGTAGACGGGGATTCATATTTTGGGTGTGGCTCTTCCTAGCTGAGTATTACTTGATGTCTCCAATCCTGAGAATTCTTTATTTGTAAAGATTAAAATTTTAGAAAATTTACTCACATATTATTACATGGCTATATTGTATGTACACTGCATTAGCAAATATAAAAAAGGAGATTGCTTTTCAGTTCTTTTTAAATGCATGATATTGGTTTTAGTCTCTCTGAGCTTCAGTTTCCTCATCTGTGAAATAGGACTATAAATGCTTACCTTGAAATGCTTTAGAGAAAACGTAAGTAAAATATGCTGCACCAGTAGCAAAGCATAGTGAATGCATTCTTTTTCTTAATAAAAATGTTTAAACTCTAGGAGTTCAGAGCCTCTGAATCACTTTATAAATAAAATAGTTACTCCTCATGCTATAAATCAATAATTTCACTGTCTGAGTTTTATTATACTTTCAATTAGCCAGTAAAGTTAATGAGAGCTTTATTTCAGGATGTCTCACAATGTCTATCATGGAACTTGTTGAAAGAGATAGGTAGGAAGTTAGACATGAGGGGCTGGGTGGAGCCCACCCTAAGGTCCTGAACAGGAGTCGGACCAACATTGCCTTCAGACCGCCTCTCTATGGGGAGTCCAGCAGCTCGGAGACTGCTAGTGGGCAGGTTCAGAGCCAGCTGGTTCTTGGTGCAAGCTCAGAGGAAACCAACATGACCTCAATGTGACCTTACTAGGATCCTGGACTAAATATAATAAAAATTGTGGTTTTGATCCCCAACCCAGGGGTGAGGTTTTCTGTATTCATTGTGGGTAAGGGCATGCACAGAAGAACTATAGTTATGTAACTCTTTTCTGTCCATCATCCCTGAATGCAAATGCAAGTCTCCATCCAGAAAATTCCTCATTTAAACCATATGACTCAGGAGTTCAGGACCATTGTCTCTCTCAACTGGCCCACTCCTCGCTTGGAGTGTATCTTCAATAAATCCCACTTTGCTTTACATTCATTTTCATTTAACTTAAAACATTTTCTGCATCCATAAGAAAAAATGAGGTTCCCAACTGGGAACCCCAATCATGATAATATTACTGATATTGTTATAATTGGCTACTTATTAATAACTAGAGGCCCAGTGCACAAAAATTTGTGCAGTCGGGGGGGGAGGGGGGGTCCCCCAGCCCGGCCTGTGCCCTCTCACAGTCTGGGACCCCTCAGGAGATAACTACCTGCTGGCTTAGGCCTGCTCCCGGGTGGCAGAGGGCAGGCCCAATCCCTAGGTGCAGCCCCTGGTCGGGCTCAGAGCAGGGCCGATTGGGGAGTTGGGGTGCCACCCCGTCATGCACAGAGCAGGGCGGATCGGGAGGTTGTGATGCCACCCTCAGTCACACTCAGGGTAGGGCCGATTGGGGGGTTGGGGCACTACCCCCTGTCACACACAGAGCAGGGTGGATCAGGGGGTTGGGGCACTGCACCCTGTCACACTCAGGGCAGAGCCAATGGGGAGGTTATGGCTCTACCCTGTCACACACAGAGCAGGGCCTGTGGGGGGGGGGGTTGGGGAGCTGCACCCTGTCACACACAGAGCAGGGGCGATCAAGGGGTTCACCAGAGCAGGGCCGATCAGGGAGAGCAGGGCGATCAGGGGGTTGGTGCGCCGAACCTTGTCAATCAGGGGATTAGGGAGCTCCCGGGATTAGGGAGCTCCCCCCTATCAGGCACAGAGCAGGGCTGATCAGGGGTTTGGGGCGCCTTCCCCTGTCACGAACAGAGCAGGGCAGATAGGGAGGTTGTGGCCCCACCCCCTGTCACACACAGAGCCACAGGGCTATCAGGGGGGTTTGGGCGCTGCCCCCTGTCACACTGATCCCGGTGCCAGGAGGCCTTGCTGCTCCGCTGATCCCAGTGCCGGGAGGCATATTACCCTTTTACTATATAGAATAGAGGCCTGGTGCATGGATGGGGGCTGGCTGGTTTGCCCTGAAGGGTGTCCTGGATCAGGGTGGGAGTCCCCACTGGGGTGCCTGGCCAGTCTGGCTGAGGGGCTGAGGGCCGTTTTCAGGCTGGCGGGTGACTGAAGCTCCCAACTGCTCCTTTTTTCTTTTTTTTTCTATTCTGGGCCAGCTTTAGCTCTGAGGCCTCGCTGCTGAAAGCAGGTTTCTGGCCTTTACCTTCTGTATTTGATACAATGTTGCGATCTGGCTGGCTGAAGCCCGGCTGACTGAAAGCCGGTTTCTCGGGTTTTGTTTAGCTTCTATATTTGCAACATAGTTGCTTAGAGTTGCAGCTGAGAGGCCGGAAGCGGCAGGCGGGGAACGTTGGAGTTCGCCATCACTGGAGCAAGCAAGCCTCCCTGTTCGCTTCAGTGCATGGCTGCCGGCCGCCATCTTGGCTGGCAGTTAATTTGCATAAGGATATGCTGATTAGCCAATGGGAAGGGTAGCGGTCGTACGCTAATTACCATGTTTCTCTTTTATTAGTGTAGATAGAAAAGGAGCAAAGGGGGAAAGCCAGACATTTAAGCATGTCACTTGGGCAGCTTATCAAGAAGCTGTAACTTTGCACTCCCCAGGGAACTCCAGACTATTCTCTTTGAAATACTGGGGGAAGCAATGAAATAATGGGAAGATAGACTCATGCCCAGTAAAGTTAGGGTGACAAGGAAAGGTGTTGTTGGTCATACCTCGTAACAAGAATCATTGGCTAGAATGAGCATGGCCACTGCAAGCTTGCAAAAATTTGGGAATACATAATCTCCTAAACAAAAGAGTTCTCTTATTGCTCTTGACTCTTGGCTTGTGGGTCTCTTTTGATCCTGTGTTTGCCCATGTGGCCCACCACCACGCAGACCCCTACAGGCAATGGACTGATGAACTACAGCCAGCCTGATGTTGTACTGCACCCTGCTCCAACATGAAACCAAAACTCTGGACACTGGCTCTGATTTAAGCTCTACTGAAGCCCCAGCTACACTTTTTTATGACTGGACTAAAGGAAGTGACTTTGGAAACCTAGGCGTGTAATTCCATGGAAATAAAGCTTTTACTATATCTCATCCTCCCAGGAGGACCTCTGGGAATGCTTATTCTAGTGGTAGCAACTGGGGAAGATGAGACCCTCGCCTTTCCTATAGTAGTAGCAGTTCAACAAACTCTTTATTTACTGATGTATTTGACTCTGATAAAGGCTTATTTAAACTTTAAGATGTTTTACTTTGATTTTGTGACTATGCACATTGATTTGCTACAAGGGATCCTAGGACTCAGAAAAACTGTTATACTTGTGATTACAGTATATTGTAGTGAAAGGATACAGATTAAAATGAGCAAAGGGAAAAGTCAGGTTGGGAAAAATGAGAAGAAACCGTGTGTGGACTTTCAGTGGTGTCTCCTCCCAGTCACATGTTAAATTCTCCCAGCAACAATATTTGACAAAATGTGAGAAGTGTTGCCAACCACAGAAGCTCACACACACCTTTGTGTCCACAGTTTACTACATGACTGACCTCAGCTACTCACACTCCAGTTTTCTCAAACTCCAGTCCCTCAGAGGAAAACCAGGTATTCACCATAAATTACACTGTTAGGGTAATTTTGTCCTGGTCTAACTGGTGGAGCATGACCTAATGCCTCAGGCATACAAAAACAGGCATTTATCATAAATGCAGTGTAGCCAAATGCATCTTTCATACAAAATCATTCTTCTCAGGCAGAATATACCAAGGATTGGAAGGTTATCTCCAGGTGTCTACCAAAGGCCAGGCCTGAAGACAGACCATTCTTTGAAATGTGCAATTTGAGCAATTCAAGACTGGAGAGTTAACCCTATCTTGCTCAGTAATCATTCACAAAATGGAAAATTTAAAAGTATGTAAAGGACATACATTGAAAATTAATCCCCCTGTCTCCTCATTTACTTAGATCCCTAAACAAAATAAATAAATAAATAAATAATCTATGCATTTTGTCAGATATATATATATATATATATATATATGTGTGTGTGTGTGTGTGTGTGTGTGTGTGTGTGTGTATAATGCAAAGTTTGAGTGTTTTATTTTAATAATATTATGTTTTAGAGATCTTTCCATATTAACACAAATAATCAGAATCAGCCTCATTATTTGCTATAACTATATAATGTCTCATTTTGTGATAATATTATGATTTAAATAACTCATCTTTATACATATTTTGATAGTTACCAATATTTTGTTTTAGAAATCATAATTCAATGACTAATCTTGTATAAATGATATTTTTTGAAAGCATGCACATATATCTAAAAGATAAATTTTTACAAGTAGAATTTCTGGATCAAATTTGATATATATTTCCCAATGGACTTCCATTATAGCTTTGTTAACTTTCACTCAAGCCAGGTTATGATTATGAAGATATTAAGTCAAAGGTTACAAAGATAGGTTAATTATAAATTTCTAAATATCAACAACATGTAAAGCATAAAAGTGAAAGCTCATATTTCAATCTGCAGCAAATCTTATCAAGGACACTTTTTAATGTAGTATTAAGTATAGTATTTACATAGGTCTAGAGAGCTAAGGCACGAATAATGCTTAGATGATTTTGTTTTATTTTGTTGGATTCTATAAATTTTCCTATATCAGAAAATAAGAGTACTATTTAGATATCTATGTAATTGAGTTCCCAAGTCCTGATCTCTCACTTGCCTACAATATGAATGAATGAATAAAGAATAGCTGTATCCAGGTCCTACATAACAGAATAAATTACTGTAGATTTACCCACTAATCTGAGTGAAATTACAGCTTCATGAAATTGTATGGTTTTTGCAAAGAGAGTCTTTGCCTTGAAAGAGAAGACTTTCCCCTAAAGTAAACTGGAAAAACCTATTTTAAGTATACAGGAACACATTTTCAGCTAATTTTAGCTAGAGTGTAAAAAACACATTTCAGGAAAATAAACTCATACTGTCTTCATTCTGATGACATACTGGACCATTTTGTGAGGCCTTATGATTTTTGTCATGCCAATACATTCTCTTTTTTTGTCAATGTCATTTCTGACACAAGAACAAGGCATCAAAATTTTAATATCATGTCTATATTTTCAGTAATTCTAAGTTAGATTGCCAGCAGGCTACACTATTATAATTCTCTCTTTGCAAGTTTCACAGCTGTAAGAGTTCTTGGTCATAACAAGTTTCATGGACATATTCTCCTTGTTGGGCTCCTTCTAGACTGGATGCTTATCTGTGGCATATTTTATGAATTGTAAAGGGAATCTCAAATATAAAGGCTTTCATACTTGAGATTTTTCCACTCTGATAATATGTATGTAGCAAGTCTTTTGTACCTTACTTAGGTTCAGCTTTTTAAATTCTGAAGTGTTTAACAATAGCAAGAAATAACAAATTTTAATATCTCCAGACTTAGATATATAATCAAATTAATTTTATGATTATTTAGTTTTTTAATCTAAAGCATTTGGAAGTGTTTTATTGTTATTACTTTAACTTATAGAGAGACATTTACTTTTGATTAATTAATAATAGTGAGTAACTTGGAATATTTACTTTCTGCCTACATTCCAACTTATTTTCATCTTTATTTTTAATTGATATATATTTTTAAACTGGGTCATTTTAATGTTCTTTAGAACAGAACAAATAGTCTCTGGATGACTGCTGACACATAAGCTGTGTGACAGTACTTGGAAACATCACAGTTAAGACGCTTTCCTGGTTTTATGAAAGTGCTGTCAAACCATAGACTACATTAATGCATCCATCATTTTTAAGACTGTTAGCAACCTGGGCATATTTTGGTCAAACCTTGCCTCCTTGTGTCACAAGGCCCAACTTGTTCAAGTTCACTTTGAAGACAGTACCTTTGGTAATAATACCCCAAGTTGTATAAAGTGCTGATGAGGGATTATTGTTTACACCAAGCATTGACAGGCAAAAAGGTGGCCTTCAGTTCAGGACATGTCACATAAACCTTCTTGAAATGTAAGCCATTGGCCTAATGAATGTTTCATACTTGGGCGTTTTTTGAATATAGCCATCTCCAGCAAAGCATAATTTAGTAACCATTCTCTTCCACGCTTTCTTCTTTCTCTTTTCTGTTCAAATAACTTTTAATGCCTGTTTCTCCCTGGGCAGTAACTTTGGGCAGAGGGGTCCCCCGTCTTCCCACTTTCTCTTTTTGTTTTTGTTTAATCATTTGGCTCAGGACTGTCCCTCTCTGTCCAGTAGACATGCAGGTACTGTTCCTTGTGAACTCTTCAGCATCCTTTCATTTGGTCTTTTTCTTTTATGCACCTGGATTGTCTTTTTCATTTGTATTTTCTCAGCATGGAACTGTTTATGGTTGAACTTAGCTTTCAGACCAAACATCTTTTTGCCTTCTTTGGATGTTCATGAGCCTCTTGACCTTCCTTCTTTTTCTTTTTCTCATGGGGGTCCATAGTGCTTGTAGTGTGACTCAGTATATGTGTTTTGTGGCATGATTATGGCCTCCAATCTGCTGGCTGCAGTACCCAGGGCATGAAGGAGCTCTCAGATTTTGAGATCAGAGACCTATAAGCCAAATCCACATAACTCATGGCAGCTAATTGATATTTTGCTGAATGTCTCTAAGAAAAAAAAAAGTGATCTTTTATTTTTGAACCACAGGGGAGGAAAACATCTGTTAAAATCATTAATTTAAATCTAGTTGGTAGGACTATTAAATAAAAGTGCATCTTCCTTGACCATCAACAAATTGACAATTTGTCTTCAAGAGAAGACAATTTTTCCTTCATCAATTCTTTTGATTTGAAACATGTTACTCATACATACAAGACATATGTTGTCCCTTTTTCAAAAGCACTCCTTCCCTGAGTTGTAGATTTACTGATCTGTTTTCTATTCTTTCTTCCTTCTTAACATTTGCTGGCAACTTTCAGAGGTGTGGAAGCAAATTCTCTCCCATCTCATATTAATCTTGGAAATGTCCTTCCTAGTCTTTAAAAATGGTAAAATAATACTGTCTTAGTCCTTTTGGCCTACTAGAACTGTAGATTATAAACAGCAAAAATGAATTCTCATAGTTTCAGATGTTGAGAAATTCAAGATGAAGGCACTAGCAGATTCAGCATATAGTGAGGGCTTACTTCCTGGTAGATGACCATCTTTTTGCTTTATCCACACAAAGCAGAAGGCACAAGGGAGCTCTCTGGGGTCTCTTTTATTAGGGAACTAAATCCACCCTCATGACCTCACCACCTCCCAAAGCCTTACCTCCTAATACATTAGGGGTTAGGATTTCAACTTACAAACAGATCAGTGGGACATAAATATTCAGTCTATAGCAAATGTCAATCTTTCTCTTTGGCAATATCATATAAGCACTTAAAAAAGAACCGAGAACATAATAAGTGTTTATAAAATAATTATTTTCTTGCTCTATGAGAATCAATTAAATAAAAACATCACTTTAGTCACTGCATTCAGATCATATTTGTACTCGTGTTCTAGTTGATGTTGAGTTTTCAGTAACTGACCAAGGGCTTCAGCCCTACTTTCTAGGCTGAGAGGTTATTTGACATCTTTCTTGCTGAGGCAATCAGTAGTCATGCAGGGAACTTAACACTTCAGGCAAGATGGAAACCCAGAAAATCCTTTTTTATTTAGAATAGATTCATAGAGTGACAGGACTCTATGTTATGAAGAAAATTCTCTTCTGTTGGTGGCCTGAGGAAATTTGGGGTCCCCCCAACCCCGTGCAAGGGATGAGTTTAACACTGCTCTTTACTGAGTTTCATTTAAGTCTTTAATGCTTATGTAACACACAACTTCCCTAAAGATTCACAGTGGTAAAGTAAAAAGGACATGTAAAGCTTTGGTAAAAATAACTATTCAAGTAACATTTTTTAAAAGCTAAAGGAATCATAGAACATTCCAAAAAAAAAAAGAAAACAACAACAACAACAATAACTTTTAATTCTTGGAGTAATTCTATTTAAGGTTATTTCCTCCTGTGATAACTTTATAAATTACACGTGAACTTAAAGGATAAAATAACAACGATAGCAATTACCATGATGTGATCAAAGCAATGGCTATATCTTTCCCTCAAGAACAGGACTAAATACAGTGTGCTTATTTGCTGGGTTTGGGATGAAGGCATGAGAATAACTTTAGGCAATAGACCAATTAGGGGCTGGCACCTCATTTAGGTAACTCATATAGTACCTGCCCCTTGTTGAGCATTCCTCAGATGCCAAGCAAGCTCCATATGGAAAATGTTCCTCAGGGCATTCCATTTAGTTTTTTCAATACATTAATGAGATAGGTATAATTATTTATAGTAGAAACATTAAGCACATTTTCTAAATTTTATAGTAAATTAGTTTTAAGGATAATATTTTAACTAAAGTCAGTCTGATGCTGTAACTAGGATTTTTAACTGTTACAAAGCATGAGGCATTGTCGATTTATTTGAATAAATATGGCAAGCTTCTGAGCCATGAACCACATGAAACACTGTTGCTTTGGCCTTGCCCTTAACATAAAAATGTAGAAACCCCCATAGGCTATCTCTTTGTTTTCCACAAAGTTGATAATCACAGTCTTCTCCACTTGCCCCTTTATAGTTTAATCTATTGGCCAACATTCATCATCTCTCTCTCCAAACAGTGGTGATTAAGATGGTCTTAACATTCTACTTAGTTTGGCTAACTGTATCCAGGTTTCTTCCTGACTCTAGGCCCCTGATTTCCCTTTTAGAGCATTGACGTTAGACAACTTGTAATTGTAAATTCTTTCTCTGCTCCTTTAAGATATATGTATAAGTTTTCTTCTGGCAGTTTCACAATGTAGGAAATATCTTTCTCCAGGACCTGGGTCCATCTATTGAAATGTAAGCCTTGAAGGAAATAGCAACGCTATCTCCCTGTCTTTGTGAGCAGGTATGAGCTAATTTAGGCTAGGGCTCAAATAGAGACTGACATTGGACAGGCACCAATGAGCAAACTCAGGTGGCTTAATCACAGAGAAAAATACACACAAAATTAGGAGTAACACAGAGTGCTACACACACCCCACTGATCAAACCCCCCTCCCCTTACTGCCTTCTAGTACTTTCTATTAACTCACGCAAGTAGAAAAAGCACATGACATCCTTTGTTTCAGTGAAGTTAGATTCATTTTCTCCTTTATTGTAATAGTACTGAATAAAACCACCTTAGCGTATCTAAATTTGTCTGGTGAACATTTTTGCTTTGAGAGTAGAAAAGGATTACAATTGGCATATTTTTTAAGAGTCTTCTCTGGAGAGAGAAACTATGGAGTTATTGTTTTTTTGTGTGTGCGTTTATTTTCAATTTTGTTCATTCTTGACTGCATCATACAAATATCTCTTCTCCATGCTGCTTGCCTGACTAACTCCTTCACAACTAATTATCCTCTCTTTGGTATGTCATCATATTTCATTTATAACCCTCCAGGGCATATGCCCTGGCTTCCCCATTAGTTGGGGCATGCTGTGATGGGACTTCCAGTGTCTTATTCATATCTAAGAAGAGAATGAAGGACTGCATTAACACAGTTCTTTCTTAACACTGCCTCACTTACAAAACCCAGCTCTGCAAGCTACTGAACAGTTGAGAAAAAGTTACTAAATTTACAAAAGCAGAATGGAACAAAATGTAATTCTTTGTGAGATTCCAGGGCAATAAGGGCAAACAGGTGTGCAAGCCATCAACAAGTAGAGAGAGAGAAGCATCAGTAGATGTGAAAAACGTTGCCTTTGGGCAAAGTGCATTATTTCTGAAAGTTACTCTATTGTTTATTTAGAAAACCAAGAAGGAATTGTTAAGAGAACTGGAAAATTTGAAAATTCTTGATAGAGAAAATCTGTGCCCCTATTGGATTTCTGTTGTGCAATTAGGTTTCACCATCTGGTCGATATGCTGTGTGAGTATGGAGGAGAGAACTATGGAGAGATTGCTTGTGGTCAGACCAGAGGAGAGAAACCAGGGAATCCTTGGGGTTCTATGTTTTCAAGAGATAGACAGGTTGAGGCGGATGAGATTGGGAGCTCTGGCCTTGCTGTGAGTGAGCTCATCAGAGGATTTTAGTTCAATGCTGCCAGATAAAAATCTATATGGAAGATATCAGACCATGAACACTTAGGAACTCTGTTGAGATTCCATGCCATATCAACAGGGCTTTGTGAGACTTCCACTAATGCATGGCATACCTAACGAGCCTGGTCAACAAATGGGGATAGCAACCTCACTCCCAAACAAAGGACATTTTTTTCACATAAGGAAACACCCATTATGACAAAGAATTACCAAAGGAAGCTTTGTTTTTTCTGTTTTACTCCTGCCATTCCAAAAACACCTCAATGTTTATCATATGGAAAGGCAACACACAAAATCTTAAGTGAGTTGCGATAAAAAGTACCTCTGAATCCCTCATTTATTTTTCAAAACATTTTTATTGGCTCACCTGGTGAAACACTGAACCTTTGAAGTAACATTCCTTCATTCTAAAGGTAGCAATTAAAAACTGCGATGCTTCCAGGCCTGCTTGAGTTTGCTCTTCTTCTATGAAATAACTATAATAATGCTGTTCTGTTTCACTAGGTGCTGTGAGAAATAACTAGTAAAAACAACTGCAGCATACCTTTGTTACACAGAAGTGCGATGTAAATGCTAAATAAGACCAAGGGTCAGGAACACACAGCCAGCGGTATCTTCATAACAAAGAGCAATATAGTTGATTAAATAAATGATAAAACTTCAAACAGAGAACCCTTAGTGCTTAGGAAACTTTTAATAATTTCCAAGGGAACCCTTTCTAGGTGCAAGAGATTGATACTGACTCCTTTCAGAAAATTGTTCTAAGTAAAAAGATTTCATCTCTTCCTGAATACTGATCATGTAGTAGTGGTAGCCAGAATAAAACCTGAGAACTACTGACTTTCGTTCTGACCACTAACTATCACATAAATTAAACTGTCCGAGGTTTATTTACTCTGCCCCAGAGGAAAGGTGGTCAGATTCTGTTGTGGATCTATTCAGAGAGAAAAACGAAATTGCCCATGTTCACAAAACCAAATTCAACTGAGGAAATTTAATGATCAAATTTGTTTCACTCCGCTATTTATGAGTCAAGAGGCATCTCATCGATCAAGTAGAATAGAATGGAGCTTCAAAGAAGTAAAGAAAATGAAAGGCTTTTAAAAGCAGAGAGGGGGTGGCTCAGGAAAGTCATAAACACTAATAAAAAACCATGATTATTTCGGACAAGGTCACCTCCCTTTGGGGCACAAAGGGGTCTATTAGGCTGATAACCAGGAAATTCCCGACCCACCAGTTAAGATTATGTTCCTGGGGGAGGCTGAAATTGCAGTTAGGATCCATGTTAAGTCTTGGTTTGCTGACACGGGGATTAGCACAAGTGACTCCATCTGGGACCGATTGTTTCTTTATAATACCCATTACAATCACAAAAGTCAGTTATATGTCAAAACATGAGTGTTCTTACACTTCAGAGATAGTCTCTGTTGAAGTAGCCTACTGAGGTAGCCCCTTACTGCTTCTTCTTTTTTGGATTCAATTTTGGAAAAACCTAACCTCCATGTAATTCAGTTACCACTGCATTGCTCTTACTTAAGGGAGTTTGTATCCAGACCAACTTGCCCCAGGAGAGGAGTCTCTCTGTGCTGAATGTGGACACACTGACCTTCACTTTCATGCAAAAGGAAGGCAGACAGGACAGGAGTGACCATCTCCATCCTGCAGCACACTCCGCAGGTTCACCTGTGTCCTTAGCCAATGATGATCTTCCACTCACTGTAGGTAGGCGGTAGGCATTTGCATGGATCCTTATGAGAAGCCTATGAGGAAGAGCAGAGGTGGTCTCTTCTGGAGAGAAAAAGCAGGAAGGAGTTCACTTTAGTACTCAGTCCCTCCAACAGTCCTCTGAAGAAATCTTACAAGGAGTTTGATGTCACTGCAAAATTGAGTTCAATATTCCTGTATTTACTTGTGTCTTTTGTCTGAGTACTTCAAGGTTTGAAATGACTTCACAAACTTGCACTATATTCCTTCCACCCCACCACTACTATGATATAAGGGTGCAAACCTTCTACCTTCCCTCTAATATATATATTTTTAAACAGGAGAGAAAAGTTTTCTTCAAAGACTCTTTACTAGAAATGGCCAACCTGCTCAAAAATAGCTTCCCTGACAGCTTTACTCCTTTTCAGAATTGAACTTAAACTGTATCTTCTTTTCTCTTTTAAGGGTCTGAAATAATTGGAAGAATATCTTTATTATACCATCATCTGGAAAAGAAAGGCTGGGGTACTGTGAGAGGCGCCGTTTTTGGTGTGGTATTTTTGGCAGCGTGTCAGGGTGGATGTTTGATACGTTATGAGAAAGACGGTCCTCGTTAGGTTCCCAGCCCATTTGCAGAGGCACCAGAGAGATCAGAGGGGAAAAAATCAGCATTCCATTAGTAACCTATAAAAGGTCTGTCTTTTCACAGACATTTGGGTTCTAACTAATGCTTATACAGCACGTTTTTTTTTTTCCTTTTTGTTAACATTCTTTAATCTTCTCCCTCTCTCTCTCTCTCTCTCTCTCTCTCTCTCTCTCTCTCTCTCTCCCTTTCTTGCTTCTTTACACAGAGTTTCTTAGTAGTCTAGTCACACACTCAGGAACATTTGCCACTTTATAACAGCGATAACCCATGCTTAAGCAGGATGGTTCCCTCAGGTGCTCTGAATCCCTCATAGATTCCATCCTATTAAACCTGATAACTTCCCTGATGGATGAGCACTCAGTATCCTCCAATCTTTCTGAATATTTAGGCAGGGCATTTTTAGAATGGGAATTGAGTTTAGAAATGAATATTTGTGTTTATGTTCATTCTCATTAATACTTTTGCTGGTTTACTGTGTCAACGTATGACATCATAAATAAACTCAAGATTCAAATAATATGATTTTATTCGCCATATTAGTTTCTTTGTTATAAGTATGTCATTCATTTGGGCAGAATTTCATGATACTTTGCCTGGTATTAATTAGAAGCATTGGTTTCTATCAATCTTAGGCAAGATTAAAGAGTATAATTTTTGTTTGAATCAGTCTCTTTTTTTGAGTTTTCCAACAAATCCAACTTTGTTTGCATTGACTAGCTACAAAGAATATTAAAGTATGTGAATCAAAATTTAACAGAGTATCAGTAAATTCCTGTGCATATGTAAATTGTTTCTCTTTAGGATTTAAGAATAAAATAAAAATATTCACAAACAGTATATATTTTAGGTGCTGCACCTACTTCAGTGTTGCTTCTGGGCAACTACGGCTTAGAAATTATCATTGATAGGAAATTTGTACTTGAGATACAAAAAAAATGACAAATCTGTAATTTATTAAAGCACATATAACACATTTAAATGTTAAAAAAAAGAGCAAATAAAGATATATAGAGAACCAGAAATTGATGTATGTAACATTTGTATTTAATGTTTTTCTCTTAGTAACTGCCTTTGGGCCTATGAATGGTCCTATTCTCTCTTTGGCCTAGCACCTTCATAACAGGAAATTAAGCATAATCATTACAAAATAGATTTTGGAGCATGATGGATTAGTGTTGAAGTCCAACTCTTCTTCTTACTTATTATGGATGATGGACAAACTATATACCTTCTTTGAACCTTGGCTTCCTCACTAATAATAAAAGGATCATAAAAAAACATCACCACAGCAACATAGGGTTATTGTATGGATTAAACATGTATAAAGAAAGTAATTAACAGGTGTCATATATAACATCTGCATTCAATAAATAACAGCAATAATAGTAATAATTATTTTATTATTCTTCAGTTATTATGCCTCAGGTCCTAACATGTGCTTTCCTTCCCCATTGATACCAACACTGCATGCATCTAGTGTTTTTTCTTCTGAAGTGCATTAAAATTTACTGTGACTTTATATTGCCCTCATGAACGGAGACATTTAGTGTCTTTGATGGGACTGATAATCTTTGTAAACACGTAGCAAGTGGAAAACCAAGTAGCACTTCCAGGTCTTTTCTTTTACCCAATTTTGGGATACAGGTACTCAGAGAACATATAGCTAAAAGGAAAGTTGGATTTTGTCCAGTAAAAACCTTTTAGTAATAAGAAAATCATGTTTCAGGGACTTTTCAAAGTCATAAATGTATTATTAGTCTCAGTCTAGTTAGGAGAAAATACCATATAATTTTAAATATATTTTTATTGATTTCAGAGAGGAAGAAAGACAGAAAGAGAGATAGAAACATCCACTGATTGGCTGCCTCCTGCACGACTCTGCCAGGGATTGAGCCACAATCCAGGCATGTGCCCTTGACTGGAACCGAACCCTGGAGCCTTCAGTCTGCAGACTGACGCTCTATCCACTGAGCGAAACTGGCTAGGACAATACAATATAATTTTTAAAATTGAGAATATATATAAAGGTCATTGACTAGGTACCAAAGAACTAAAGTGTCAAAAGAGAGCAAGCTATTGCTGAGGAATCCACGGCAGGAGCAGCTTCCACTCCAGGGCAAGGAAGAGATGGGATTATTGGAATTTAGAACTTACAAGGAAGGATTCTGCAAAGCCAAAAACTTAGACTGCTACATAGAGGATACCATGAGTCTGTGCTGATGTCTCTAAACTTATTGAGCTGATGGAGTAGTTGGCTCGTTCTGGTGTCTCGCAGGGGGTGCAAATGAGACTGGTTTTGCAAATATTGGAAAAACTTTAAACTGGATCAAGTACTACTAAGTAGAATGAATTGCCACTGCCAAAGTGAAGAGAGATTGCTAGGCTAAAACTGCCTCCAGAGCCTCCTTAGTTTCAGAGCATTATAGAGAGCCAACTGGAAAAACCAAAATATGACTGGCATTTCTAGCATCAGCATCATAAATGATTGTAGAGTAGGTTAAAGCTGAGATGCTTTACTAATTGGCACAAGTAGTTAGCGGAAGAGCCAAGTATGAGACCAAACCAAATAGAGGTGGATGCAAAGTAGTATTTCTAATGTCAACTCTCTGCCTCATCTCTCCCATATGTGGGCTCACACAGAATTTTCTCACCAGCAATTGTCAACTTTTTTCAACTCATGTCACACATAAACTGATTATTAACATTCTGTGGCACACCAAAATATATATTTTTATTGATCTAACAAAAATAGGTATAATTTTGATAGATTTCCAAAAAAATGATAATAGTAGTAACCCTTTTTTGCTCCAAAGTGACTTTTTAAAAAATCAGGTGCTTATACTTGTATATAAGGATTTTTAGTAACAAAAATTAACCAATCAAAAGTAACCTTATTATGTAACACTAGAGGCTCAGTGCATGGGTAGGATCCCTCAGCCTAGCTGGTGATCAGGGCTGCTCAGGGCCAGCTGGCGATGTGGGGGAGGAACCACGGGAGGTTGGCTGTGGGAGAGCACTGACTACCAAGGGGAAGCTCCTGCATTGAGTGTCTGCTCCCTGGTGGTCAGTGCACATCATAGCGACTGGTTGACTGCTCGTTCAGTGGACCAGTAGTAGCAGTTGTTTAGCCATATATATAAATATATATATATATATCCAATAAGATGCAACTCTATTATATAACCTATATATTTACAGTTCAAGACAGAGCATTCGCATCAGGTGGCTATTGTTGTGTTGGCTGTTGTCATTTTTTAATTTGACAATCTAAGGGGAAAGAGGTCAGTGCTCCTGACTAAATAGTCAGACATTGTACGTTTTAAAAACTCTTGTGAAACATCAGTTGCAAATCACTGTTTTACAACCTGCCTTTTTACATTTATTAGCTTCTCTTCTTCCACATAATTCATAACTTAGTTCACACCGTGCCTTCCCATCATTTGGCCTATTTCATGTTATGGAAAATTGTGAACCTGACTTTAGTCTCTCACCCACTGAATACTGAAATTGGGTAAGAGAGTAGATTCTAAGTGCTAACACATGCATATATATGATAACTATGTGAGGAGAGAACTTATTAATTAACTCGAGTGCAGTAACTATTTCAATATGCATATCAAATCATCACACTGTACATCTTAAATATATATAAATTTTAGTTTAAAAAATCAAGAGCAGAATTCCAAGAGGCAGGAACTAAAATTTTAATTGGATCTGAACCCTAGTTGGAAGAGATTAGCCTTGATGCAGACCATCACCCAAGATGTGGCAATTCACATCCTCCTCAGTTTCTCTCAACCTAATCTCGCTACAGTATCATTCTCTCTTTAGTTCCTGGCTTTTGTGTACTTAGTGCCATGGACTGGCATTGCACATACTGACCTCTATACCTCCTGACTAAGACTTCCACAGTGATAAAATCTCTGTAACTCTTGATTCACATCATACTACACATAGTTGCCACTATCCAGCACATTTGGTTAGGTTTCATATCAGCAATAATGAATTTCCCTAATTTCTCATTGGTAGTCTTGAACTACTTTAATATATCTCATTAAAAGGTGGAAAGATGGTGGTTAAGAGTGTCACTTTAGGGATGAACTCTTAGCATTTGTAACAGCATGAATGGACCTAGGGAGTATTGTGCTAAGTGAAATAAGTCATTCAGAAAAATATAAATACCATATAATTTCACTTATATATGAAATCTAAAGAACTATATAAACAAACAAACAAACAAACCAGAAACAGTTTCACAGATACAGTGAACAGAGTTATGGTTGCCAGAGGGGGGGGACTGGATGGAAAAGGTAAAGAGATTGAGAAGTATAGGTTGGTAGTTACAAAATAGTCATAAAGTACAGCACAGAAAATAGAGTCAATAATATAATAGCTATGTATGGTGCCAGCTGAGTACTGGAAATTTTGGGGGCAATACTTTATAAAGTATATGATTGCCTAACCATTGTGCTGTAGACCTGAAACAAATACAAAATAATGTTGAATGTAAACTCTAATTTTTTAAAAAAAATATTTTTAAAAATGTGTAGCTTTAGACCAACAATGCCTAAGTTTGAATCTTAGTTCTTCTACTTATTTTCTGTGTGTGACTTTGGAACAAATCTCTGTGCTTCAATGGCCTCATCTATAAAATCCCACCTTCCTTCTTTAATGCAAAGAAGGAAGGTGGGATACATGTGAAGTGCTTAGAACATTGACCAGCATACAACAACTGGTTTAAGAAATAATAGCTATTATTTCACTGGGACTGGATTTATCTTCCAAATCCAAGTGGGTGAGCATTTTGGCTTTATCATTTACTAGCTATCTGACTCTGTGAAAGTCATTTAATTTTCTTGAGCTTTAGTTGCTTTCTACACTTAAAATGTTGCTGGAAATGGAGGGAAAGTCTAACTTATATGGTGGTTTTTAGGATTGAATGATATTGTACAGATGGGAGGTTGTAATCTTCGAGCTGGACTTGAGTCTGAGCTAGACCAGTGGACAGAATGAAACAATGACTCCTTCTTAGATGTCCTCTTAGTGCTTTCACCAGACCAAACTTGTGAATGTGACACAAAGTTCTAGTGTTTAGAAAAATGTCACAGATTGTTAATTTTACTGAAAACATTACCCAACCACAAATTTTAATTTACACATAGTCTAGGAGCACAGTGCAAAAGACCTTGTCCTAATTAACAGGCCTATCTGAAGAAGCATGAGTTGTTGAAGGAAGTCAGATGGAGGGAGAGACTAAAGACCTCATGAGAGAAAAAGTAGCATGAGAGTGGTGTTTAGAAGAAAGGGTCAGACTGAATAGCAGGGCCCAGAATGATTACAGTTGAGAAATAAGCAGTGCATTTCACCACTCTATCACAAGATCCACCCACGCCCTTCCCTCTTCTCAATGCTAGGTCCTGTTTACTCTGAAAAATAAAGGTTCACAGTATAGGGGACATAATCTCTCTGTTGGTAGAAATAATAGTGTAGTGAAGGCTAGGGAGGGGCAAATGTGGGGTAGAGGGAGCCAATGGGGAAATAAACCACAATACAAAAACAAAGGGGACATCTGTAATCCTTTCAACAATGAAGAAGGAAGCAGGCAGGAGCTTATGTAGCACAACAGTGGCAGAGTGGTAGTTGTATTTGCAACAAAACTTCATAAAATGGCTAGTATTTACATATGAAAGCATCCAAAAGACTCTCAGGTATATCAAGAAAGAGGAATATGGAAATAAAATCAGTTTCCTGAGAAGATAATGCCTTTAATTATTATTTTCAAAATTATATATTTGCACTAACCAGCAGTCAATCTTGAAATGTACCAACTATATATAGTAAAACCTTGCATGTTACCTGTGCATAGCAAGTGATCAATATCCCTCCAACAAAAAAATCATAATAGTTATTAATTTACGTACAAAACAAACCATTTCCTATCTATACTCTGTTATTAGCATGGCCTTCCTATTTCCAGAACACCTCCGCTTAACATCTCACGGGTATACATTTTAAGTGTAATTTCTGCTTAAAGGAAGGCTCACTCTGAGACCCTCTTCAAGCCACTATGCTCTATACCTTCTCTGTTCAAAGTTTGGTCCATAAAACAGCAATATCAGCATTATTTTGAATTTGTTAGAAATGTAGAATATAGATTCCACAGTAGAACTACTGAAAGAGAATCTGAATTTTAGTATGATTTTCAAGTGATAACCCTCATTAATCTTTGGGAAGCCCGAATCCTCCTCTGCCTGCCCTCAATCTGTGCAGATGTGCAGATATGGTATATCCTGGTAAATTGAGACTTACTTGAGAAGAGCTATATACCTTAAAAATCTCCACTACCTGATGCTTTGTGGAGAGAAGATATTTAATAATGTTTACTAAGTTGAATTTAGAACATTTTTCTCGTCCATGTGAAAAGCCAATTATTCGTAGCTACTTTATAAAGTAGGTAATTTTAACTTAAAATTAGTGATATTATAGATCAAATGCTGTGATAAGAAAAAACAAAAAGCAAAACCAAAGCTTATCAGT
The DNA here is from genome assembly GCF_000147115.1 of Myotis lucifugus. Classification (NCBI taxonomy): domain Eukaryota; kingdom Metazoa; phylum Chordata; class Mammalia; order Chiroptera; family Vespertilionidae; genus Myotis; species Myotis lucifugus. The sequence goes on from NW_005871055.1 coordinate 300,211, forward strand.
GTTCTCTTCTTCCCATTCCCATAACAAAATTTTCAGGTTTGCCTCATAGAAACAATATATTCACCAGGTTTTTCTAACAAAGAGAAATCAAAGATTAATAAACTTCCTCCATGTTACTCTTCTTGCCCAGACTAGATTCAACAATCGCATATTGTATCATATTTGACATTTCATTACAACTTGAATGTGAAAATTGTATTTCAAATGAAAATCAGGATTCACTTGCCCAGGATTTAAAAAAAATTTACTTGTACTTTAAGAGCATTATTTTCTTACTAGCTCAGTTCTGCATACCATCCCTTTTACCTTACATTTATTTTTCATCTGAGTGTATGAGTATTGCTCAGATGCAAAAAGAAGAGCACATCACTCCTTATATTAGCTTCTATTATTTTTTATATGAAACCTGTCAACTTTTCCACTTAAATTATCTATTTTGCAAAGTTCTAATCACATTACAATTTCTCCAAAGTGAAAGAATGTGAGTTTTTTCCTGTGAATAGTGTTGTGCTCTCTCCTTCTAATTCAATAACCATTTCTTTGAGTCTATTATTCTGAGAAGCAAAGTGAGGATTTGTCTGACAAAGCACACAGTAGTTCAGATGTAGCACTCCACTGTCTATATGTGAGTTTGGAATCTTGTGATCTTGTGTTGTTCCTGACACAAAAAAGGTTTACAGGTAAAAAAATAAGATAAAAGATTTGTTAAGTTCCCCTTGACACCATGATTACTTTATAAGCCTGTTCTCTGGCGAAATTTCAATAGATTTCCTGCTGATACTGTATTTATTTTAATAACACTTCAAAATACTATTCATTTAATATTATATAAAAGATAAGCCTAAATAAAGGTTTGTTTGAAATGTTCAAGCACTAAAACATGAAATGTGGAATTAACACTAAAAGCACTTTTAAGAAAAGAGAATATAAACTATTATTAAAAGAAAAGCAATACTATTCTGATCTACATTGAAGACATGCATTCACTTATTTATAAAGTATTTATTGAGAGATCACTGTGGGCTAGAACTGTGCCACCCCTGGGGATGTTTTGTTAACCAATTTACCCTCATGGATCTTACACTCCAGTGAATGTACATACAGTAAGTGCAAAAGAAATTGTATATATTTCAAATATGTCAAAGCAAAGAAGTAAACAAACAAGGGCAAGTAAGTAAAAACAGACTACTTCGGGAAGAAATTTCTAAGGAGGAACCATTTAAGCTGAGAGCTGAGAGCTTGAGGTGGGGGATAGTTTTAGAATTTTTTAAGAACTGAAAGAAAGAACAAGTGGCTTGTGCAAAACAATTATATGAGATTATGTTTAAAAGTGAGCCATGGCAGGTTATCCAAGGCAGATCATAATAGTTTGGATTGTATCTGAAGTACAATTGGCAGCTGTCAAAGAAGTTTAACAGGAAAGTGCAATGATTGAACTTATATTTTTAAAATATTTCCTTGGATGCTGATTGGAGTGAAAAATAAAGAGAAAATAAAATGATATTGCACCTGCTATCCAAAGAGAGAAAATGGTGGCCTGCATGAAGGTTTTGGCAGTAATGACAGAGAGAAACAGTTAAGTCTGAGATGGATTTTGGAGGGATGGGGCATTACACTGATTGGTTGATTAGATATGGAAAGGAAATTAGCTTTAATGACTATGATCACAAAATTAGCCTCTTCTTTACCTTAATAATATGTGATAGATTTTGCATGGAATAGTTTTAATGATGTATAAATTCTATCTGTTTATCAGGAAAATTTGGCCGTTTTATTTGGCATTTATTTGGCATTTACTATTTTAGATATAAGCAATAGAAAGTGGACCCTATTTAAACAAACACAAATTAATTGGAAAAAATACAAGAAATCTGATATAGTTTAGAGGTAAATGAGCAAAATGAGTTAGGGAGAGCCCTGGAAACTGCAGAAACTATCAGACCAGGTACTTCTAGTCACCAGTGTACCATGGTTAGAATAAAATCTTCTTTCTTTGCATTGATCAGTAAAATAAAAAATCATCAGATTAGTATGGAATCTCAAAAGACCCTGAATAGCCAAAGTAATCCTAATATATAAAAAGCCATGTGGTCGTCATGACCAAAACAACCAGATGGACAACCAAACAGCAGGCTGCATGGGGTGACAAGGTTGGTGGGGGGTTAGTGAGGGATGACAAAACGACTGAACAGCATGCTGTGTGGGGTGACCAGGCTGGCAAGGAGGGGGGCTGTTGGGGGCAACCAGGCTGACAGGGGGGCAGTTGGGTGTGAACAGGCCAGTGGGGGGACAGTGAGGGGTGACCAGGCAGGCAGGCAGAGGCAGTTAGGGGTGATCAGGCTGGCAGTGGTGACAGTTAGGAGCCAGCAGTCCCAGATTGTGAGAGGGATGTCCGACTGCCGGTTGAAGCCCGGCAGTGGTGACAGTTAAGAGCCAGCAGTCCCAGATTGTGAGAGGGATCCCAGATTGGAGAAGGTGCAGGCTGGGCTGAGGGGTCCCCCCCCTGCCTGAATTTTGTGCACTGGGCCTCTAGTCCTGAGATAAAAGAACAAAGCTAGAGATATCACATTCTCTGACTTCACATTATACCACAGAGCTAACAATAATAAAAATAGCATGGTATTGGCAGAAAAATAGATAATGGAACAGAATAGAGAATCCAGAAATAAACCCACATGTACATGGTAAAAGAATTTTCCATATAAGAGCCAAAAACATACAATGAAAAACAAAGTCTCTTCAATAAATAGTGCTGGGAAAATTGGAAAGCCACATGCAAAAGAATGAAACTAGACTACTGTTTGCCCCCATATATAAAAATTAGCTCAAAATGTATCAAAAATATAAATATAAATACTGAAATTATAAATTAGATAGAAAAATATAGATAAACTTATGAACCTTGATATTAGAAAATATTTCATTCATTTGCCCCCAAAATAAATGAATTGGACTATATCAAAATAAAATGCTTCTGCACAGCAAAAGAAACTGCCAACAAAACCAAAAGGCAACCGCTGGAATGGAAGCAGATATTTGCAAACAATAGCTCTGACACAAGGTTAATATCTAAAATTTATAAAGAATTCTTACAACTCAACATCAAAACAAAACAAAAAAATCCAATTTAAAAAATAGGTAAATAACCTGAACAAACTCTTCTCCCAAAAAGACATACAAATGGCTAAGAGATAAGAGAAATATGATCAACTTCAGCAGCTATCAGAGAAACTCAAATCAAATCTATAATGAGATACCACCTCACACCTCTTAGAATGTCTATTATCAGCACAACAAATAATAAGAAGTTTTGGAGAAGCTGTGGAGAAAAAAAAATCCTTCATTCACTGCTGAATGTAAATTGGTACAGCCACTATGGAGGTTCCTCAAAAAATTAAGAATAGAGTTACCATATGATCCAGCAACCCCTCTTCTGAGTACCTACACCCAAAATTTGAAAACATATTTTTGCAAAGCCAAGTGCACCCTATGTTCATTGCAGCATTATTCATGGTGGCCAAAACATGGACACAACTGAAGTGTCTTTCAATGGATGATCGCACAAAAAAGATGTATAGCTCTGGCCTGTGTGGCTCAGTTGGTTGGAGCATGGACCTATTCACCTGAAGTCACAGTTATGATTTCTGGTCAGGGCACATACCTGGGTTGTAGGTTTGGTCCCCAGTTAGGATTCACACAATAGGTAATCCATTGATCTAGGTATCTCTCTCACATTGATGTTTCTTTTTTTTTTTTAACTCTCTCCCTCTCTTTTCTCTCTAATATCAATTTAAAAAAAAAAAAGAAGATGTGGTGCAAATATACAACAGAATACTACTCAGCCATATGAAAAGATGAAATACTGTCATTGCAGCAGCATGGATGAATCCTGGCATTTAATATGCTAAATTAAATAAGTCAGACAGTTTGACAGTCTGTTCAATGCTTCTTTGTCTCTGTATCTATTTTTGTTCATCAGCTTATGATGTTCATTATATTCCACAAATGACTGAGATCATGTGCTATTTATCTTTCTCTGACTGGCTTATTTCGCTTAGCATAATGCTCTCCAGTTCCATCCATGCTGTTGCAAATGGTAAAATTTCCTTCTTTTTAATAGCAGCATAGTATTCCATTGTGTAGATGTACCACTGTTTTCTAATCGACTCATCTGCTGATAGGCACTTAGGTTGTTTCCAAATCTTAGCTATGGTAAATTGTGCTTCTATGAACATATGGGTGCATATATCCTTTCTGATTGGTGTTTCTGGATTCTTGGGATATATTCCTAGAAGTGGGATCACTGGGTCAAACGGGAGTTCTATTTTTAATTTTTTGAGGAAACGCCATACCGTTTTCCACAGTGGCTGCACCAGTCTGTATTCCCACCAGCAGTGCACAAGGGTTCCTTTTTCTCCACATCCTCGACAGCATTTATTTGTTGATTTGTTGATGATAGCCATTCTGACAGGTATGAGATGGTACCTCATTGTTGTTTTGATTTGCATCTCTCGGATGATCAGTGACTTTGAGCATGTTTTCATATGTCTCTTGGCCTTCTGTATATCCTCTTTCGAAAGGTGTCTATTTAGATCCTTTGCTCATTTTTGACTGGGTTATCTTCCTTTTGTTAAGTTGTATGAGTTCCCTGTAAATTTTGGAGATTAAACCCTTATCTGAGATAACATTGGCAAATATGTTCTCCCATGCAGTGGGCTTTCTTGTTGTTTTGTTGATGGTTTCTTTTGCTGTGCAAAAGCTTTTTATTTTGATGAGTCCCATTTGTTTATTTTCTTCTTAGTTTCCATTGCCCAAGGAGCTGTATTGGCAAAGATATTGCTACAACAAATGTCTACTATTTTGCTGCCTATGGAGTCTTCTAAGATTTTTATGATTTCCCATCTCACATTTAAGTCCTTTATCCATTTTGAGTTTATTTTTGTGTATGATGTAAATTGGTGGTCTAGTTTAATTTTTTTGCATGTATCTGTCCAATTTTCCCAACACCATTTATTGTAGAGACTCTCTTAACCTCATTGTATGCTCTTGCCTCCTTTGTCAGATATTAATTGAGCATAATGGCTTGGGTTGATTTCTGGGTGCCCTGTTCTGTTCCAATGGCCTATATGTCAGTTCTTGTGCCACTACCAGGCAGTCTTGAGAACATACAGAGACAAAGAAGCATCAAACAGACTGTCAAACCTCAGAGGGAAGGCTGGGGAGTGTTGGGAGGTGGGTAAGAGATCAACCAAAGACTTGTATGCATGCATATAAGCATAACCGAATGGACACAGACACAAGGGGGCTGAGGGCATGTGACGGGAGGTGGAATCCACC
>NW_005871055.1:305647-323957 GCF_000147115.1 Myotis lucifugus
CGGGAGGAGGTCAAGGGGGTAAAAGGAGACATATGTACTACTATTTGTAATACTTTAAACAAAAAAAAAAATAAAAAAAGGAAAAAACAGAGGAAGATACAATCTAATGAAAATGTGTGTCATGTTCACGGACTGGAAAATGTGTGTCATGTTCACGGACTGGAAAAATTAACATCATTAAAATGTCTATACTACCAAAGCAATGTATAGAAAAATAAATAAATAAATAAATAAATAATAAGTCAGACATTAAAAGTGAATTACCATATGATTTCTTTCACTCATATGTGGAATATAAAACTGAAAGCAACAAGTGAACAAAGAAGAACAATCAAAAATGGACAAACAAAATCTCAGACACAGACAATAGTTTGGTGCTTATCAGAAGGAAGGGTGTGGGGCCTATTCAAGGGTAAAAGAGGTCAAATATATGGTGTCAGAAGATCTGACTTTGGATGGTGGGCACACAATGCAATATACAGATGATGTACCATAGAATCTTACACTTGAAATGTATATTATCTTTTTAATCAATGTCACCCCAATACATTTAATTTAAAAAGAGTTTCAGTATCCCCAAGTTTGAGAGGGTTTGATTATACAGTCTTTTGTGATACTGGGTTTATAAGAAAAAGGACTTGTTAAAAATACTTCCAAGGGTCTTTTCAACTTCATAGTGAGAGCCAGTATATACCTTGAATTGCAGTCCAACTATCACTGCATGAAGCTAGAAAGACATCATTTCCCCAAAGAAGATGGATGCTGGGAAACCACAAACCTGAATATACCCATGAAAATAACATCTACTGGTTTCAATTGTGTATATTAAACAGTTTCAATTTTCAAGGTTGATCTTAAAGATATTTATTATATTTCATTCATAGAATGGATTCTAAAAGATATCCCATAGATGGTAACCTGGAATGAATCAGTATATACTGTAGATAGTGTTTTATTTGGTAAAATTTATCTGTAAGCCATGAAAATACATGCATCTAGCCTTTACCTATCACCATTGCTTGTTGCAAAATTGGTTAGCTGTTGATGGTTTCTCAGTAATTTCCTTCTTTATTAGGGAGTTAAGTTGTCTGATCATTTTTATTTTGCTCCATTTACCTTACATCTGTCTGATTAGTCCAATTCCTCTATGAAAAGCAATACTGGGACTACACACATTTTGACCTTTTCCATCACCACTTACATTTTAAATTCTTTTTGCAGATACTAAGAAAATTATATTGTTATGTGAGAAATTAATAAATGAATGGAAAGAAAAAAAACACACAGGCTTCTCTTCATTGCTATGCCTGCCTTTAAAGATATGTCCGGAATAACCATTTGGAATTTAGTATCAAATAAAATTAAACCACTTGATTACTTGCCAAAGAATAAATCCATGAATGCTAATTTGTTCTTCTCATTGCCTGTTAAATCAAGGCACATTGTTCCTTATGCCCGATATCCTTGAGGGTACTTCATAAGCAGTATCTCTGTCCCTCAAGGGACTTTACCCAAATCTAGCAATTTTAATATAGCCATGCTAATTGAATGAATTTATAAAAGAAGTGTGTGTGAAGAGCAACAGTGTTTGAACATCCTTGTTGAGGCAGTATGGCAGAAAGGCCAAAAGTCTTGCTAAGTTAAATAAGTCAGACAGAAAAAGATGTACAGCCCTCTCCTATGTGGCTCAGTTGTTTGGAGGTCACAGGTTTGATTTCAAACATGAGTTTGGAAGAGTTTGGATCTTATTTCTCCCATTTACCTGAAAGTCACAGGTTTGATTTCAAACATGAGTTTGGATCTTATTTCTTTCATTTATGACCTGTGTGGTTTTAAAAGCATGAATTATCCTAAGTCCCTTTCCTTTTGTATGTAGGATGAATATAAAAATACACAGAGGGTTTTTTGATCATGAAATTATATTAATTGATATATTTTTAAGTAGCCAATAATCGGTGGTGATGATAATGGTGATGATGATGTAGAAGCACATAGTAGGTCACAAAGAAAGAACTCTGCTGTGAGAAAATGCCTGCCCCCAAAACAATATGCAAACTAAAGCAGAGAGAAGCAGCAGGAATTCAAGGAGAATCACAGAGCACAGTAACATTTTTTTTCTCAGAAAATCATTCAGCTTGTCAGTTAGTAACTAAACTTTAATATTACTTGACAAAGTTCATTTTATTTCATCATATTAACTCTCTTCCTCTAGTCAAAATTATTGAGGCAGGTGGTATGATTGCTGGCCATGGGAAGCTATCAGTACAGTATTGGACTGTTAGTTACCAAAGGCATCTGAGGAGAATACACAAGTGGTGATTTTCTCCCCCTGGTGAATTTAACAGCATGAAATTTCAGATAGTCTTTCCTGCTATATCTAACTTCTTTAAAAATAAAATAAAATAAAATTGCAGACTGCCTTTTTTAATAAGAGTGCAGAATGCTGTCTACATCATAGAGTAATCCTTTTCAGGCAGGAATACTGGGTATAATTTTCTACATAAATGGAAAAAAGTAATCTTATCTCCAGTATATCCTTCTTCTGTGTTATGCAGGTTGAACCAGGCTATAGCTGTTGACAGAAAATTCTCCACTCCAATGAGAAGCAAAGATGAGAAGAGGTATTGCAATAGTAGTAGAAAAGCCTTATATAATGAGACAAATCCCAGCACCTCCAGGGAATTCATTCAGTATGAAAATCATTTCATGTTTCTTTCATTATGGGAATGATACACTGTCTATGAAAAGTACAGAAGTGAGGTTATTCGGACAGTCATTTTAATAGGGTGAATTGCTTTGGATCTTCATGTGGTTTTGCAAACAACAGCATGTAAGCCTCTTTGTCTACAGCACCATGCTTCAAAGAAGTCCAATCTATCATAGTGTGGTGGCGTTAGCACCTCTCATTATATAAACCTGTCAGGGCATTACAACATAAACAACACATTCTGCCCAGCTGCAAAACACTTATTCGTGGAGTCCATTTAGTTTCATAAACTTTTTCTAAGTCTCTGACACCTTAAACAAACTGACAGACATTTATATTGTATGCCAAACAAGAGGAATAATTCACTATAAAAATGTATCTAGTGACTACCAACAAAAGGAAAATATATGAGATAAAATAAATCTCCAATGGAAAAAATCATATATATATTGATACAGTAATTCCTAGGAAAATATTCCTTTTCCTGTTTTCAAAGCAGCCCATGACAAAGGATGAAATTTAGTTCAGACTCAGAAATCTATTTTAACTGGTTTACATAATTGTTTTCTCACTGTTGGAACTAGAGTCTGCTTTTGGCATTGTGGTTATGATATGTTTTCCTGTGCTGATCCATTTATATGTTGCCATTTAAATACAGATATTATATGGAGATATGCACATACACATAATATATACAGCGATTCTTTGACTATAAAAATGTACTTAAAAATGTGTATTCTTCAGGAATCACAAACAGCTTTCTTCCACTTGTGTGTATGTATGTATGTGTGTGTGTGTAGGTGGGTGTGCATGTGTGTGTGAATGAATATATGTCTGTCTATATAAAATAGTAAATAAACTGTGAAGTATGGCAAACTGTTCTTGGCTTACATATCTATTTTCTGTAGGGTAATTACTACCTAAACTGAACTTCCTCAGTGAAACGTGTCCTGAGGCAATTCTGCATCATAGCATTGTGATTTAGAGAATTGGCCCCAATTTCTTCCAACTAGACCATTTAGAAGTCTCCCCAAGTATTGATAAGACGAGCTACAGCCATTCACAGAGGAGAGCAAGCTTATATGAAGAGAGACAAGTATACTTTCAAGGGACTAAGATTTGAAATATTGATATAGTCACATTAATTGAATTTTTGCCTTGAGAAGTGATTACAAAAATGTTGCTCCAATATTAATTTGTATCTGCTTTGGATAACATTAACATTAATTTCTTTGCCAGTCCCCATTACTCTTTTATTATTCATTAGCATCTCTCTTTGCATGTGTAAGAGACCTTGATGAAGCATGTTTATTCATAGACTAACCTTTTTAAATAATTCTAACAGCTCTCTAACAGTAACCTTCCTGGCATGCTGAATATCTTGTCTTTGTTTCATTATTCAATGCTTGCACTCTATCCTCCACTTGAGATGCTGAACATGAATCATACTCCTCTTCCTATCGCTCTTTTCCTCCCACTAAAATGTCCTCTGCAGCCTGATCCCACAGGAGAGCTCTGCTCACAAAATACTGCAGCAGGGGCAGTATAATTTCCACAGATCTTGAGTGTAATTGTCGATCTATTTTTCGGTAGAACATCATATATGTGCTACCATATTTTAATTTGTTGTTCATTTACTGTTTGTTAGAATATTTCGTTTGAGTTCGCCTTTGCTGAAAGCTCTGGAGGTGACCTTTTATCTTTTCTTTGTGTATGTGAGCTCTCAGGCTTATTTTTCTGAACAGATAACACAGAGAGGGAGGAAACTAGAAGAGTAGAATCAGTAAAGTAATTACATTTTGCTGCAAGTCAGGACATCATTGTTTTAAGTCTCATAAGTCTATACATATATTTTAAAATGAGCAAATATAATTTTTATTTAAATTTTGGGTTAAATGTTAGACACCTAACTTAAAATAAAACTTAGGACAACTTCTCACTTAAAATCACAGATTGTCTTCTTTTTGCTTTCAATTTACTTTTTTATTTTTACTGGGGAACAGATCAAAATATATGTTTAGTATTTCTGGCAATAAGCCTTCTATTTATGATAGTGAAGGGACACTATATATAAAATGTGCTAAGAAAAAAGAAAATTCTCTTATCACTAAAATAATGATTTTCCTAATTTTAAGGAAGAAAATCACTTATTTTTCTATTACTTAAATATACATGTTCCCATAACTTCTTATACTTTGTCACAAAACAGAAATGAAAAAAAAAGCCATAACTCAGGAGAGTTGGCAAGCAGCCTAACAATTGTCATGTGACAGATTGCAGAATTATGTAGTATTATTTGTTACTTTTGTTCATAAATGCACTGACTATAAATTTAATTTGAAAACATTCCACTTTTTAACTTGTAATATGTTTGGATCACACTGAATAATTCATTATTACTAATTGTTTGCTTTGTAAGAATGTTTGTTTCATGTTGAGGCCTGAAGCCTGCACATCAAGCTCCTACATCAAATATGTTTTCTTTTCCCTGAATCTAGGATAGTACAAGGAAGGGCTAATGGCAAAGACCACCTGCGGCTACAGTGCACAAAGGTCCTGGGCTTGGTATAACTTTGAAAATCAAATACTTTAGACACCTTTTACAATTTGTTAGAGTCAAGGTTAATTCAATTAAATGACTTAATTAAACCACTTAATTAAATTTACTATTGTCTTCACCACACTCAGGGATAAGAGAGAACATTGCAGGCTGCAACCTAAACAACATATGATGTAACTCACAAATCAAGAAAATGAGCTCTGCAAGGTGAAGTGCGGTGGATATGGGGAGATGCTGTGTGAGGCCATGTACCAGTGGTGGAACAGAGCACATGCCGCCCCATTATTAAAAGCGAGAACAGGTTTCCATCTAATAAGCCCAGTGATGTTTTACTTTGACAGAAGCAGAGCCATGGGGCTTTAATTGTAGCAAAGACATGAGAAAATTCCAATTAAAAGAGATTTTAGACAGAGGGGTTGAGTGCAAATTTTAAAATTCCATGGGACTTAAGTAATTAAGTAGATAAGTGAATGGCCCAAAATACATAAAGGAGATAAAGGGCATTTTTACCTCTCTCTCTCTCTCTCTCTTTCTCTCTCTCTCTCTCTCTCACAAAGAGGTAGTCCCATGGCAAATTTTAGTTAACACACATAGCATAGTGTGTGTGTGTGTGTGTGTGTGTGTGTGTGTGTGTGTGTGTTTGCCATGTCAGATATAGATCTATCCCCTCAATCTTAATAATAACTACAAACCAAATCCCTGCTATTGTACATTTATATTTTTCCTGTCATTGTCCATACATTATCAACCATGCTGAGATTAACAGCCTTAAAAGTATATCTTTGTAAATTTTTTTATTTCTTCAGAATGAATTACTAGAAATAAAATATATTGGTTAAAGGAGTTAGAAAGAGAAGTCAGAGCACAATTGGGCATAAATTAATGAACATTTCTCCAGAAAATTTATTCCAATTTACATCCCCCTCTGGCAGTTTCTGAGATATGGTTTCTCCTAACTCCTTATCTGTCCCAGGTTGGTCATTGTCCTCATTTATCAGGAATTTTGGTGATTAAGCAGTTTGATACCGCTTTTTAAATGTGTTACATAATACTTATCTTATACCATGCTCTAATTATACCTCAATGATTTTTCTGGATGTTCTATTCTATTTCATTGATATGTATAGATACTATTTTATCACTACAGCATATTTATAGTTATATATATATATATATATATATATATATATATATATATATATAAACGAACAACCTGTCGACTGGTCGCTATGATGCACACTGACCAACAGGGGACAGACGCTCAACACACAGTATCGGGCTCCTCCTGTCTGGATCGGGCCTGCAGGGATCGGGCTGAAACCGGCTCTCCGACACCCCCCGAGGGGTCCCGATTGCGAGAGGGTGCAGGCCAGGCCAAGGAACCCCACCAGTGCACTAATCCATGCACTGGGTCTCTAGTTGATTTATAATGAATCAATATCTGGCAGTGCAGAAACTACTTACCTCTCTTTTTCATGATTTGTTATTCTACTATTTTAATTTTTCTGGATAAGTTTTAGAATTAAATGTTTAACTTTATTCAGATCATTTATTTGAATAACAAAAAGCAAATGGTATTTCTATGGAAATGATTGTAAATTCAAATATGCATTTGAAGCAAATTAGCTTCTATTCCACAATAAAATTGTCATCCAGGACAAATGATTTTACTCTATTTATATATTTTTATAACAATAAAGTCCTGTACTTTTGTTAACATAGTGCTTTGTGGTATATTTTTAATATTTTTAAGAAACAATTATGTAGTTTTAATTTTTTTTACATATAAGCACTATTTACTTTATGTAAAATGTAATCTTAGATGTATTATACGTTTTGTTATTGTGAATGGGAGATTTTTTCTGGTATAATTTGTCATTGATATTTTCTGGAAATATAGAAGAGATACTATGTTTTATATATTGACTTTGTAACTGGCTGTTTCAGTAAATTTTTTAGTTTAAAAGAGGATAAAGGGGGGATAAATGGTGATGGAGGGTGACTTGACTTTGGTGGTAAACACACAATATAATATACAGATGATATATTATAGAATTGTACACCTGAAACTCATATACTTTTATTAACCAATGTCACCCCAATGAATTCAATTAAAATAAATAAGTAAATAAAAATTTAAATTTATGTAATTAGGATCAAAGCAATCCTGTAAATTTAAGAGTGATACAAAATTTGTTTCTTCTTTATTAATACTTGCCATTCACTTATTTCCCTCCCTCCTTTTCTCCCTCATTCCCTTCCTTCCTTGATCTATTAATTAGAATTTTTTATAGGGGAATGGGAGGCTGAACAATTCTTGTGAATATGAAGATACTATCTTATTCCTTGTAGATATTCTTTGAATATTAAATTTCTGAAAAGTTACCTGCAGTATTCTTTAATTTGTTAATATCATGCTGTTCAAAAAAGTACCTTTTTTTTTGCATTCCTTCCTTATATGTGGAATCTAAAGAGAAAGTTAAACTCATAGAATCAGAGTAGAAAAGTGGTAGCCAGAGGCTGGTAGTCGGGGCAAGAAAGGAAAGGTTGATAAAAAGATACAAACTTTCAGCTATAAGATAAGGTCATGTAAAACATGGTGACTATAATTACTAATACTGTAAATAATTACTCTGTCAGAGTTTAGTTAAATGCAGTTAAAAAGGTTATTTTACAATAGGGCCTCTTACATTCTTTTACACATACATATACAAAAGCACACTCTCTGAGAATAAATGTGAGCCATAGCTCACATGCATTTGAACACAGAACCATTTATTTTTTTTCTTTTATCATAGAACATACTAGAGGCCCGGTGCACAAAATTCGTGCACAGAGGGGGTCCCTCAGCCCGGCCTGAACCCTCTCCAATCCAGGATACCTTGGGGGATGTCCATCTGTTGGTTTAGGAGGCCTAAACTGACAGTCAGACATCCTTAGTGAAATCCAAGACCACTGGCTCCTAACCACTCTCCTGCCTATCTGCCTGATCGTCCCTAACTGATCCCCTGCCTGCCTGATTGCCCCTAACCACCTTTGCCTCGACCCCTGCACCCAGGACTCGGGCTTGCCTCTGGCTGGCCACAGGCACCCGGGACCCGGGCTTCCCTCCTTCTGGGTGGTCACAGGCACTTGGGACCCCCAGCGGCTTGGCCTGGGCCAGCCACAGGCACCTGGGACAGCGGGCGGCTTTGCCCAGGACCACAGGGAACTTTGCCTGGGACCGGCTTTGTCAGGACAGACTTCTGATCTAATTAGCATATTACCCTTTTATTAGTATAGAGATTATATCTTCAAAAAGTAGTTTTCTAAAGATCTCAGTTTGAGCACCATATCTACATTTAATCTTAAATTTTGTGTTAAAAAATAGCTTCATATTTTTAGCACTTTTATATTAATAATGTATTCTCTCTTAAATTGTTCAATATTATCCAAAAAGAATGATTGATTTAATGAAATGCCATATCATGTAATTTTGTCTTCTGTGACTTAAGGATTTGTAAATTGCATTGATAGACTCTCTAATGTTTAACTATTCTACCATCTATATAATAAACTCATATAATAAGCTCATTCAAATTCACATCACTGGTAAATGAGATATTTCTGTAGAACTTAGTTTTGTACAAGTACTTTTTCAAGTTTTCTTACAATTGCAACACTGATTTCTTTTTTTAAAAAAGATAAGATATTTCCAACATTTTTATATGTCATTTGCTCTGTGATTATGCTTTGCCTATTCCTTGAAAATTTTATAGATTTATTTCATGAAAGAATTGGGTGAGATTCTATTTGGAGAGATTTCTTGTTGGGAGCCATTATAAATCACATATACATCTCCGGCTTACAACAAGAGGTTTCTGGCTCCTCCAAGCCAATTCCCGGTTTGACCTGGAGTTAAAAGATAACCTTGCGATTTAACCTGGAGTTAAAAGATAACATACCCTCACCCTAAGCACAATGCTGCTACATCTCCGCTGATAAGCTGCGATATTCCAGAACCTCCTACATCCTTAGTGATAAGCTACACCCATGGACCTCCTTGCCCACCCCCTCCCTCTAGAACTACATAAATTCTACCCGCTGTAAAAATAAAATTGAGGCTTGATCAGAACTTTGTCTTGCCTCCACTTCTTCGCGTCTCCTATCCTCTCATTCCTTTGCAGGATTTGGTGCGGTGTACCCACGATGCGTGCCCTGCAGGTCGGGGCAATTTCTTTATTTTTTTTTCTTTTTATTAAACTTTTCATGATTAATTGACTGTTCCCATTTTCTCATTTTTGAATTGATATTGGTAATTTATGTTTTCTAAAACATCGTACATTTCTATGTATCAGTACAGGGCTAACCTGTCTGGTGGTTTTACAATTTTTGAATTATATGCATTTGATCATTCTCATTTGCAGTGTTACATATTGCTCTCATATATTTTATTATTATACTAGAGGCCCGGTGCACAAAAATTTGTGCACTGGGGGGGTGGGGAAGGGGGTCCCCCAGCCCGGAATGTGCCCTCTCGCAGTCTGGGACCCCTCAGGAGGTAAAGACCTGCTGGCTTAGGCCTGCTCCCGGGTGGCAGAGGGCAAGCCCAATCCCTAGGTGCAGCCCCTGGTCAGGCTCAGAGCAGGGCCGATTGGGGAGTTGAGGCGCCGCCCCCTGTCATGCACAGAGCAGGGCGGATCCGGAGGTTGTGATGCCACCCTCAGTCACGCTCAGGGTGGGGCCGATTGGGGGGTTGGGGCACCGCCCCCTGTCACACTCAAGGCAGGGTCGATGGGGAGGTTGTGGCGCCACCCCCTGTCAAACACAGAGCAGGGCCAATCAGGGGGTTGGGGCACCGCACCCTGTCACACTCAGGGCAGGGCCTATGGAGAGGTTATGGCTCTACCCTGTCACACACAGAGCAGGGCCCGTGGGGGGAGGGGGAGTTGGGGCACCGCACCCTGTCACACACGGAGCCGCAGGGCAATCAGGGGGTTGGGGAGCTCCCCCCTATCAGGCACAGACAGGGCTGATCAGGGGGTTGGGGCACCTTCCCCTGTCATGAACAGAGCAGGGCAGATAGGGAGGTCGTGGCCCTGCCCCCTGTCACACACAGAGCCGCAGGGCAATCAGGGGGTTTGGGCGCTGCCCCCTGTCATGCTGATCCCGGTGCCGGGAGGCATATTACCCTTTTACTATATAGAATAGAGGCCTGGTGCACGGGTGGGGGCCGGCTGGTTTGCCCTGAAGGGTGTCCTGGATCAGGGTGGGGGTCCTCACTGGGGTGCCTGGCCAGTCTGGGTGAGGGGCTGAGGGCCGTTTTCAGGCTGGCGGGTGACTGAAGCTCCCAACTGCTCCTTTTTTTCTTTTTCTTTTTTCTATTCTGGGCCAGCTTTAGCTCTGAGGCCTCGCTGCTGAAAGCAGGTTTCTGGCCTTTACCTTCTGTATTTGATACAATGTTGCGGTCCGGCTGGCTGAAGCCCGGCTGACTGAAAGCCGGTTTCTGGGGTTTTGTTTAGCTTCTATATTTGCAACATAGTTGCAGCTGAGAGGCCAGCAAGTCAGGCGGGGAACGTTGGAGTCCTCCGTCACTGGAGCAAGCAAGCCTCCCTGTTCGCTTCACTGCATGGCTGCCGGCCACCATCTTGGCTGACAGTTAATTTGCATAAGGATATGCTGATTAGCCAATGGGAAGGGTAGCGGTCGTACGCTAATTACCATGTTTCTCTTTTATTAGTGTAGATTAGCAGGCAGAATTTTCACTTCTTTCTCTCTTTCCTTTTCCTCACCTGTGCTTGTTCCTAGGCTGCCCTGATGCCTCTATTCAATGAGCCTTAACTAGGAATTCTGATTGCTATGTAGAGAGGGTAACAACCTCTGCCATCCATGCAGAAAAAAAGGATTTATTCTGGAGATTTCAGTCCCTTGCCTCTACAGTTCTTTCTCTCCCTCTGTTCAGTCATAGATTAATCATCTTTTAATTCTGAATAACAGTTTTGATTGGAAATCATTCTCCCTCAGAATTCAATAAGCATTACTATATTATTTTCAAGCACCTAGATTTGCTGTTGAAAAGTCCTATGACATCTGTGTTTTCTAATCCTGTAGATGAAATATGGTTTTAATAGTTCAGTTGCCTCTGGATTTTCTTTTTCTTTTTGTTTTCCTCTGAAAGCTTTTAGCACCTTCTATCCCCCATTACTGTCCTCCGAAGGTTCATAGTGATGTATGTTGGAGTAGGTCTTTTTATTCCTGTGCTGGGTGTTCAGTCCTTAATCTGGGTACTTATGTTACTCGATTCAAGAAAATGTTATTGAATTGTATCTTTGATAATTTCTTTCACATATTTTTGCTATTATTCCTTTCCAACACTCAATATTTTCAGATGTTAGCTTTCACAGACTGATCCATTTATTTTATTTCTCTAGTATCCCCCGTTTTCAGTGCTATTTTCTGCTCTATATTCTTCTTTTCAACATATGCATATTATATATGTCTCTCTGTGTGTACAATTTTTGTTTTTCTACTTTTAAAAGAAGTTTTGTGGAGTTCTTATTCTATGAGTATAATAAACATCCGATATTTGTTTTATTGATGTTATATCTTTTAATATTGCTGTAAGGATATTTTAGTGATTTTTTAAGGCTTTGCTTAAGTCTTTGGCCATAATATTAGAACCTTTCTTCAACTG
Organism: Myotis lucifugus; assembly: GCF_000147115.1. NCBI lineage: Eukaryota > Metazoa > Chordata > Mammalia > Chiroptera > Vespertilionidae > Myotis > Myotis lucifugus. The sequence goes on from NW_005871055.1 coordinate 317,588, forward strand.
CCTGGAGATCCTTGGCAGCTTGAATGAAGCATTAAGAAGTTTGCTGTAGATCTCCCTCACTCAACAAGTAAAGAGCTTCTCTGTAAAGCAATAGAGTTGCTATTCAATTTGTGGGTAACTTCCAAGTTTGTATAGGTATATGCCTATGTGTATTTCTGTGTACACAAACACACACACACACACACACACACACACACACAAACATACATATTTTTAATTAAATAAATTCATAGATTTATAAATGTATAAAAATACAAATATATAAAGTATAAATATAAAAACATAAGTATTAATTTACATATTATTAACTATAAATACCCACACAGAAGTACATATATATAATGCATCACAATACATACACACACATATACATGTACACATACATAAACACACACACACACACACACACACACACACACACATACACACACTTGTTTTACAGTCCATTGTGTTGATCCATTTTCCTGGAGAAAACTCCCCTTATTCTCTACCAGATTGAGGAATGAGAAGGGACAATAATAAATTTAGCTACCAAGTTAGGAAAGGAAAAAGTGAATCTCACCATTCAATATTTAAACTTTCTGTTAACTCTTCAACTTGGTTTTAACAGGTTTCAGCTTTCTTTTGCCTAAGTCTGTAACCAGTTGTCCTTCTGTGATGTTGTTTTTCTTTTTTTAAAAAAATATATATTTTATTGATTTTTTACAGAGAGGAAGGGAGAGAGATAGAGAGTTAGAAACAGCGATGAAAGAGAAACATCGATCAGCTGCCTCCTGCACACCTCCCACTGGGGATGTGCCCGCAACCAAGGTACATGCCCTTGACTGGAATTGAACCTGGGACCTTTCAGTCCACAGGCCGATGCTCTATCCACTGAGCCAAACCGGTTACAGCATATGTTGTTGCTTTTTATTCTAAAATTGTGTCACGCTTCTTTCTTTTCCTTAATTCTTTTTCCTTGTGAACTTATATATACACTAGAGGCCCAGTGCATGAAAATTCATACACTAGAGGGGGCGTCCTTCAGCTCGACTTGCCCCCTCTCACAGTCTGGGAGCCCTCAGGGGCGGGAGGCCACCTGGCGATCAGGGGAAGGTGACACCCCATCACACCTCTGCTGCTGCCACTGCCGGCAGCTCAAGCCTCGGCCAGCCCTGGTTACCTGAGCCTCAGGCTAGCCCTGGCCAGCTGAACAGTTGCCATCTGAGGCTTGCCTGCACCTCAGGCTGGCCCTGGACGGCTGGGGGCCTGAGGGGACTGGGGGACTTTGGAGGCAGGTGCACAGAATGGCCGGGCCCTCCCCCAGGCGCATCTGCCACACACCTGCCGCCACAGAGTCTCCCAGTCCCCTCAGCCCCCCAGCTGTGGCTTTGGGAACTGCCATCTTTGAGGGCATGTCAGTCAACTAGCATATTCCTTCCTTATTGGCTGTGGGCGCCACCATCTTTTAGATGGTGTAAGGGTCAATTAGCATATTCCCTCTTTATTAGATAGGATAGTGGTTCAAGAGTGGAGATAAAGAAATGTAATCAATTTACCTTTTCATCAGAAACCCTTTTAAATTAATCTTTTAGTTTTACTATAATAATTTAGAGCTATATTGTTTTAAGTGGCAGGAGAGTTTGACTGTAATAAGATTGTTTCCTTCATTATGTGAGATATATATATATATATATTAGGCTAAGTGTCTGTCTGTCCGACTGGTAGCTATATGTGCACTGACCACCAAGGGGCAGACACTCAAAGCAGGAGCTGACATGATGCACACTGGCCATTTAAAAGTAAACAATACCATAGACCTGGTGCTGACAAACCAATACTTGGCTTCCCCCAAGTGGGGCACAGGCCCCGCCACCACCCAGGAGCAACACCCCATAAAATAGCAGTCAATGCTGCCTAGACCCCATGGTGCAAAATGCAGCCCACAGCCCAGTCCAGCCCAGAAATAATCGCTGTGGGCACTGGGTAATGACATCACATAGCAATGCCTGGCTTCCTCTCCTAGCAACTAGCCTTCTTGGAGTTTCTTCAGCCCAGGAATCTGACTTGCTTTATACCCAGGTGGAAACATTTAACCAAATATCTGTGAAGTGTTTTCATGTGCCTCATCTCATTTGATCCTCACAGAAGTCCTGGAGTAGGTAGATAGGAGACTTGGTAGAATCCTATATTCTTTTTATTACCCGGAAAATGGAAATTTAGAGAGTTAAGGAACTTGACCTGACTGAAAAGAAGAAATAGTCAAAATTGAAAATGACTTAAGGTTTTCTCACTGCACAGAATACAAACACTGCTACAGTTAAATGCTTTACCCTTTGTTCTCCCTGCGTGATTTATAATAATTATCTGCTTTGTGTTGATATTTACTGTTGTGTTGCTGAAAATTACCTGAAAGAGAAGTTGGGGTGCTTCACTGGGCTGGAAAAAGTTTAGCTAAAACAGAAAGCAGGTATAATTAAATAAGTTTATTCTATATATATAAAAGGCTAAGTTGACTCACATGCACGATACATATAAAGCTCTCATTGGCGCCAATTGCAGTGTGTGTATCAACCTGTCATTGTTGATCATGAATTTGGTTGACACTTCTACTATAGAGAAAGAGCTAATAGCGATATTAAAATATTTCTTCTAATTAATTTCCTTTCAATGTGCATGAATTCGTGCACCAGGACACTAGTATTAATATATTTGTTGCAATATTGCTATTTGTTCCTTTCTTTTTTTTTTAAGTTTTCTTTTTTGTTGTTAAAGCCATGGTTTTCTTGGTGTTATCAGGAAAGTTGTTGTTGTTGTTTTTGTATCCTCCAGTATATTGCAGATTATTTAATTGATTTTAAGCTTATTAATATTTAAATTTATTTACACCTTTCAAAAGCTCACATAAAAAAAAAAATATCCATGAGAGTGCCAGTATTGTTTTAGTCTCACATTTATATACATAGGGGGATTAGCTTAATTTTACTTCTTTACTACACTGACTTCTTCTATTCACATTTTGGCCATTAAAATAAAATATTTAGGCCCTGGCTGGGTGGCTCAGTTGGTTGGAGCATCTACTCATATACCAAAAGGTTGCATGGTAAAGGCACATATCTAGGTTGTGGGTTCAATCCCTGGTTAGGGTGCATACAAAAGCAACTGATCAGTGTTATTTTCTCACATTGATACCTCTCTATCTCTCTCTTTCATCCTTCCTTTCTCTCGAAAAACAATAAAAAATAATAAAATAAAATATTAAAGTTTGATTTTAATATTTTAGATCAATATAACAATAAATATTCACTCTTAATTATGGTTTTGAACTTAGTTTGCATATCATACATTTTGAATTTTAATACCGTTATATAGATTAATATTCATTGACATTCCATTAGAACCATACTTCTTTATTGTTGACAAGTTAATTTTGTTTGAAATTTCCATGTTGTTTATTTTATGAAATATTTTAGGATTAGTAGTAAATAATATAATTTGTAGTATATATGAGAAAGACATTTCCTTGTCTTTGCACATCAGTTACAATATTAGATATTAAATTCTTGATTCACATCCATTGTTCCATTGTCTTCAGGCATTTAGTTTTTTACATAAAAAATCATGGCCAATTGGAATTTTTCTTCTATTTTATGAACAATATGTTTTATTTTGTTTTTCTTTTCAACCTGCCTAGAGATTTTTTATGTTGAGAGATGGAGATAATTTTTTGTAGCATAATACTTTAAAATTTTTGTTGGGATATGTCAATAAGTATTTATATGTGCAATTATTAGTTTACATGGAAATATAACCTTTTTCATAGAGTTTCCTCTTAGTGCAATATTGGGGACCCATTTTTTAAAATGCCAAATAGTCAAAGACATTTTTGGAGCAAACTCAAAGTTTATTTGGCAATAAAATTCACTCATAGTCTGACTATATTTATGACTTATTTGTTTCCAGTGAATTTTACGTACTAAAGAATAAACTAGAATTACTTTTTGAGACATAATGACTAATCCAAATTTACTTGTTTCTCTCTTCCATGTCCTATTTTTTCTTAATTTAATGATTATCAATTTCAGGACACCTAAACTATACATGAGGAAATCCATTATTAATCTGATTTTTGCCAGAGGCTCAGTCATTTTGTACATTGAGAAACTTTATCTGGTTCTGGTCTCTCAAAGCTTTTTCAAATCTTCTCCTTTACTTTTGTGAATCTAGTAATCAGTTTTGTTGCCATTTTGGATTACAGATTCTGGATTTTCTATTCATTTTTAATTTTGCTTACAAAAATGGCTAATTCTCTTCTGAGTTTATCTTTTTCTTGTACTATTTTTCAAAAGGCAAAAGTGAAAGTCAATACATTGATTCTTTCCAATCACTCCCCCTAGGTCTACAGGATCAAATTTTTTTGATTTGCTTTCCAAATATCACTGGTAACAACTGCTTTACCAAATGTTTTACAGCATATAGGTCTCCATCTTTCAAGACTCTAATATCAATTTTCTTCTCATCTGTCCCACTAAACTAATTTAGTTCTTGTTTTGGTAACACCAAACATACAAATAGCTGTATTATTTTATATAATGACAGCTGTTTAAAGATATGAACTCCAAATTTCACAATTCATATACTTAGACTTTTATTTATCATTCATATGAAGTTTTCCATAGAATTTCCTCAATTTGGCTCAAATTTCTTTCCTAAATGACAATACAGGGATTCAGTGTTTTTCCATGTTATTTCTCATCTTCAACTGTGGCTTCCAAAATCACCAACATATTTTATGTAAGGTTGTGGCATAGGATAAAAATATGGAGAATTTTGTGTAGAAGACTTTTTGTTGTTTATTTTTACTCTAGTAAGAACACATATGATATCTACACTCAACAAATTTTTAAGTGTAAAATACAGTATTATTAACTATAGGCACTATGTGATAGAGCATATTTCTACAATCTATTCTTGCAAAGCTGAAACTTTATACCCATTAAACAACTTGCCATTCTCCACTTCCCCCAACCCTGGCAACCATTATTCTACTTTCTGTGTGGTATTTTAGATACACCATATAACGAGAATAATGTGGTATTTGTCCTTTCTGTGACTGGTTATTTCACTTAGCATAATGTCTTTCAGGTTCACCTATGTTGTTGCATATGTCAGAATTTCCTTCTTCTTAAAGGCTGAATAATATTCTATTTTATGTATATACTAGAAGCTCGTTGCAGGAAGATTCCTTCCTTCCCTTGGCTGCCGGCACCGGTTTTTCTCCTGCACCCGGGACCCAGGCCTTTGGTCCAGCCGCAGTGGAGAAGCCAAGCCTCTTCAGTCTTCAGTCTTCAGTCTTCAGTCTTCAGTCTTCACGTGGGCCAGAGCCTTCAGTCTTCGCTCTGCGTCTGCATATGCAAATTAACAGCCATATTTGTTGGGTTAATTTGCATACTCATCTGATTGGCTGGTGGGTATAGCGGAGTGACATCAATTTGCATGTTTCTCTTTTATTAGTGTAGATAACATTTTCATTAACCATTCATCAAACAATGGACATTTAGTTGTTTCCATATCTTGGCTAATGTAAACAGTGCTTCAAGGAACATGAGAGTGAAAATATATCTTAGGAATGTTGATTTAATTTCTTTTGGATATCCACCCAAAAGTGGGATTGATGGATCATATGATAATTTTATTTTATTTTTATTTATTTTTTAAAATATATTTTATTGATTTTTTACAGAAAAGAAGGAAGAGGGATAGAGAGTTAAAAACATCGATGAGAGAGAAACATCGATCAGCTGCCTCCTGCACACCCCCTACTGGGGATGTGCCAACAACCAAGGTACATGCCCTTGACCGGAATCAAACCTGGGACCTTTCAGTCCACAGGCCCATGCTCTATCCACTGAGCCAAACCGGTTAGGGCTGATAATTTTATTTTTAATATTTGGAGAAACTCCATACTCTTTTCCATAGTGGCTGTATCATTTTGCATTGTCACCAGTAGTACACAATTGGTCCAATTTCTGCATATCCTTTTCAACACACACACATACACACACATATTATATATATATATATATATATATATATATATATATATATATATATATATATATTCCATATTCAAAGGCTGTTATATCACGTTGTTTACCCATATCTTCAGAAAAAAATCACTTCTACTGTCATGGTAAACAACCTGCTTCCCTATTTATAAATGGTCTGGGCCCTCTAGCAACTTCAGAGAGAAAATTATAGCTAATTTGCCTACAAATGTCAGGTGGTCATAATAATCTGACACTCTATGTGTGTGTGTGTGTGTGTGTGTGTGTGTGTGTATGTGTGTGTTATATATATATATATATATATATATATATATATATGTGGG
>NW_005871055.1:324057-357882 GCF_000147115.1 Myotis lucifugus
GTGTGTGTGTGTGTGTGTGTATATATATATATATATATATGTGTGTGTGTATATATATATATATATATATATATATGTGTGTGTATATATATATATATATATGTACACACTGAGTGGCCATAACATATATATATATAATGGTAGCCATCCGAACATGTGTGAGATGATATCCTTTCACTGTGATTTTGACTTGCAATTCCCTGATAGTTAGTGATGTTGAGCATCTCTTCATGTACTTGTTAGCCATTTATATAGATTAAACTCTTACACACAAAACCAGAAACTGTAAAACTTCTAGAAAAATAACACAGGGCAAAGGATTCTTAGCTATGATATATTCTTAGCTATGATTTTTTGGATATGCCACAAAATGTAGAGGCAAGAACAAAAATAGACTAATGGGGCTAAAAATTTCTACAAAAGAATTAATCAATAAAATAAAAAGGCAATCTATAAAATGGGAGAACATATTTGCAAACCATATATCTGTTAAGGAGTTAACATTAAAACATATAAGGAACTTCTATAACTCAATGGTAAAACTACAATAACCCAATTTAGAAATGGGAAAAGTCCTTTAACAGATATTTCTCCAAAGGAGATATACAAGTAGTCAACAGGTATTTGAAAAGCTGCTCAACATCACAGATCATTAGAAAATTTCATAGCAGGACATGGAAACATTCCATATTATGTCAGTTCAAATTTTGTTGGTAAGAATTCAGTCATATGGCTACTCCTACCTATAAAGAACTGAGAAATGTGTACTGATATGTGCCCAGGGAGAAGCAATGGGTGTGGTGAGCAATTAGCCAGTCTCTATCATACTAAATAGTATTATTATCTACCTCACCTTCCAGTTTACCTCCTTCATATGAAGAACAGAATTGGCGTTTCTGAGTCACCAAGATGGATCATTGCCGCCCCTTTGTGGCTCCTTTAGGCCATAACCATTTCTGGTCAGACTGCTGTGACCTCCTGTAGGAATTCGACCTGCAGTTTCTAACCCTCAGGAGGGTCAGACCTTGTCAGACATAACAACAAGAAACCAGAAAGAAAGAGACACATATGTATACTTGTCCTAGTGTATTGCTCTTCAGTTTGTATTAGGCAGTTCTCTAAGCCTGAACAATTTAAACAAGGACAAAAACAGGGAAATTTAAGGCATATAAAAATCAGGATTGACTTTTCTGGAGTAAGGTGAAATCCTGACCGAGTAGAATTCATAAGACATGCCAAGCAGCAACAAGGATCAGAGACAGACAAGCCAAATGGCACGAGACAAGTGGACTTGACATGGATTTCAAGGTTAGAGGCATTTTCATTTTTAATCCAGCAACTCGGGGCTTCCTAATCAATCCACTCATTCCTTGGGAGGCCCGTATCTACAAGGTTTCTGGAAATTATGAAAAATCTCTAAGAGTACAACAGAAAGTTTAGAGAGATAGGTAGCTAGTCACTTAAACTTTTGGGTATATCTTTACTCTGAGGGGAAAAAGAGGAATGTACTAGTTTTTCTGCTTTTGTGGCTATGAGAATCATCCTGCTCACAAGCTTCCCAGTGTCTGTTTGGCCAGAGGACAGGTTTGCTTTGCTGGTGAAGTGTCTGCTGGAACATTCAGGGACAGCTGTCTTTTCTTGAAATCTACCATGTTTTTGAGTCTCGCCTTCTCTCAGATGACTAAAATCATCCAGTTTTGGGGCTTGAAATACCCTGTTCAAATTTTGTTTGTATAGACATTCCCTTTCAGTTTTTGCAAATAAAAGCCAATCAACTTTATGCCTATCATCCAAATATCATTTAAAGATTTCTAATCAGTTTAAGTGATCCTCTCAATCAAAAAATTGAAAAATTAGCTTTCTCCTTGTATAATTGAGAACTGGTTATCCCTATAGCTATGCTGATGAACTATTTGATGGTATTTCCTGTCTAACAGATTTAAAAGAACCTAGAGCCAGGCTGTGAAGTCAAATGTAGACTATTTATTTATTTTTAAATTTATCTTTATTGTTGAGAGTATTACAGATACTCAACCCCTCTACCCGGCTCTTGCCTCACTCCAGGCCTTTACCATAGCATTTTAAAGAGCAAAGCTAGAAGCAATTTGGTTATTCCTGCTGTTAAGTCTCCAGTTCTGATTACTGCACAGTCATTCCAATTGATCACTTTACAATTAATCATGAAGATAGGTTTAAAAGATCAAATCAATAGGTATTGGCTAACCTGGGTACATTGAGGAGGTTTGGGTATCTTCACTCTGTTCTGAGGACAATTCTTACAATTCTATAAATCTAAGAGATATGTACCTTATAAACATTTCATGTCAATGGACATAATTGGAAAAATATAAAGAATAAAAACAAATCTTTAGTCAGGCTACAATATTCTGCCATTTAAAACTAGAATGTAATATGTATAGCCCATGTACATGGACAATAGGGTGGTAAAGACCTGGGGGGGTAGGGGCTGGGAGTTGAAGAGTATGGGGGGTAATGGGAGACATCTGTAATACTATCAATAATAACTATATACCTATCTATCTATATCTATCTCTCTCTCTCTCTCTCTCTCTCTCTCTATATATATATATATATATATAGCCTATCTAATAATAGACAAACAGGGTAATTGACCATACCTTCGCTACACCTCCCATTGGCTAATCAGCACGATATGCAAATTAACCACCAACAAAGATGGCGGTTAATTTGCATACGTAGGCTCCAAGCAGCAGAGAAAAGACTGAAGGCAAGCAGGAGCCGCGAAGACGGAGGATGGAAGGCGGCTCCGGCAGGAGCAAAGGCCTGGGTCCCCGGTGCCAGAGGAAAACCGGTGCCGGCAGCCAGGAGAAGGGAAGGCCTATTGCACGAATCTCTTCGTGCAACAAGCCTCTAATATATATATATATATATATATATATATATATATATATATATATTAAAATAAAACTAGAATAGAATATAATTTTTTTGTGTCTGAAATTTGCTTTCACGCCCAAAATCAAGATGCCACATAATTAGCAAAACCATCAACACTATTCAGTACTTACTCACAGAACACTTTTAGATGCATTTGTAAATTAAAATGAATTTCCAACATGCTGAGTCATGTGCTCTGTCATATCAGTCTAAATGTCAGGTGCCTAAACTTTCTCTGTGAGAAAGTATTTACAGAGATTTTGCTGAAGAAGTCTATGTGGGAGAGAATTGTTATTTAAGTTAGTAAATTATAACTATTTTGAACTTTTAAAAAATAAAAACACCTACACTGATGACTTCATATTTTGGTTTAAAATGATTATTTTCAAACTTCATTTACTCTAATCACATAGTTGTTTGTTACAGAAACATGGCAAGCTGTCAAATGAGTGGAATGTCTTTTTCTAATCCTGACTTATTAGAATAATTTTTTCCCTTCAAGATAACAGCAAAACTATACATGGGTGCTATAATTGACTATGAAATGAGACAGTTGCCTCTGGCAATTAAAGTGTTATAGATAGACTGTAAAGATTCTATTTTTCCTTGTTAGCTCTTGTCCCACCCTCTTACCCTATCTGCACAGATATAATTAATCATCAGTTCCATGGTATGAAACTCAAAGGTACTGTGAACTTGGATTATAGCTGTTTCTGATTCTGCAAACTTGGAAAAGGACTTCACTCCTCTAAGCAAGAGTTTCCTCATCTGCAAACCAAGGATAATAACACCTTTTTTGTTCAGTTGTTTGAAAATAATTCAGTAGACTGTATACAACATGTCTGGCAGGAAATAGGTTCCAAATAAATGGCAGTGATTATTACGATGAGTTGCTATGTTGTTTGGGAAAATATGAATTTACCTCATTTGAGCTGCATAGCAGAGAACCCCATCCTCCTCCCAGGGTATGACCACATTTATTCCATGGTCAAAATGTTAAATGTTAATTTTAAGCCCAGAGAAACATTTTATGGCCAGCTATCAACTCTAGGAAGCGGAGGTTGATAATGGAAGTGCTGACAAGTCTTTTGAAGTTTTCAGGAATGTAATGGGCTTCTTAAGGAACTGGAGTTGCAAGGTAAGCTGTTTACTCTTTTCTGCTAAGGAGGCAATTATGCAGGCCTGTTGGAGAAGTTTATAATATGATTAAACAGTGAACATTAAATCAAATGGTGATTGCATTCCCAAAAGGCAGTTTACCTTCACAGCACTTTTGAGTTACTGAGTTGTATTTTCAAAAGTCTTTGCATTGGACAATGGGAAAGAAAATGCCATTTAAAAAAATCTATTTATTACTTATTTATTTTGAGTTTTGATATATTTTTTAATTCTCTATCAAAAAACACAGGCAACATCTTGTCAATATCTTTTTGCAAAGTATGGTCAAATGTACAAACTAGGCCTTGTTTCTTAATATCTCAGAGAATGTTTTTAGACTGTGAGAATGAAGGTACATTGATGGAAGGATGACTAAAAAAAATTCTAATATTAACACTTATTAAATGAGAAAAGTTACTTCTACTTGCATTTAAAAAAAACACACCTTCAAAATAACTATATTCTAGATAACTGGTCCAGACAATCTACTGAATGTTTGCTTATGTTAATTTGCATCAGATTTATATTTGATACACCGCAAAGCAATCTGTAGCTAACAAAATTACACTTCAAATCCATGCAATAGCTCAATTTGCAATTTATTTCTGATATACTAGATATTAGAATGTTTACAAACACTAAAAGATATTAAATAATTGTAGAGGATGATTCTGTATATTAACCTTAGAAGAAAAAATGCTGCTAAATATTTATCAGTGTGTAAATAATATAATTTTTTATATTTAACATTTGCAGTGATTTATTTACTATCACTCTGTGGAATAAAAATATTTTCATTACAATTAAATATTAACCTCTTTATCAGTGAATTCACACTGACATTTTTAAATAAAAGTATAAAAGAAAGTACATTCTACTCAAAAATACATCTACTCAAACAGTGTAATAGTTATATGGAATTGAAAATGTCTTATAGCCTCACTAAGACTCAATTTAGCTAATATAAATTAAAAAAATAAAGAGTAAATAAAACAATTGGTGAACACTTCAAGATTTACATAAATGTTCAAAACTATGAGTATGACGATACAGTTATATTTGTAAAAAATAACCCTAAGAAGGATAAGAGGATGTCTACTCAATAGATAACATAAAGTAGTAATTAAAAGCATGAATTACTATATTTCCTGGTTCAAATCCCTGCTTTTCTCCCAACACGTTTTGTGATGTGGGAGGTTACTCATACTCTCTGGACCTTTCTTTACTCATCTGTAAAATGTGAGATATAATAACATCTCCTGCCTGGATGGTGTGACTCAATAGGTGGAACCCATGAACCAAGAGGTTGCTGGTTTGATTCCTGTTCATTTCACATGCCCGGGTTGAGGGCTTGATCCCTGGTAGGGGGAATGCAAGAGGCAGCAGACACATGATGTTTTTTCTCTCATCATTGTTTCTATCTCTCTATCTCTCTCCCTTCTTCTCTCTCAAAAAATTAATAAATACATATTTAAAAATAACACCTCCTATGTTTATTTTGAGAATTGAAGGAATTAATACAGGATGCCCCCCCCCAAATGTACACATTTTAACAGCTGATAGCTCAATTTTGAAAATGAAATGTATTTTAATACACACTGCCTTTATAATTATTCAAAATGTGTGTATACATTTTTTGGGGACACACCATATATGTAAAGTTTTTCAAACTGTGCCTAAAAAATAATTGTGATATTGAATCGTTAGATATGCCATTTGATTGTATCTATTTGAAAGCCTGTCTCTTCTAGTTCATTTGTAAAAATTTCAGATAGTGTTTTATGTTATTAATTGAAACTAATAATGATAATTCACACTCACTTTTTCAGTAGTAGGTATGACCTAGAAAATATATATATATTTTTTGTTAATCCTCAATCAAGGATATTTTTCCATATATATATATATATATATATATATATATATATATATATAGAGAGAGAGAGAGAGAGAGAGAGAGAGAGAGAGAGAAACATTGATGTGAAAGAAACACATCAATTGATTGCCTCCTGCACATGCCCCAACCAGGGCCCAGGCCAGAAAGGAGCCTGCAACATGCCCTTGACCAGAATTGAACCTGGGACCTTTTGGTCTGCAGGCCTATGCTCTATCCACTGAGCCAAACCAGCTAGGGCAGAAAGTATTTATATTTTTTAATACCAAAACTAAATTTTAAAAAATGAACTCAGAACTCATAGGCATTAGAGTAGTGATCCTAAAAGTTGAGCATATATATATACACACAATCAGAATCATATGGATGACTTGTTAAAACAGGTTTCTGCATTTTGCCACCAGAGATTTCATTCTAGGTCCATGGTGAGGCCTGGAATTTGCATGTTTCACAAATTCTCAAGTGATGCTTATGCTGTTCCTTTAGGGACTACATCTTGAGAACCACTGTCCAAGAAGAAAATTTGGAGACAGAAGGGGCCATTTGAATATATAATTTTTAATTTATTTATTTAAATAGGCAAGAAGTTATATTAATGCAGTTTGTGTCAACACTTGACTGGTTAGTTGATATGTAAAGGATATAAATGGTATTATAGAATGTCTGCTCCCATAGGAAATGAATTTATTTCAATGACTTGGATTCTACTTCTTAAGAAGTCCCTCTTGGCAAATTACTGAGGCAAATTAATCAGAACAATATATATGTTCTCTTCTAAAACATATATAAAACATCTTTAACTATATCCAGTTAGGGAAAATGTTCAGTCTTTTTGTACCAGAAGATAATTAATGAAGAAGAGTTGGATAAATAATTGAGTTGGTGATATATTAGAATTTTTCATTGAGAGGAACAAAATTACACTTCAAAGCTTAGCAAGGGCCAGCTCAATCTCACTACCTCCAAGGTACTTCACCAGGGGAGTATCATCTAAGTAGTGTTTTAGGGTGATTAATATTTGTGGTGGAATACAAATAGAGATTAATTGATGTTTAGAAAGAGGCTATGCTCATAGAATACTTGTGAGTTGCAGGAATAAAAAGAGAGAAAAGAGAGGGGGCAGAGAGAGAGAGAGAGAGAGAGAGAGAAAGAGAGGCATCTAGAGAAAGTATTTGATGGGCTTTATGCTGGATTAAAAGTTTATGACTAAAACAATAGCTTGGCTCCAAGGGTAGCCTCTTTTTCTTGCCTTGTTTCAGTCTGGAAGCAAAAATCATCACTGGTCTCCTTGTATCCAATAAAAATCCACTCTATTAGGGACTTATTCAATCAAGATTTCATGTCTCTAAAATTGCCTCCAGAAATCTCTCTGTCTATTTTTCCTCTCTCCCTTCAGCTTCCAAGTCCTCTCCTCTTTCTTCTCTACTCTCCCATCCAAACCACCCCATGTAAAGTGTGTGGGTAGAAGAAAGCTAGGTCAAGACAAATCTTATGTGATTGTTGTTACTTTTTATTGGCTTGTTTTGTTTTACTTATCTCATCTGAACAATAGAGAATAGGATGTACTATAATTTGGAAGGAGAGGAAAGAGAAATTGAAGGGAAATAAAGAGAAAGAAAAGTGTTTTGAGAGAGCCCTCTCCAGACCACACTCTAATTGATTATCCTTTATAATCTTATTTCAAAATATAAAGCTTAACTCTGTGAGCAAGATGAAAGAATAAGCTCTGGGACTGGAGAAGGAAAAGGACAGGAAGTCAGGATGTAATGAGGAGAGAGGAAAGTGCTGACAGGGGGTGCCTGGTGCTACCTACCCCATAACTTGGCCAGTTTGGGGGAGGATGTGGGGGCATTAAGGAGTAAGCAAGGTCACCAAGCACCTTGCTTTATTCATAGCATTTTTGCTGTTGTGAAAATGGTAAAAGCAGTCCCATTATGTAACATCATTTTATGTACATTATTTCTGTTGAACACAGCAAGTCAAAGGTGCAATTGTGCAGCAGCATTGATTCTTTAGTTTATAAAAGCTAAGGTGTATTGAGTAATGTATTACACATTTGGCACTAAGCTGCTTTTGTTGCCAATAAACAATATGAAGCCAAAGTAGAAAAACAAACACAAGCAGAAAGGTAAGAGGAAGTCATTAGATCACAAAGCTCTATATAGAGAAGTTAAAGAAACACCAAAGCTAGGTCGTTCATTAAACATTTATTTGAAGAATTTCAGTCTCCATAAATAATGAGCACAGCAACTAGGATCCATCTGTGTACCATGACACGATGTCTAAATGACAAAGCTATCTGCGATTGCCTCCTTCACTTTTGTGTGAGATATTTTTAAAGATGAATTTCCATGACACAGTAATGACAGTTGATATCGTGGTGCTGTTTAGTGCAGGAGTCTCCAGGATGTTGATACCAAATCCATTTTAATGCTGCATGAAATGCAGCATTTAAAAAAGCACTATCCAACTAAATGTGTGCATCGCATTGCCATATGTATATTTTCAAAATTAAAAATAATGAAAAGTTAAAAAGCATTCTTTTAATTATCTTAGATAATATGCAATTTTGATACTGCTATAGACTTTTTGCATTTGGGTTGTTGTTTTTTCATCTAAATTGTAAACTGACAGCCTGAAAATACCTAGGTTTATAGAAAACACAATGACGAAATTAATCAACCATTCAGATAGAATTTTTTTAATTGTGATATTTTTCTGAGTGGTAGAAAAAGAGATTTGAATGAGGAGAGTTGTATTCTTTCTGGACGGGGGACTGGCCCTGGCAGTTGAAGAAATAGTAACTAAAGTTTTAGGAGCCTTTGGAAACTCAGACAGTAGCGATGAGGGCACCCACTAAAATCTTGTCATTGACCTGAGGGCTCTTGTTCTTTGGAAGACAACCCACCACAAATTAGCATATACCCCCTCTTCTGTCCCTGCTTCTGGTCCTATTTAAGAGGCAGAGAAGATGAGAGAGGAAAAATAAAGTGAAGTTTATTTTAAGTCTGATGATGTGGACTAGAAGGAATAGAAACTCTCTTCCAACTGTGACATCATATTATTCAAATGTCCTCTTTGGACAATGTACAGAAATAAAGAGGCAAATTATCTTATGCGGAAATGGGGCATTACTAAATAATTTATTGGCACTCTAACCAGTGTGTTTGTCCTGTTGTGCCAAGTAAACGCCTGCTGTAGAAATGCATATTTGCTTCCAGAATACTAAATAGAAATATAAAATAAATGTTATAAATGGCGGTCAACTACACAATGAAATACTATGCTGCTATAAAAAAAGAAAGAACTCTTACCATTTACAACAGCATGGATGGACCTGGAGAGCATTATGCTAAGCGAAATAAGCCAGTCAGAGAAGGATATGTATCACATGATCTCACTCATTTGTGTAATATAATGAAAAATATAAACTGATGAACAAAAATAGATCTAGAGACATAGAATCATTGGACAGACCGTCAAACTTCAGAAGGAAGGCAGAGGAGGGTGGGCTGGGGGGGGGGGGAGAGGTAGCTTGGGGGGTAAGAAATCAATCAAAGACCTTATATGCATATTAAGTATAGCCAATGGACTCAGACAATAAGGGAGGGTAAAGGCCAGGACTGGGGGTAAGGGCAGGCTGAGAGAGGACAATGGGGGGAAAAGGCAACATATGTAATACTTTCAACAATAAAGAATTTTATAAAATGGTAGTCAAGCATAGTTGAATCCAAAGGGCTGATCTGAGAATTACCATTCATAACATTGGTTCTGTTGAAAAATGTCTTCTGAATTTCAGATAATTCGCAGATAAACTGCTGGTGCATTCACAAACTGGGACCCAAATTGTGCAGAACAATACAAAGGAGTTGTATGAGCATATGGGAAGATAGTATAACTTGAATAGATGGAAGTTCGCTGAGAGTGGCCATGCATGTGGAGCTAATTTTCTGAAAAGCCCAGCTTAGTCATTTGCCTACATTCCTTATTAGCTATCCTTAAGTTTATCCATATCAAGACTTCTTTCAAGTGCTTATTGATACTCTTATCTTGTCTGCTTAATTAAGCGCACTATTGACAAAACCTGGATCTTTATTTAATCTAGCTTAGTAGAAGTTAGAAGCACTCTTTCAATTACCGAAGAAGCTCAGCCACAGGCATGAAAATAGACACCTTAGGGCACCAAGTCAGCTAAGTCAGTATTTTGGCATTTGTTAGATGCCCAACACTGTGCTAACCTCTTAACAAAGTCCTTCTCTTTAATGTTCAAATAACCCTCTGAGATGAGTACTACATTTCATCTCCATTTTACAGATGTGGAAACAGAGGCCACAGTTTCCAAAGCTACTTAATTGCAGAATGAAGATTCAAATCCAGGCATTTTATTTCAAGAGCCTGCTCCTAATTATTCTGCTATATTGCTAGCTGTTTACATCTGTCTTAGAGGACATGCGTTCATTATCATCAAATGGAGTTTGAAGCAGAGTTCAATAGTCAGTCTGGAATATAAAAATTACTGACTTATTTTCTCCAAATGCTAATAGACTCTTGCTCAAGACTTGGTAGCTTTATTGTCTCTCAACGTATTTCATTGTCTCTCATTCCATTTAGAAAAGTGTTCTGCACCTTTTAGGAATGCAGTAAGTACTGATTGATTTAAAATTAATGTATAGGCATAATATTGGCTTTTGAGGATAGATGATGTTCTATCAGAATAGTCAATGAAAACAAAATAGTTGCATTGCTATTCCATTTTCTTATTCTCATAGTGTATGATCATTTATCAACAATACCTTATTTCATGCCATTTAGTGGATTACCACCTAGAACATTCAACATGTATATTAGAAATACTATCTCATATTAATTTACAAATGACATACCCTTTTGAAAAAAATGCATATTGAGGGCAGGCTAAAATATGGTTCTAAATCTAACCAACCATAACCAAATATCCATATCCATCCATCTAAGTATCTATCTATATCTATTTCATCTATATCCATATCTATATCTATATCTATATCTATATCTATATCATCTATATACTAGAGGCCCGGTGCACGGAGTTCATGCACTCAGTGGGGGGGAGGGCATCCCTCAGCCCAGCCTGTCCCCTCTCTCAGTCCAGGAGCCCTTGGGGGATGTCCAACTGACAGTTTAGGCCCACTCCCTGAAGCCATCAGTCAGACATCCTTAAGTACTGTCGTGGAGGCAGGAGAGGCTCCCGCCACCACCTCTGTGCTTGCCAGCAGTAAGCCCAGCTTCTAGCAGCTCCTGCATTGAGCATCTGACCCCTGGTGGTCAGTGCATGTCATAGCGACTAGTTGTTCTGCCATCAGGCCGAAACCGGCTCTTAGACATCCCCCAAGGGGTCCCAGATTGCGAGAGGGCACGAGGCCAGGCTGAGGGACCCCCTGGTGCACAATCAGGGCCAGGGAGGGACATGGGAGGTTGGCCAGCTGGGGAGGGGCCATGGAGGGCTCCAGGATGTGTCTGGCCCATCTTTCTCAGTCCTGATCAGCTGGACCCAGCATCAAGCTAACCTAATGGTTAGAGCATCTGCCCCCTGATGGTTAGTGAAAATCACATTGACTGGCCGACCAGTTGACTGTCTGCCCCCTAGTGGTCAGTGCATGTCATAGAGAGCAATTGAGTGACCTTAACATATCATTATTAGCATATTATGCTTAGATTGGTTGAATAGCCAACTGGATGACTAGACGCTTAGCATATTAAGCTTTTATTATATAGGATAAAAGCCTAAGCAACCAGCCAACCAGCCAGTAGCTATGATGCACACTGACCACCAGGGGCCAGATGATCAATACAGGAGCTGCTGAGCAACAGCAACTTTGCAGAGTGCCCCCTCACTCTCTGGGGCCCCTGGAGGGATGTCAGAGTGCCAGTTTTGGCCCAATCCCTGCAGGCCAGGTCCAGGGACCCCACCGGTGCACAAATCCATGCACGGGGCCTCTACTATAAAATAACTGAAAGAAACCTCACATCTTTGTAACCCTTGTTCTGGGTTCTTTACTTTCACCATTTTCTTTACCTTTTCTAGGAGGCTAAGAACTACTGATATTTTATTTGGAAGGTGAGGAAACTGAGACTTTGGGAAGTTAATAATGTTGTTCTTTATCAGACAGCTGCTAATGGTTGAGCTAGAATTTAAGATGAAATACATGGATTCCAGCACTTTAGGTCTTAAACATCACACAACACTGCTCTCTGCACTCATAAATCATGAATTATGTTTTCTTTGATATCTAATTTCTTTGAAGCCTTTCTCCTTTTGGGCTTGCATACTAATAATTTTTACTACATGGTTGGAAACTTTAAATTAGATGGAATGTTCAGATATTTATCAATATTATCTTCTAAAAAACTAAAATTAGAAAATAATCTCATTCTTATAACATTTGTTTAGAACATTTTTATTTTTAAAGTACTAGGCTATAGAATATAGGGTTTTGAAAAAGTCTGACATGGTTTCTATCTCAGATGACTTTATTTTCTATATCTATGTTCCTTCATGAGAATGGAGAGAAAAGGGGATAAAGGGAGAGATAAAAAAATCTCATAGGAAGAATTTTAAACCTTTATAGTTGATACCCTTCCAATAGTCTCCCTGATAATTTGATATTCACATCTTCAGTTCTATAATAATAATAATAACAACAATAATAAATTTTATATATTTAATTTTATATATTTTACCAGGAGGAACTAGGTATGAAATATAAAAGTCTCCCCTTCTTCCCTGCTCCCTCCCACTGGGTCTTTCTTTTCATCTTAGAAGTGAGTGAGATAATGTCATAGGTCTACTTCCTTTAATATGCCAAGTGTGAACAGGGTGATGTTTGGGGGAAAGAAGGCTAAGAATGATCTACTTAGGCCTGCTTATTATAGTCTAGACTTGAGCTAAAGGCAGCATGTGCTCCTGAAGCTCATGGACCATTCAGCCTAGAACACCAAGGAAGTAATCGACATGAGTAGTTGGAACTAGAGATCAAAACAAAGCAATACTCCTAGAGTGCACTCTGAAGCTATTTCCCCCTGGAAATTAGACAAAATCCATGTCTATCCAGTAGTGATGGCCAAATATCTTTCCATTTGAGAAGAAACTAAGAGTTATAATGCCTTGAATTTTTTAGGCCTTTATAAAGATAGTGGGCCAATATTAATAAAATTTTTTATTGGATTATTTTACCAAAAGTAACAAAGTTTTGTTTTACCAATGGGGAATAAAATGGCCCTTTTGGGGAAATGGAGGACATCAGTTTAAAAAAAATGTAAACTAAGTACAGATATGTAAAATGAATTTAAAAATCTGTGAGGATTGACCTGTGTGAGTGTAGTTCCTATGAGGGAAGAGTAGGAATACAAAATAGAGAAACATTGGGGATGGGGGGGGGGTGTACAAATTAACACAATCAATGTAAGATGCAATCAAATGTGAAAATCAAAAATCCTATGCTAGTATTACATAAACAAGACTCTAGATGAAAATAGAATTATATATATATATACATATATATATATATATATATATATATATATATATATATATATACACTAGAGGCCCGGTGCACAAAAATTTGTGCACTCGGGGGGGGAGGGGGGGGGTCCCCCAGCCCGGCCTGTGCCCTCTCACAGTCTGGGACCCCTCGGGAGATAACGACCTGCTGGCTTAGGCCTGCTCCCGGGTGGCTGAGGGCACGCCCAATCCCTAGGTGCAGCCCCTGGTCGGGCTCAGAGCAGGGCCAATTGGGGAGTTGGGGCACTGCCCCCTGTCATGCACAGAGCAGGGTGGATCAGGAGGTTGCGATGCCACCCTCAGTCACGCTCAGGGTAGGGCCGATTGGGGGGTTGGGGCACCGCCCCCTGTCACACTCAAGGCAGGGTCGATGGGGAGGTTGCGGCACCACCCCCTGTCATGCACAGAGCAGGGCCAATCAGAGGGTTGGGGTGCTGCCCCTGTCACTCACAGAGCAGGGTCGATCAGGGGGTTGGGGTGTTTCCCCATGTCACTCACAGAGAAGGACCGATAGGGGAGTTGGGGCGCCACCCTCTATCACCCACAGAGCAGGGCCAATCAGGGGGTTGGGGTGCCACACCCTGTCACACATAGAGCCGACGGGCGATCAGGGGATTGGGGAGCTCCCCCCTATCAGGCGCAGAGCAGGGCTGATAAGGGGGTTGGGGCACCTTCCCCTGTCACACACAGAGCCGCAGGGTGATCAGGGGTTTTGGGCGCTGTCCCCTGTCACGCTGATCCCGGTGCCGGGAGGAATATTACCCTTTTACTATATAGAATAGAGGCCTGGTGCACGGGTGGGGGCCGGCTGGTTTGTCCTGAAGGGTGTCCTGGATCAGGGTGGGGTCCCCACTGGGGTGCCTGGCCTGTCTGGGTGAGGGGCTGAGGGCCGTTTTCAGGCTGGCAGGTGACTGAAGCTCCCAACTGCTCCTTTTTTTTTTTTTTTTTTTTATTCTGGGCCAGCTTTAGCTCTGAGGCCTCGCCGCTGAAAACATTGATACAATGTTGTGGTCCAGCTGGCTGAAGCCCAGCTGACTGAAAGTCGGTTTCTGGGGTTTTGTTTAGCTTCTATATTTGCAACATAGTTGCTTAGAGTTGCAGCTGAGAGGCCGGCAATTCAGGCGGGGAACGTTGGAGTCCTCCGTCACTGGAGCAAGCAAGCCTCCCTGTGCGCTTCAGTGCATGGCTGCCGGCCGCCATCTTGGCTGGCAGTTAATTTGCATAAGGATATGCTGATTAGCCAATGGGAAGGGTAGCGGTCGTACGCTAATTACCATGTTTCTCTTTTATTAGTGTAGATATATATTCCGTCTATTGGAGTTTGGTTTGTTTTTGACTCAGAAGCAGGTTCTAAAAGCAGGTCTAGATATTGTTAAGTATGTTATAGACTCTGTGGTCCTAAGGCCTGCATAATCGCCATATGAAAGTTGTTCAGCAAGTACCTAATTATGACTCGATATTTTCAGAAGACCATGCTAAAATCAATACATTTTCTTCACAGAAAGCAGGCTCTCATTGGAGCCTGATTTCTACTTCTTCTCTCATTTTGTATTTAAATAGAAAACAGATTTTCTATTTGAATGTTGAAAAGAAAATGCCTCAAAATTTGCTACATCTCCAGGGCTAACTTTTAAAAGTTCTTTATGCTTAGTATGGCTTTGATGAATAATTTTTAGTCAGTAGAACTCAATAGTCAAAACAACTGACTATTATTTCGAGTACCTGTGATTTTTACAAGCAAATCAAAGCCAAAACAAAAGAAATAGGCTTTAATATAATTATACAGGCATGTGGAGCCAACATTATAATTAAGTATTTCAATTGTTACTGAAGTGATTTCAGTTATGCACCCTCAATCATCATGTATTTTCGTTGAAAAGGCAAAGCTATAATGATTCTTTAAAATATGCGATGCATTTTTGTTCTTATTTTAATAAGAATAAATATCCAGTAGTGCAAATAATGCAACACAAAATGTTTTGCTTAATGTTACGGTCTTGATAAAACATAATGGAAAATGGGCACTGACCAACACAGCGGTCTTTGAAGCATACCGTTTCTGAAAAAAATATGCTTCATTCTGAAACAGATTGATATAAAAATGCATGCCGACTATAAAAGAACAAAGACAAACTGTTTTCTAAAACATTAACTTTCTTATATTCACACATTTGGCTATTGGTGAAAATAAACATTTAAAGCAATCTAACGAGCTTCCCCAAACTGGCACGGTCTTTTTGTGTTCTCCCAGAGTGACAGATGCAAGACTGGAGAGTGAATAATCCCCTTTAGAAGACACATTTACAAAGCCGGTGTTGCCAGAGCTTTTATGAACCCTCATTGCTCAAATCAAAAATGAAATAAAATTTAAAAACAAATAAGTAGCTGTTGTTAATTTTTTAATACATTCCATCTTGTTTCATGATATCTGTTTGTTTCTGTCAATCTGTTAGCTTAATTGAATCAATTCTTTTTAGGCTCAAAACACAAAAACATATTATATGGTTAAAATCTGTAAAACAATTCCTTAGCATTTCCATGGTGCACCCACACAGCATCAGGGTAATAGTGCTCTAAGAAACAAGTCACATGAAACCAGATTTTAGGAGTTACAAACTATTTCCCAATTAAATTTGCATTTAAGTGCTTCTACAGTGTTTGATACTCAAAATTAAATGACAATGGGATTTAGTTTCCTCTCAACTTTGTAGCTCAGCATAGTCTCCTTCTCACACCACTTCCCACAAGCCTAGTGTAAGCATCCCTGGGGCCTCATGATCAAACTGTTCTCTAAGAATTAAAATCTCTTACTCCTTCATGTTTCTTAATATCCTGATATTTGACATCATTAATATCAAAGTTTATGGAGTTCATAGTCTATATATAGACTATTTCATTATCTCAAAAAGTGTCCTCATATCCTTGTATTCAACCACCTTTTCCCTATTCCTAGCCCCTGGCAAACACTGATATGGTTTCTGTCCCTATAGTTGATCCTTTCCCAGAATGTCAAATAAGTGGAATCATACAGAATGTAGTCCTTTTTTTTTTTCTGAGCCCTTCATTTACCATAACACTTTTGAAATGCATCCATGTTATTTCATGTTTCGGTAGTTTGCTCCTTTTTAGTGTTGAGTAGTATTTCATTGTCTGGATGTTCCACCATTTCTTTATCCACTTCCCAGTTGGTGGACATTTAGTTGTTTATAAATTTTGGTGATTATGAATAAAGCTTCTATGAAGATTTGCCTACATGTTTTTAACTTGACCTATGATTTTATTTCACTTGGGTAATTACCTACAAGAGGTAGTATGGGGTTTTATTGTAAGGATATCTTATCTTTATAAACAATGGGAAAAGTATTTACAAAAGCCTCTGTAACAATTTATATTTCCACCAGCAATGCATGAGAGTGCCAGCCTTTAAAAAATGTCCTTTTTGTTTGTTTGTTTGGATGGTTGGTTTTGATTGGAGCCATTCTAATAGCTATTTAGTGTTATCTCATTGTGGTTTTAATTTGAATTTTTCTAACGACTAATGATGGTGAGTATTCTTTTATGTATTTATTGATCATTTATATCTGTTTTCTTACATCTGTTCAAATATGTTGCTCATCTTAAATTAGGTTGTCTTATTTTAATGAGTTTTAAAGGTTCTTTATTTTTTGGTTATTTATACTTTCTGGAGTGAAAGTGATTTTTGTGTGCATAATTTTCTTTTTATTTAATATATTTTTATTAATTTCAGAGAGGAAGGGAGAGAGAGAGAGATAGAAACACCAATGATGAGAGAGAATCACTGATCAGCTGCTTCCTGCACGCCCCCTACTCGGGATCAAGCCCGCAACCCGGCATGTGTCCTGACATGAACTGTGACCTCCTGATTCATAGGTCCATGCTCAACCACTGAGCCACGTCAGCCTGACATGTGTGTGTGCATTATTTTCTACATCCTAACTAAAAATAAACTTTCTATGTGTTACTTGAATACAATAATTATATTAGTTGCAGATGATAGCTATATAAAATTCAAGGTTTTTATTTAAGTCATTTATTGTTGTCTTAATTGTTTATTGTATACTAATTATGTGCTAATGAATTTTATCTAAGTATATAGAAATATGAATACATATAGCCACTTTTATTTTTAAAACTATCTACAAATATAAGAAATTATTATTTAACAAATGAGTAAAATGAATAATATTTTATTGACTTTAGAGACAGAGGAAGACAGAAGGAGAGAGAGAGAGATTCCAATGTGAGAGAGATACCTTGACCAGTTGCCTCACACACAGCTCTGACCAGGAATCAAACTGGTGACATTTCAGTGCATGGGGTAAGCTCAATCAACTGAGCACACTGGCCAGGGAGAGGCAATTTTGTTTGTTTTATTCTTCTTTTTTAGACATTTGAGCGATACCTTGCTTTAACTGGAAATTCCTACATGATGGTTGGAATAAAAGAAAATCAAACCTGATAGT
This sequence comes from Myotis lucifugus, assembly GCF_000147115.1. Taxonomy (NCBI): domain Eukaryota; kingdom Metazoa; phylum Chordata; class Mammalia; order Chiroptera; family Vespertilionidae; genus Myotis; species Myotis lucifugus. The sequence continues at coordinate 342,053 of NW_005871055.1, forward strand.
GATGTAATTCTCTGGAGAGAACATGATTTCATAAAAGCTTCAGCTCAATTACCACAATGGCCCGGCTGTCAAAATCCACCTACAAGTCACCTCTAGTTCCATTTTGGCTGGATTTTTGCATTAATTTTACCCTACTGAATTTATCTCAGTAGAAGGAAACCACTCTACAAAGTTCCCGTAAGAAGCTTTCTTAACTTTTTCAAGAGGCTGTCTGAATCAGGCTGAGTTGTTTATGAAAGGAAAAAAAAAAATCTGGTTTATAATTTACTTTATCATGTAAAGATCTAGATGGAAACAAGTAGAACTACTTTCACGTACTTCTGTAATGATATAGCTCATAGAACAACTCTAATGACACAACACTCTTTAGACCACTCTTAAGAAAAGGAGGCTTTGTAGCCTAGGATATGGATGCATTTTATTAAACATGTCCACTTTATATTTTATTACATTTTAATTTTCTGAAATAATACCAAAAAGAGAGGAAGATAAGTCAATATTGGGGAAGGAGTGAATAAGAGTAGACCAACACAGGCATATATATATATATATTCATGTACTTGGCCAGACCAGAGATCAAAATTAGTACAGTATATTCTACATAAATATTTAAACCTTCTACTTAAAACTTCTGCCAAGTGTCTGTTGAATAGCACAGCATAATCTACGTGACCTATGTTGTAGGGTAACAATGAGAAATGGAACTTGGCAAGTGGAAAGTCGGCCGATGAAATCAGTCTACCCTGGTAATAAGGTGTTTTGGACATGGGTGAGGTGGGTGCCAGCATTTGAATGTCATGCCTTCAAGTTGGTGAAGAACACAGCATGTAGTACGAGGTGTGACAGGCCTGGATGATCTCTTGAATCTCCTCTGACTATTGTAAATAGTGTTTATAGCATCTGCAGGTATATCTGAGATAGGTATCTAGGAGTGTGGGTAGATATTAAACCCCTTTTTCCTTTATGTTAGCCAATGACTTAACCCTTATTAAAAACAAAGGTGTCGCCTTAGCTGGTTTGGCTCAGTGGATAGAGCGTCCGCCTGCAGACGGAAGGGTCCCAGGTTAGATTCCAGTCAAGGGCACATGCCCTGGTTGCAGGCTCGATCAATCCCCAGTAAGGGGCATGTAGGAGGAAAACAATCAATGATTCTCTCTCATCATTGATGTTTCTATCTCTCTCTCCCTTTCCCTTCCTCTCTGAAATCAATATAGATAGATATAGATAGGTATAGGTATAGGTATAGGTATAGGTATAGGTATAGGTATAGGTATAGGTATAGGTATAGGTATGGGTGTAGGTATAGACGTAGGTATATATATCTATATATCGAGAGAGGAGAGAGAGAGAGAGAGAGAGAGAGAGAGAGAGAGAGATCAAAATGCCAATGGGGGGAAAAGGAGACGTATGTAATACTTTAAACAGTAAAGAATTAAAAACAAACAAACAAACAAAAAAACAAAGGTTAGGAGAATGAAACAGAAGACCCACAACCGTCTGATGCCCTCCCCACATTCTTGCACATTTCCTAACTCTAGGGTTTATCAAGAATGTTTCTGCCTGAAATTCAGCATAACTCTCTAAGGATGACTTAAGTTATTAGGATTTTGATGTAGCTGCATATTTAGCTTAATGTAAGGTCACCTTATGTACTAGATCACTTATATAAGGTGACCTTACATTAAGCTAAATATGCAGCTACATCAAAACACTAGATCACTTAATACTAGTCCAAGAAGGTTTCATTTTATGCTGAATTCTTTTCTGTGGCCTATTTAATGATTTCAGATTTTTAGGCAAACACGGTACAGGTAATGAAAGAGACCTGTGTTTTCTATTGTCAACTCTTCTTGTTTGCCAAACCAAAACAAGCACAAACAATGAAAAAACACTCACAAAGTGCCTAATGCATATGCTCTGCCAATGGAACTGCTACCGTGTGCATCTTGGATATTTGAATCCAATTTCTACATGCTTCTCTTCTAAATTTAGAGTTTGTTCATAAGATCAGGCTTTGTATCATATGGCGAGAACATGAGCATAGTCCCATGGCTCTCCCTTAGAAAATACAGAGGGGTCTTTCTCATAATGACAACTCCTCCATTTATTATCCTGTGGTTTGGGTGTTTAAACCCCCAATGCTTGGGCAGATAAAGGGAGGGTCTGAAAATGTGTGGTGGGAGTCATTGTGTACTAAATATTTTGTAAGGACAATCGTTTGTCCCCATCTCCTTTGATTATTTTTTTTTTTATTTCCTAACACACTTAAAAAAACATGACCAGGTATCAGATACTTCCAAAGGAGCTATGAAAACCAGACAATGAGCACTATAAGTCTAGCTTTTATATGTAAAAATGCAAACCCTTTGTTATTCCTAGATCATTGCACAGAATTATTGGGGAGTGCTTCAGTTTACAAAAATCCATGCCCAGAGAAATAAGGAACACTTTGAAATAGAACTGTGATTTTTGAGGTAATAGAATATGATGGATCATGATGGCATAAGCCAATAAACGCCTCAGCGAACATATCATTAAAGTGTCCCCCACCTCTAACAATGACTTGCCACTATATAACTACCTGGAAATTAGCCACAATTCTTTAAAAATAGGAAACTCCAACAAAATGAAATTTAACTATTTTCCTCATATTTTAGGGTTTTAAAAGAGAAATTAAACTATAAAGTCATATTATTTGCACATTTTAGTTTGTGGAGTGAGAGTCATACCTGCTAACTAAACTATATTGGACAACTAATTCAATGTGCATAACTGTCACTTCCTTACTTGAAGGGTTACTAAAGGTAGTGAATGTAGTGATTTTGTCTACAGAGATAACTGTATACATGAGTAGGAAAATCATCATTTCAATTCATTTAACTGAGTGAATGTACTCCCCTATATTTTCCAAAATATAATACTTTAATTCAACATTCCAAATATATTCTTTATAACCACAAAAGTCAGGGAATGAGGTATCATCTGATACATTGGGTCATGAGGTGTTAATTAGAACCATATATAAATCAGAAACATGAAAATTCTCCAAGTGCAATATAATGGTAAAATTGGAGAAATAAAATATTTTGATTCTTATATGAGCCCCCCAAAGTAAACTCATCATTCTACTGTAGTAAAATTCAGAGGAAGAGCAGCAGCAGTGGTAGCAACAAGGTTAGTTTTGATTGAGCACTTACTACGTGCTAGGCACCATGCTAAATAATTACAAATATTATTTTATTTAAATCTTGAAATAATCTTATCTCCAGAGTTTATGTTTTTCATCACTCCTCCATATTACTGTCCCTAATCACAAGCAAGCTCCAAGAGAGGCTTTCCAAAAAAGAGGAATCATCCGTAAATGCCCTAAATATAATTTGATAGCACTCTGAAATCAAACATGATAGTGTTATAAGATATATAAATGTTTGTTATTTTAAATTCAGCTTCTCTGAATTCTTTGTCAATAAAGCACTGATATAAAGGGAAGAATGTACTTTTAGAATTTTTTAAAACTTTAATGACTGTACAAATAAATATTGAATTAACCAGAGGGTGTAATCTTGCATTCACATGTTTCTCCACTAATAGAACATCTACTTCCTGCATTTTACATGACATATTGGTTATAACTTCTAAAAACTGGGCATGTTAAAGACAGAGAGTTCTGGGCATTATACTCTAGACATGGCTGAATCATATCTGGGAAGGGACATCTCATCTGCTCTGTTATTTTATGTGTGAAGAGCAGTTCTCTCAGTTATCAGAGTGAAAATTCCATCTGCTCTGTGCTATACATCCATACTGGGAGCAGAAGCCACAGACTTTTAAAAAATGCTTATTTGTTACAAGAAAATACAATACATTTTCAGAATCCTTAAATATTGAACCAGGAAATTGAAGGGTTTTTGCAGAAAACTCTGCCAACAAGAGCCAGTAGAGATTATAAATATTATACAGAATGAGAAAACAAAAGCATCCTGAATATCCCTATTGAGTAAACTGACGCATTATTTAGTTTAAAAACATAAATTCGATTTGTTTCCATTATCTCTGATATAATTTCAAAGTTGGGCAGATAATTGGAGAATAGGAAGGCAGAATGCATGTACTGTACATGGCAGGAGCTCACAGAACTGAGGAGGCAGAGGGAAGGCAAGAACAAATTTAACTCTACATTCATTTTAGGAAAAAAAAATAACAGTTTATTAAATGAGTGGCAGATACACATACCTCTGACATGTAAAAGTTCTAAGCAGCTGCTATGGCATTTTAAGCTGTTAAATATGCATCAAGGGCTGTTTCTTCAGACAGTCATGTTAAACTCCTCTTTTCATTGTTTATCAAAATGAAATGGTAAGTAGTACTGAATTTTTTCAAGAACATTTTGGTCATCACAAATTCTCCCAAACGTGCTTGTTTATTTGCTTGCAACATATGTAATAAAATGAATATAGAGGCCAGTATATACTGTGGTTACTTGGTACATATTTTTTGATTGACTTTCCTTTTCAGATGTTCATGACACTTGACGGCAACGTGGAGTAGAGACACATTTATTTACAAGTATTGTTATATTGGAAATTCAGCGAGCTAAACAGAAGATGCCACAATTAAAGAGCCGGCTGAATTTGGAGTCTTTATTTCAAAAGCCGGGGCCGCAAGAGGGCTCATGCCTCTCCAAACCTTGGGACCCCTAAATGAGTTTAAGGGTAAACTTACAAAGGCAAAAACACACACACACACACACACACACAAAAAAAACACTTATGTGCTGGGATGGGGGCAGTGAGACTACATCTCAAGGCCTGGCCTGGCACCAGCACTGATAACTCCGTCTGGGGGTTGTGTATTGTGCATGGTTTATGGCCTTTCTAAAATGGGAGTAGTACTAAGTAAACAGGTCTTGCAGGACCAGAAAATTAAGAGGGGGCAGTGACTAAACTATAGGCTGGTAAGAATGTACATTAGGTTACTGGCACAGATTCAGATTGTCAGCCCCCCCCCCAAAAAAAAAATAAAAAATTCTTATTTTCCCCATTATTTGAGCAAGCGTGCTTACAGAAGCTAGGAATAGCAGAGTTACTTATCTGCTTTAGTTACTTCCTGGAATTAACAGAACAAAGGACCATTTGGGTTTATAGGAAAATTTTAAACGGCAGTTCTTACAAAATGGAGGTTATGGGAAAAAGATGGAGTGCCTAAGGTTCAGATGGAGGGCGAGGGACAGGATGGAGTCAGTCCTTTCAAGGCCCATTGTTCAGTATAAGCATAATTAATATGTATTAGTATGTATATGCATTTGGATCTGCTATCATTAACTATCATTTTTCTATTGATTCCATTTTATCTATGCCTATGAGGCTTACTAACTTTTGGAAACTTACAGGAGGAAAGCTAGTTTTATATGCCCTTGCTTGTTTTCCTTGCTGTTATTTTTTTTTCCAAGAAGGTTTTTACTAACCCCAAAGGTGTGCATTGTTCGAACAATTTAGTACTATCCTAGGGCTACTCAATTGTAAACAAGTCTGCTCTCTAAAAAAACAGCCTAAAATTTGCAACTGACTATGATAAGAAATTGGCTAAGGATATATTAATTTGAAAATGAATTGTGAAACCTTATTATAAAATAAAATTTATTTTTAAAATCCACAATTCTCATTTTTGTGTGTGTGAGGGTTAGAAAGAAAAATGTTAAATTCTGGACTAATGTAATTAAATACAGGAAATGACTTAAAATACTCTTTATGATTTTATAAAGTTAATTCTAGTCCTTGATAAGTCCTAAACTAACAATTCACCAAAGTTTACAGAGATTGCTTTGCTCCTGGGGGAGAGTATATACATTTGGGTTTGCAGCTATTTCCCACAATTAAAGTGATCACCAAATGATAAAATTTTAATAATTTTTCTAAGAGTTGCAAACTTCTTTGGTAAAATAAAAACAAACACAGAAAATACTTTTGGCTTTGTGGGCCAACTGTTGGAACTACTGAAGTCTATCATTACTATAACTCAGTGGTTCTCAACCTATGGATCGCGACTCCTTTGGGGGTTGAACGACCCTTTCACAGGGGTCTCCTAAGACCATTGGAAAACACATATTGAATATATAATTACATATTGTTTTTGTGATTAATCACTATGCTTTAATTATGTTCAATTTGTAACAATGAAAATATATCCTGCATATCAGATATTTACATTATGATTCATAACAGTAGCAAAATTACAGTTATGAAGTAGCAATGAAAATAATTGTATGTTTGGGGGTCACCACAACATGAGGAACTCTATTAAAGGGTCGTGGCATCAGGAAGGTTGAGAACCACTGCTATAACTCATAAGCAGCCACAGACAATACATAAATGAATGGGCTTGGCTGTGTTGCAATAAAACTTTATTTATTAAAACAGGCAGTGGCTGCACTAGGCCTATGGACCATAGTTTTCCATGGAATGGGTAAAATTAAACATTCCCTTGAAAAAAAACAAGAGTCTTGGGTAACTTTTTATGAAAACAAGTGTTTTATTTCATATATTTTAAAGTATCATGACTAGTGTTTCTCTACATTGTCAACACATTCAATTTGTTTTTACTGAATTCATGGCTTAATATAGTCACTTAAAATGGTTGCAAAAATAGGAATTTTTATTTCTCAGATGCTTTCATGTCTTTTTAAAATTATTAATATTATTGTTGTTTTTATTTCAGGTTTCTAAATACTTACAGCTACCTGACAGAACAGGTCAGTTTTCTTTTACCTTCTAGCGATTTCCTTGGTCAATAAACAGCTCAATACAAACTCTGAGGGACTGAACCCACTGTTAGTCTTTAGAACCTTCCTGAAAAGAGTCCTCACCCATATAAATTATTAAATACTGATGCAACTAGAACAAACTACTGAAGTATACAGGCTACATGGTGAATGTACAATACTGAGGCTAATTTGTGAAATAATCTATGAAGAACAATTTTGCAAAAAGAAAGCTTCATCCTTTACATACAGTTTTTAGGAGTGTCTTTGTATTATTCACAACAGTATACAACCTTCAATATATCAACTTGAATGTTTCTACCTGCCTCTCTTCTTCTCTCTTGATGTTTTACCAGGAGGTAGGGAATCGTTCATATGCATAAAGAGCCTATTTAGAGCATTTTACTAGAGTTAGCTAAGAGCTTTAGTTTGCTTAGTGGACATCTGGATTACAGCAGCGTGGTCCTCTCCTCGTGCAGACTGGGACAATGTTTTCTTTATTATCTTGTTGTCATTGAAAGTATACTTTGCCCACTTACATGAATAGAAACCCACTTCTTCCTTCCACTAACAATAGTAAAATAGATCTATTATAACTCTAAAAGTGTAAGTTAGGAAGATCTATCATATAGCTTGCACTAAGAAAGGCCCACTTTTCGCTGCTAATTTAGACTCTCCCTTTTGCTACATATATCTCATTTACCCTACCTGGCAAACAAAGAAATACTGGAGAGTGCTTTATGTGTTTCATTTGTGGTGCAACACATTTCTATAGTCAACCCTAAACTACATGCCAGAGTGTTAAATTCATGTGGCATCCAGCAGTTCATGCCTTGATGATTAAATACAAGTCTAATAGAAACGATAAACAACCCATTGCAATTGCAGAACAGTGAAGAGATATTTCCTTAATCGTGGAGAAATTACTACGTCCTATTCACCACAGGTGTGCAGGTTTGTGTTACTGGCATCTGCTGTGAATCACATGAAGTTAATATTAGCATTCTACAGCACCGATGGATGTTTATGGAAATAACCATACACTATATGATTTTGATTGCACAGGGAGAAAATAGTTATTTGGACTGCAATATTTCTTTTTCGTTGCCTCTAACTTGGCAGCTTATCCTACTCAGATATCATCATCAATATGCCATACATAAACTTACATTCATCACTGGTACTTAGGCTTATTAACTAAACAGCAATTATATTGTCATACGAAGATTATGGGAATAAATACAACTGTGCGTTGCAATGTTTCCTTCTTTACAGCACAATGTGTGTTTTTGTTGTTGTTAATAACAAGCCATAACAGAAACAATCTGTCTGAAAGTGTAAGAAGTGTCATTGAAGGCAAAAGCGGCATTTTGATGAAGACACCTATTTATAGACATTCCTTTATAAACTTTAGCAACCCAGCATGCTCTGACATAAACTTATATTGAACACAAACTGCACAGGAGATTCAATCATACTATGCAATTTTATAAATTAAGGTCTGTTCTTTAGGTAAAACCCCACCTCTCTATAATTTTTTTTTTAAAAAATAGGTGATTTAGAGTTATTAGTTCCCACTAAAATAGTATTTAATTTCTTCCCAGATGCCTGTTAAGGCTCCTTAGATGGGCACCACCTTTGTGAGTCCAGTGCAGCTGAGAGCAGAACAAAGACAAGCAACTTCCTGTTCATTACAGAACCTCCACAACCAGTTAGTCAACCATATGATGTCCCTAATATCTCTTGGCAGTGATTAGTATCTCTAACAGGGGAAAGCTCAGACTTTCCTGATGAAAACTTCTTGGAGAGAGTCCAGAAGAAATATTCCTGTCCACCACCCAAAAGGTTAATGCACTGAACTGGATCCAGGGTCCAGAATGCCATTTCTCATAGTCCGCCACATCCTAGTGGGTCCATGAATGTGGACTACTTCAGGCTTACAGATGTTGATAGTAAAAGTGGCCAGTTTTTATATTTTTTAAGAGTAGAATTGAAAACAGCTTGAGAGATATTTCATGTGAGGAGGGTAAAACTAGTATATTTGGTGGAAAATATACTAGTATTTCCCTAACCTGATATAATTCTTCCAACAAATATATAAATATGTAGACATAGAATGACAGTCACTTTACATGGAAAGGATAAAAATAAAACAAAATCAAAATCAGTTGCTACTATACCTGTAAATAGTAAGATTTATTATTCAAAGTACTGAAAGTCATCTTCAAAACTTTCAACCTTTATCAGGTCTACTGACATAATTAAATTCTTCACTAATTTTCATATATTAACAGCGCTTTTGCATTCACTGTGCAATAGCTTCATAAAACAATATGTTGGGACTGTAGGTGGACTAGAAATCAGGACTGGCCAATAAAATTAGTAGCATGCTACTAATTTTCAGATGTATATTGAATAGAAACCCCAAGCTTTCTATTCAAGCTTTAGGCACATCCCCCGAGGGGTTCCAGATTAGAGAGGGTGCAGGCCAGACTAAGGGACACCCCTACCTGTGCACAAATTTTTTTCACCAGGCCTCTAGTTAAAAATAGGGTCTTTGCAGATGATCAAGTTAAGATGAAGTCATTTATCTTACAATAAGATGAAGTCATTTACCTTAAAATTTATCAAACTGTTATATTGGGTCGGCCCCAACCCAATATAACTGTTTCCTAATAAAAGGGAAATTTTGACACAGATGCACACACACAGGAGAATGCTACTAGTATGTAAAGATGAAGACAGAGGTTAGGATGATAGATCCATAGTTTTCAGAAAACTACATGAAGCTAGGAAAGGGGCATGGTACAGGTTCTTCCTCACAGAACTCAGAATGAACCTATCCTGCCAACACGTTGATTGCAGGCCTATAGCTTTTAGAACTGTGAGACAATAAATTTCTGTAGTTTAAGTTGTCTGATGTGGTCCTTTGTTCCAGCAGCCTTAGGAAAATAAAGAGGGGACTGTATTCACCAACTGAAATGAGTAAAAAAAAAAAACTTTTATATTTGAGTCTAAGTTCAGGAGAGAAGCCTGGGCTTGACACTGTTTGAATAGCATTTGCATATAATATAACTGGACAAAATGCATCCTAATTAAAATAAAGCACACTAATCTACCATTATTTTTATGGATTCTGATTTTTAATTGCAAAATGACCTATATATAGACCTATATTTCAATGCAAAATTAATATTTCCATTTTCAAATTAGGCTTACTCGATACTAGCTTACTTTTGGCCTAGCCCACATTTCTGTTACATTACTTTTCCTATAAAACCAACATAAAAATTGCTTTGAAAAGATATTAATATATGTAAGTATACAAAACTAGTATTTGTTGAATAGCCACTATGTGCCAGGAATTGTGCTGTGAACATTACATACAGGTTCTTGTTTTAATTTTATAATGTCCTTTACTAGCAAAAGACAAATCAGAATTTTTTGCAGCTACCCAATTTATAGTTAAGTGAATGAGAGAAAATACTAATACAGTCATGTGCTGCATAAGAACATTTCCATCCAAGCTGGACCACATACTAGTATAAGATGGCGGTCCCATAAACATGTAACGGAGCCTATAGCCTAGTGAAGTTGTAGCCGTTGTACAGTTATAGCACAATGCATTACTAACAGCTATAACTATAGAATAATTTTTATGAGTTTAGTGTAATCTAAGTGTACAGTGTTTACAAAGTCTACAGTAGTGTAAGTAGTGTCCTAGTCCTAGCCTTCACACTCACTCACCACTTACTCACTGGTTCACCCAGAGCATCTTCTAGTCCCACAAGCTCCATTCATGGTAAGTGCCATCCTTATACAGGTGTATTGTTTTTTAAAATCTTTTATGTACCTTTTTATGTTTAGACTAGAGGCCCATGCATGAAATTCCTGCAAGCATAGGCTCTTGCAGCCCCAGCTGCTTCAGACCTTGTGGCCCCAGCTGCCTCGTGAGCCCCGCCCCACCCTCCCGGCCCACTGTTCTTTCCAGAAGGTCGTTCTGCTGTCCGTTCTAATTACCATATTAGCTCTTTATAGGATATGTTTAAATATGCATATGTCATTGTTATAATTGCCTACAGTATTCAGTACACTGATGTGTTGTCCAGGTTTGTATCCTAGGAGCAAGGGGCTGCAACAAATATCCTGAGAGTGTAGTAGACTATATCATGTAGGTTTGCTTAAGTGCATATAAGTGCATCCTGATGTTCACACAATGGTGACATTGCCCAATGACACAGTCCTCAGAATGTATCCCTGCCATTAAGTGGTTCATGACTGTAGATGTGATGTCAAGCACAAGGTAGATTTTCAATAAACTTCCTAAATGGGTGGATTATTCATCATAAAACTATTATTATTATCAAGAAAATATAAACATTAGATTAAAAGGAGTGTGTATGTGTATCATTTAGTCTTTCTAGTTGCAATCAACAATTTTACTTTAGATGTTAGAAACAGGAGTTTATTAAGTAGATGCTATATAAGCTACATATATCAACAGGAGATCTATGAAATCAGATAAGTGGAATTTATAGACTTAGGTTCAGTTTACTAAACCATGTGCAGAATTCTTCTTGTAAGAAAACTACTACCACCCTTGATTGGCATTAATCAGATGACTTTCTCTGCTGCCACTACTGCCTGGGAAACTCCATTCTATAGGCTTCACTACTGTTGCTTGCCACTGTAGAAGAGAGATCCATGGTCCCTTTTTCTGCTGTTTCTGGGTCCAAATCAGCATAAATGTCACTGATTGGCAAAAGTAGATCACAGGCCTGAGTCTCTGTTACAAGGAAGCCTGAAAAAGCAGAAATCGGGTATATAGAGCCAGAATGGGCTCTTATCACAACAAGATCCTTATGGTGAAATATTCCCAAACATGCGAAGGAGATTTAGATGTTGCATGGCCATAAGGAATGACAATATCAAACACACTGGGCAGAGACTGTGTCTTATTAACCACATCCATACACTATATGAGATGCTTAGTTTAAAAATATCAAATAATAAAGAAAATAAAGAATTAAATTAAATTCACTTCTGTTTTTTAATTGAAACTTTAACCAAGGCTCACAATTTTGAAGCCATGCCAAATTTTTTGGTTAGATCTGTAAGTAAATGGGGTCAATAGTAGTTTGATTCTGTTTGCTCTAATATTGGACAACTACTTAGGTTGAGATGTATATTAAAAATTCAAGTGTTTTGTTTATTTTATGAATAATTATGACAAATTATTAGAAATATGTTATTCCCTGGCTCCTGAAGCAGTAATTTCTCATATGATTTCAGTTGTTAGTGAAATAAGGATTAAGCAAAATCAGTGTAGTAGTATTTTTGCCTAAATTATCAGACATGTTTCTGTGTTGCTCCAGATGTAATTGTCAAGTACACTTTGTGTCACTTCACTCTTTGCCATATCCTTTCTTTGGCCTTTCCTTCCATATGCTCGTCTCTCTCCTGCCTATGGTTTTCTATTTCTGTCTCCTTTTAAAAAAGAAAGAAGAAAAAAAGATACCACTTTGCCTGCTGTGCAGTAAACTGAATAAGGAAATTATATCCATCAATTTTATCCCTTGGCACCATTCTTCCTGGTAATATATAGCATGCTACTAATTTTCAGGTGAATAAAATGTCCTTGCCACCTGCCTGTGGATATATGGAAGTAATATTTCCTTTTGTATACATTTTTTCACTGTTTTGTAGTACTTTCAAGGAAAGAAATTGAATCTATCCTTTGTCTTTCTGTTTTCTGAGGGACAGAAAGCTAGAGCATTTGTCCACTGGTCCACAGGCCCATTGCTTGAAGGTTGGCTTCAAATAGCATTAACTCTGCTTTCAGACAGTACTTCTGCATGGACCAGGAAGGACAGAGTCAACGAATTTGGGGGAAAGAAAATGAACAGACTCACTTTTTAACTTAACAAGATGTGACTGATCTTGCATGGCACTGCCCATCACAGTAACATCTGATATCAGAGATAAACCAAGGGGAGGTTACATATAAAGGCATGTTTTGATGCAGCAGCCAATTCTAGAATTTTCCTTCACCTAATAGCTGACTTTACCAAGCCTTCTTTCTAGTTAATTAACTAGTGATTAGTGGTCAGTTGTATCATCAGCTTGGACAGCCCAATGAGTTTGGAGATAGTTATTGTCTTGTGTGATAGTTTTCAAATTCTAAAACATATAATCCAATCAAACAAAATCAGCACTAGAAATATCAGAGTTAGGAATTTACAGATATTTTCTATCCACTATTTGAAGCAGTTTTGTTCTTACTTGCATTCCAAAGGCCAGAGGCTGGTGATGAAAAAAAGAAGTGTGGTGTAATTTAGACTTCTAGTTGCCTGAAGTCAACACCTTTTATTGATCCATATGCTATTACCTATGTAACACTTTAAATACAAGTTCCAGGAATTAAATACTCAAGTGTCTTTAGGAGTCACACAAGTCATGTACTAGTATGTGAATGAGGTAAGACAAGGTGGACACTTTGCCTAACTGCATAACACATGCTCAACTATCAGGGGGCAATAGTTGCTCGGTTCTAAGCAAATACCGCCATGTGGAAATGAAGGCCCGATGATATCCTAGGAGCAATGGGTCAATGGCTTTCTCATGGTCAACCAGAAATCAGGACATTTATGTAAAATTTTCCAATTTTTAAATTTTAAAATAATTTTTAAATACTGCTAAAACATTTTTTTTTAATTTTTAAATGTTGGCAAATAATTTTGAAATGTTTCAGATGTACAAAACAAAACACATATAGGCAAGATCCTTACCTACTGATATAAATATACTGATTCCTTCTTGTCCAAGTGAGAAGTGACTGAGATAACTATCTTTTTCTTTCTTTTCTTTTTTTTTTTGCTTATCCATAGAAGTGAGGGAGTAAAATATCAAACTTTTTGGTGCAACCACTAAAGAAAACAGTATGGAGTTTCCTCAAAAAATAAAAAAAAAACGGAACTTCCTTATGATCCAGCCATTACACTTCTGGGTATTTATCCAAAGACATCCAAAACACTAATTCAAAAAGATATATGCACCTCTATAGTCACTGCAGAATTATTTACAATAGCCAAGATGTGGAAATGACCAAAGTGACCATCAATAGATGAGTGGATAAACAAGATGTGTTACATATCCCGCCATGGCCATGCCTCTCTGGTCAGGAGCCATCAGTTCTCCACACACACAGCATCCAGTGAGACAGCTGGGCATCGGCAGAGTGGACACAGGCAGGGTGATGTTACCCAGGTTCATACTAGGGCTGCTGCTTCTGGTGCTACTCCTACCCACACAGATTTATTCAAATCAAAAATCTGCTGTAACACCTTCAAGTAACCCCATCCACAATACCTCGACTACCCCAAGTCCAGTGAATGCCACCACCAAAGCAAGTGTCAGTGTACTGCAGTCAATACCCAGTCTCTTCATGATCCCATTCTTGCTTCCACATCTCTACTATTAGGCAACTTTGGCCAAGAAACATCTATACTTCCCCATCTTCTAAACCCAATCCAAATGGTGTCTGGACATCCAGTCTGACAAGTTAAAAACAGGTCTTCATTGAATCTACTAATTCCATATCTAATTTTATTGACACAGAAAATGTTGAGGATCCCAAATTTGATTGGTTTGAAGAGCATGTGCAGAGTTTGACTAGATAATTATAGGCTCAAATCTGATGGAGTTTCATGTCCAAGATAATGAGAGACCCATCCAAAACTAGTTCCAAGTTATTGCCTTAAATATGTTTAAGAAGTATGAACACATAAAACTCTACCTAAGAATTAAATAGATTTTATCTTTCTATAGATTAGAGGCCCGATACACGAAATTCGTGCAAGGGGCTCAGCCCTCGAAGCCCCGGCTGCCTCAGCCCTTGTGGCCCCACCCCAGCTTCATCCGGAAGGTTGTCCAGATGGTTGTTCAGCTGTTCAGTCTAATTAGCATATTAGCTCTTTATTATATAGGATAAAGGATGAAATTTGGAATAGAGTTAGTTGGTTCATTAAAACTATAAGGTCATAAAATAGTTAGGTAATGCAAAAAGCTTCCAATTTAATGCCAGTGTAAATCTAGATTAAGTTTTAAATTTCTAAGCATACCACTTTTTATTGGGAACTCAACTCTTTCCTCTGTGGCTTTCGGTTTGACATTGCATTTGATTTTTGGGTGGTAATTGATATGTGCCAGGACAATGATGGTTTAGAATCTACCCCAAATTCAAGCATAACGAGTAAATTTTGCTTGTATACTAATCACCTATTTCTTTTCAAAAAGAGTGCCAAATTAATTTAGCTAAGCTAATTCCAAAGAGTAGAAGTACACTAACCTCAACTAATTTCAAAATGCTTTTTATTTTTGTATATCTCAAAAAATTTTTACAATTTAAAAAATGATCTATTTTGAAGGTGAAATCAACAAGTCTTAAGACTGGAAAGGCAAATTGTGTGAATAAGCCAAAACTGTAAATCAGATATTTGGTAAGTGAAGACTGGAAACTTATATTAAATTCAGAAAAAAAAAACTTGTATACTCTTTCTGTACATACTTAAAAAAAACATGAATCAGAATAGCCTTATTTGGAATACTTTCTGTTATTAGTAAATATTTTTAGACAGTTAGAACCTGATCCCAAGCCCAACGTGGGCTTGATTCTGGAAAGTAAATCTTTTCACAACTTCCTCCCTGCACAGAACCCTTTTAAAAAACAGATACTACTTAAAGTCTTTTGTTCACATGGTCACACACTGATGCTTAGATGTTCCAGTATCTAGTATGGCCACAGTAGTCTTGATAACCAAAGTAATTTTTCCATTTTTAGAAACCTACACAGGAACATCATACCCAACAGATCTCAAACTACTATGCGTAAGAATGACCATTCCCCTTTGTTTCATACCTGAATGCTGTACATCTATCTTGGATTGTATTAAATTGACTTGCTTAACACAAACTCTAAATAAAAAGGAATGGCTAAAAGAGAAAAAAAAAAGCTGTGATGTGAATATATATATATATATATATATATATATATATATATATATCCTATACTAGA